>NC_046222.1:59163845-59470251 GCF_009819885.2 Catharus ustulatus
TGTTGCCTGGAAGAGAGACAGAAATTTGAGAAGTAGGGAGCGAAGGGTGGCTGCTCCAGTGAAAGATGGGTGGTATTGGCCTGGTTGGGTGAGAGTAGTGGTTCTGTCAAGAGGAAGGGAGGGAACAAGCTCCTGGGCACAAGGAGAGTGAAAGATCAGGCTACAGAAATCTCCTATAACCAATATGCACATCTGTTAACTTTGGGTGTCCTATTAATACTGCAAGCTTTTAGCTCAAATGAAACCAGCATTATTGCCCTGAAATATAGCAGAAGTACTTCAAGTCTAAATAATTCAGATGTCAAAATGAGTCTGAGGAAGAAAATGATCTAGCAGAAGGACTGCTTTGTTTTTGAGGTTGCTATTTCTTTCTATTTATGCAACTGTAGAGACACTAAGAAATCAGTGAAGTGGATGCACAACCAGACACCATCACTGATTACATCTTTCCATGAACAAAACCAAGGAAATAGAAGAGGGAAAAAAAAGCAAGCAAAAGTTATTCAAAAGGCAGAACTATTTGATAAGATTTTATCTGTATATGCACTTCAAACAGAATTCACAAACTATTTACAATCAGAATGTTGAGTGTTGTTGGGCATTGCAAAGGAATTTTAAGTAACTCCTGCTGGCAAAGTCTTTTTCTCAGAGTTGCCAAATCTCATTGCTTTATCACAAATCTCATAATGTTGAATTGTTTATTTAAATCACAATTCAAAGAATTACTGACTAATGAGTTTCTTGCCTTTTTTTCCCTTCTTTAAATAAATGTAAGTTTCTCAGGAACATACTTACTGCAGAAAGTAACATAATCAGAGTAAATACTAGAGCAGTCAGAGATGTTATTGTTCATGTAGGCCTTTCTCTAATCAGGGGAGAAGAAAATCAGTGTTTACTGGCAGCTGCCTGCTGACAGCAGGACACGAGGTCTGGGGCTCCCTGTTGTTCTGTGGCAGTGCTGGCCCTAGTTAATAAACCCTGGCCCCAGATTAGCTCTTACTCTGTACTCCCTCATCTTCCCTCCACCCTAGCCTCTCAGGGTCTTTCCACATTACTGAAATTTTCATGAATATAAAAAAATTGCACTGGCTTCACTGTGACTTCACCCAGAAGCAGAGGACTGTTTCAGCTGCCCATATAGAGCAGCATTAAAAACCCCCACAACATAGCAGTACTTTTAAAATTATAACTCAACTGCTGGCAGGGTTGGGGGCAGGATTTGTGCCTATTACCTGCCCCAGCCATTGTGCGGTGTCCGTGGTGGACACCAAGCTGCCTTCAGCCTTCACGGACACACAGGTCTGCATGGGCAGTGTCAGGAAGTCAGTGTTGCCTCCAGTCATGTATGGGACAGACAGCCCAGGTAAGACCCCGGTCTTGGTCTGATTTAAAGCTCAGGTTTTTGTTATACTTTCAGTGCCAGGCACTTAACCTCTAGTTGTCAGTAAAACACCATATATGAATGTCTAAAGGGGAAGTGTCAGAGGATGGAGCCTGGTGTTCCTCAGTGGTGTCAAACAACAGGACAAGAGGCAATGGACAAAAACTGATGCACAGGAAGCTCCACGTGAACGTGAGGAAGAACTTCTTTACTGTATGGGTGGGTGACCATGAGCTAGAACAGATTGCCTAGAGAGGTTATGGAGTCTCCCTCAGTGGAGATACCAAGAACCCTCTGGATGCAATCCTGTGCAGTGTGCTCTAGGACAGTGTTTGAGCAGGGAGCTTGGACCAGATGACCCTCTGTGGTCCCAACCCGACCCTTCGTGATTCTGTGATTTCATCCATCTGATCAAAGGCACCTGAAGGTTTTTGGACACCTAAGACTCTCAAAAACTGAGTTAATCCCCAAAAAATGTAACTCAGTTGCACACACTGCATCCTGTTTTCTGTGTCTTTAGCATACATCAGTGTCATCTGGAGGCTCTTTGTGAAGACCCGGGGAATCCACAAAAGCATTCCAGTCGGAATGGTGGCAAGTTGGGGCAAGGTTTAAGTTGCAGGTCAGGAAGATTTTCTTCACAGAAAGGGTGGTCAAACATTGGAACGGACTACCCAAGGAGGTGGTGGAGTCACCATCCCTGGAGGTGCTTAAGGAAAGACTGGACGTGGTCTAGCTGACACGGTGCTGTTCAGACTCCATGATCTCAGAAGTCTTTTCCAACCTAAACGACCCTGTGATTCAAAGAGCAACAAGCACAGATCCTCGCACAGGGACCCGGCCCCAACACAGCCCCGAGGAGGCACAAGTGACCCGCTCTGCCCTCAAACCCCCGTCCCCGGGGACGAGCCCCGTAGGCCCCGGAGCCAGCGGCAAGTGATCCTCACCGCGCATGCGCGCGCCGCCTGGCGCCTGCCGCTCGCCCCTCGGCCGCCGGGGGCGCTGCCGCGCGCCTGCCGCGCCTCCCGGGGGGCGGTTCCCGCTCGGGCTCGCGCCCGGATGGCGATGGCGGCGGCGGCGGCGGGAGCCGGGGCCGGGGCAACGGCGGGCGGGGGAGGCGGGGAGCGGAGCAGCACCCGGGACCGGCTCCTGGCGGCGCTGGAGGATCTCGAGCTCTTGGCCAGGTACGGCGCTCGGCCACGGCTGGCGGCGGGGCACCGGGGGCGGGGTGAGGGCTCCCGGCGCGGTGCGTGCGCGGAGCCTCTGGCGGGGGCGGCGGGCGGAGCGGGAGCCCCAGAGTTGGGATGGGAGGGGCCGGCCCGACGGGACCGCTGGCCCGAGGGGCTCGGGTCCGCGTTCTCCGGTCCGCGTTCTCCTGCTCCCCCGCCGTCCTCAGGCCGGCCCTGCGGGAGAGGGGCTGGTGCTGCTGGGGTTCGGCCCGGCCCTGCGCGATGCTTCCCGGCGCTCATCCCGCTGGGAGAGCATCGCTCGTGCTTCGCCTCCCATTTGCACGGAGAAGCAGCGCTTCCTTTTTCTCCCACTTGCTTTTCTCGCTTGGTTGGCACCTGTGTTTCCTGTGAAGTGCACACTCACACGCCGATTTTAGGCATTTTATTAGTCACTGAAAATTATGCTTCAGTCAGAAATACGTAGATGGTGTTGCATGACCTAAGCTGTTTTGGTCATTGCCTGTATTAGTGCTACATTCACCCCAAGTAGGCTGCAGAACTCGTCTTCATGATAGACATGCTCAGATACTTAGTCCGTGGTTGGCCTTGAGTCCAGGCTGATAATCCCCATCCAAGTTGTCAGCCATGTGGTGGAGGCACAGCTGGCAGTGAAGTTTAGATAGTTCCTAATTATTTTCCACACCAGGGAGAGCAGGAGCTTAGCAGAGCATTTTCATAGGGAATAACCTGTGCTATCCATGTGGCTTGCTCGCTCAATGGTTACCAAGAGTAGGATAAGCTATTGGTGAGTTGCTCTTCTTGTGTTTGATTAAATTTTATTCTCAGTCACAGATTTTATTGTGACATAAGGGTTGCTGGAGAACATGTGTTTATGGAAAAATGAAAACAAACTTGTTCTTTATCTAAATTACTGTGGGGTGTTTTTAATGCTGGAACTAGCGTTCTACCACAATGCACCCAGAGCAACGCTCAGCAGCATTTAGTGAATCTTCCTGTTGATCAGCAGAATGTTGCAGCACCCTGGGGCTAGGCCTTTCTCAGTCACAATACTGGTTTGGTAGTAGGGGCAAAAATTAAGCCACATGTCTAATCTGTAGCCTTTCCATTAATTTTGAATCTACATCTGTGCATTATGTGGCTGATGCAGGGTAAAATTACAGCACTTGGTGACATCGCCCTTGATGGTGGCAGCTGACCTATTTAAAATGGATTTTATTTGCTACTGCTTAGTGTTGATGAGGTAGAATAAAGCTTTAGTGACAGTGACAAGTTTCTTTATTCTCTAATTGTTTAAAATCATAGTAGTCTTCAGGAGAGACCAACAGACATAGACCAAGATTAGAGCTTTACTGGGGTTTTTCTTTTAGACATTTCTGGCCCCACTGCTGTATTACTCACACACCCCACTGAGCTGCTTACATTGGACCAAGCAAAGAATCAGTACTTCTAAGGACAGCATCTCCAGATAGACAATTACTTGTGCATAGTGTTGAACTAGCCTTGGAAGCCAAATAACTTTGCTGAATTTGCAGAAAATGCCTTTTTGCATTGTGGTACCCAGAGGTTCTTGCTGGCTTTTCAGAACAGTGGCAGAGTATCTGGATATCAGGAAGAGTGATCAAGAGGTCTGTTTGAGAAGCACTTCTAGCCTAGCACAAAAATATTACCATGGGGTTTTTTATATTTTTTGTGTGCTTGATGCACAGCTAATACACCATTGCGTAAATACTTGTAAAAGAAGTTCCATAACAGACTCTGTTGATATTTGAAAGTGCAGACTTAATTGCTCTAAACTACAAGTATATTGGGAAAAAATAGAGAAAAGTGGAGAACTAAAACACTGAAGATCCTCTTCTGGCAAACAAAGGTAGTAGAAGAAGGGGATGAGTGCACTTCATTATGCTCTTTCTTCTCTCTGTTTCTGCTTATGTCTTTTATGGTATAACAGGAACTTACCACCTGTCTTGAGTTCAAATACATGAGGGCTTCATGAGCTCAAATAACAAAAAAATGTGAAAAATCCCTGCCCAGACTGTACTCCAAAAAATAACTTGCTCAGGTCCATTGATGCCTTTGTAATGATACTAGTACTCTAGTAATTTTGGGATGACTTGATGTGGTAATGCCTTAGAAAATTGTGCTAACGGAGTTCTCCTTTCAGGGAACTAATTGAAATTTTGGCAATTTCAAGAAACCAAAAGCTTCCACAACCAGGAGAGGAGAGCCAGGTAAGCTGACTTTCTGAATTGTGTTTCTCTGGGTAAACATAATGCTCTACTCCTAATTTTTTTCTCATTCGTTTGTTTGTTCTTACTTTCTCCCTTTTTCCTTGCCTGTATTCAAGCTAAGTCGTGATGGGGCTTTGGCCTCACTACAAAGGCATTATTGGTTCTCCTGTTGCTTATTAATTTTTTGTTAAATTTTTAATGTGCTTCATAAGCTGTTTCTACAAACAGGAATAAATTTTATTTAATTTTTCATTCAAAAATGCTTCTATGGATGCCATTTGCTCTTCTTTGTAGCATGACTGAGGGTATGTTGTTACTCTAGCTAAATTAAAAGTGCTACAAAACTGTTGTTCAATAGATCCTGGAGCTGCTGATTCAGAGAGATGGAGAGTTTCAAGAGCTAATGAAGCTGGCAGTTGATCAGGGGAAAATCCATCATGAAATGCAGCTTTTAGAAAAGGTAGTAGAAAAGCGAGATAATGATATTCAGCAGCTGCAGAAACAGCTAAAAGAAGCAGAGCACATACTGGTAAGTTCATAATGATGTGTTTGCTTTTGAGCATCTTTGGTAGAAAAGGTGGTTCTGGGAAAAGTGGTGTTGTTAGTTTGAGATTTAAATATCTAAAACTTCATAAGAGCTTAGTGGTTTGGGTTTTTTATCAGTAGTCAAACACTGTTTAATTATGATGGTATTAAGTTTTTTTATGCTAATTTTATTTTAAACCTACTTTGTTTCTGTGTATTTTGAAAATGTTCATGGAAGTTTCTCTTAAAATGCAATTAAAGGAAAGGGTTTATTCACAGAGCTGACTTTATGTAGATGTTTATAAATTAAAGATGCATTGAAGGCTTGGTTTACTTTGTGGGTTTCTGCTTTTTACAATTAGGCAACAGCTGTTTATCAAGCAAAGGAAAAACTGAAATCAATTGAAAAAGCACGAAAAGGTGAGTATCCATGATTGTACATACTACAGTAATTTCACGACCATAAGGCGCACCGGACTATAAGGCGCACCCCCCGGGAGCCGGCACATTTTGCAACTTTGTAGATCAGATAAGGCGCACCGGTCTATAAGGCGCACCGGGTTTTTTTTTGCAGCGAGGCTCCGCCCCCAGCTCCTCCCGCACGCTTGCTGGCCGAGGCCCCGCCTCAATCCGGCAGCCATTGGCTCCCGGGCCTGCCTGTACCCGGCAGGGCCGGGCTATGCCCACCGCCGCTCCGTGCAGCATCCCCAGGGCCCCGCTGTTCCGGGAGTTCCCTGGCGCTCCGGGTGACCCAATGCCGGCAGGCTTGCCCCGTGCCGCCGCTGCCCCGATTCCAGCTGCTTGCCCCCTCCCCGCGTGGCAGCCGCTCCGATTCTGGCGGTTTTCCCCCTCTCCGCATGGCGGCCGCCGTGCTTCTGGGGGTTTTCGCCCCCCCCCGCGCGGCGGCCGCCGTGATTCCGGGGGCTTTCGCCCCCCCCGCGCAGCGGCCGCCGTGCTTCTGGGGTTTTCGCCCCACCCGCGCGGCGACCGCCGTGATTCCGGGGGCTTTCACCCCCCCCGCGCGGCGGCCGCCGTGTTTCCGGGGGCTTTCGCCCCCCCCCGCGCAGCGGCCGCCGTGATTCCGGGGGCTTTCGCCCCGCCCGCGCGGCGGCCGCCGTGATTCCGGGGGCTTTCGCCCACCCCGCGCGGCGGCCGCCGTGATTCCGGGGGCTTTCGCCCACCCCGCGCGGCGGCCGCCGTGTTTCCGGGGGCTTTCGCCCCGCCCGCGCAGCAGCCGATCCGATCCCTGCGGCTTTCGCCCCCCCGCGCAGCAGCCGATCCGATCCCTGCGGCTTTCGCCCCCCCCGCGCAGCAGCCGATCCGATTCCTGCGGCTTTAACACCCCCCGCAAGGGAGCCGTCCCAATGTCGGCGGGCCGGCCCCGCGCGGGGGGCGGCCCCCGATGCCGGCGGGGGCGGCCCCGATACCGGCGGGTCCGCCCCGCGCGGGGGCGGCCCCGATGCCGGCGGGGGCGGCCCCGATACCGGCGGGTCCGCCCCGCGCGGGGGCGGCCCCGAAGCCGGCGGGGAGGCCCCGATACCGGCGGGTCCGCCCCGCGCGGGGGCGGCCCCGAAGCCGGCGGGGGCGGCCCCGATACCGGCGGGTCCGCCCCGCGCGGGGGCGGCCCCGATGCCGGCGGGGGCGGCCCCGATACCGGCGGGTCCGCCCCGCGCGGGGGCGGCCCCGATGCCGGCGGGGGCGGCCCCGATACCGGCGGGTCCGCCCCGCGCGGGGGCGGCCCCGAAGCCGGCGGGGAGGCCCCGATACCGGCGGGTCCGCCCCGCGCGGGGGCGGCCCCGATGCCGGCGGGGGCGGCCCCGATACCGGCGGGTCCGCCCCGCGCGGGGGCGGCCCCGATGCCGGCGGGGGCGGCCCCGATACCGGCGGGTCCGCCCCGCGCGGGGGCGGCCCCGATGCCGGCGGGGGCGGCCCCGATACCGGCGGGTCCGCCCCGCGCGGGGGCGGCCCCGATGCCGGCGGGGGCGGCCCCGATACCGGCGGGTCCGCCCCGCGCGGGGGCGGCCCCGATGCCGGCGGGGGCGGCCCCGATACCGGCGGGTCCGCCCCGCGCGGGGGCGGCCCCGATGCCGGCGGGGGCGGCCCCGATACCGGCGGGTCCGCCCCGCGCGGGGGCGGCCCCGAAGCCGGCGGGGAGGCCCCGATACCGGCGGGTCCGCCCCGCGCGGGGGCGGCCCCGATGCCAGCGGGGAGGCCCCGATGCCGGCGGGTCCGCCCCGCGCGGGGGGCGGCCCCGATGCCGGCGGGCTCTCACTTCCGGGGTGGCAAATGTTGCAACTTTGTAGATCAGATAAGGCGCACCGGACTATAAGGCGCACTTCCGGTTTTGGGGGGAGATTTTAGTCAAAAGGGTGCGCCTTATAGTCGTGAAATTACTGTACGTAAATGCAGTTCTAAAGAAAGTTGTTACTGAGCTCAAATTGGGCCTTTTTTACTTTTTAAATTCTGCTATCACAGATTTCAGATGATTTGTGTGTAAACAAATTTCCATTTAATGATGAAACTATAACAATTTCCTCAGAATAAAGGCAGGATTGAATTACGTTTTTGTGGCAAACATATTGTAATATGAAAGTGTCTCAGTAGTCTTCCTGGACTGATAATAGTATATCTGATTACCTAAATGCCTTACCAAATTGCCTCAGGAGGTTTGCTAAGAAAAGGAAGAGAATATTTGTGTGTATGTGCACTGTATTTGAAAGACTGACTAGCTGGTGATACTAGATAATAATTGCAGCAATACTTGCCATTCAGTGGCACTTACCAAGCTAAACAATTTTTTTTTTTTTGAGGGGGGAGGCATCTTCTTCAGGTTTTTTTTTTTAATAGTTTCTTTTAACATTTTGTTATGCCTCTTTCACATAGAAAATCAAGGAATTTAATAAAGTTTCTATTAATCTAGTACAGGCATATATTTGGAAGGACTCTCCTGCGTACAGTCTGTAATTACTAAATGAACAAAAAAAATTTCTTTGCTACAGAAAATTCTATAATAAAGTAGGAGCTGAAGTTTTAGCAATTTTTTTGTGCTTGTCAAATACACTTGTTTAAGATGTGTTTTTCACAAGATTGGAGAACCATTGATACTGCATTTGCACTTCTGTGTGTAAAATTAGCTCATCTTTGCATAGTCTGAGAATCTTCTAAACAGTCACTGCATTTGAACCAGGCTCTTAATGTTTGACAAAATCACATTCCCAGACTTTTAGATATTGGTGGCCAATATTCTGAAATAATTAAATGACACAGTCTCTTGAGAATGCAGCAATAATATTTCCCATTCTTCCAGGTGCCATTTCCTCTGAAGAAATAATTAAATATGCCCATAGGATCAGTGCTAGCAATGCTGTTTGTGCCCCTCTGACATGGGTACCAGGTAACTATTGTGTTTATGACAGTAGATTTTTTAAATAACAAATATCTGGTCTTAAAATGCTTTTATATAGTGATAACCACCGGGGTTTATTAGAATAACATTGTTTTCAGCTGTTATGTCTAATATTTCAACAAAAATGGATGTCCAAAGTTCTGTGGACTTCCCATGTATCTCCAAAAGGTTATGAAACTGTCTGCTTTCATTAACAGACTGGTCTCCTCTGTTCTATTTGTTTGCCTTTTTCCTCTGAATGTTTACCCCGATTATAAGTCAAAGCCAAGTATGCTAAAGGCTTTTCTATGTGATTAGTTGTATTCCCTCTTGCCCCTTACAATATTCTTTCAGAGAATGTTAGTAAACAGTGGAGTCAGAAGCAGAACTTTTACTATGACATATTTCAGTTTGGGGTACCTATCCCCTTTGTCCAAGATGAAAATGTGTTTGATCCAATTCCTGTCCTTCCTGTTTAGCTGTGAAGTGGCAGGGAGAGCAAAGATGCATCTTTTAAACATGATGTGTTTTAGTTGCTTTGGGTTGTTTGGGGTTTTTTTTAATACATTTTTTCTGCCAAGTCTGAATGAACAAAGTTTAAGTGAAAGACAGACTTGGTTTAATAATACAAATGTGATGCTTGTTGCTCATTCAAGCAACCAGAGTTGGGGTTTTTTGGTGAATAAAATAGGCTCTGAAGCTAAAGCTAATGCCTGTAAGACAACTGTTATATATTTCAAAGCATTCTTTTTTTTCTTAAAGGGGACCCACGTAGGCCATATCCTACAGATCTGGAAATGAGAAGTGGTCTCTTGGGTCAGATGAACAACCCATCCACCAATGGAGTCAATGGACACTTACCAGGGGATGCACTTGCAGCAGGCAGACTTCCAGGTAAGTGAAACTCAGTTTTGTTTTGTTTTTCTTTATTGCTTATAGATTCACAGCATTTATACATTTCCCCTAGCAAAGCCAAATCAGAGGTAAAGCAATAAAAAATTGTGGTTAATGTTCTTCCCTAGCAGTGAAGACCTGTAAAGAAAGGTAATTAAATTGCATAATTTTTAAAAATTTCATGTTAAACTGCAGACACTACAGCTAAGTCAATATAAACAAAACTCAGTTACCTTCATATATTTTAAATAAATAATTAAGTAATTTTCAGACATACTAGAAAGAAGCACTTTCAGAGCAGCTTTTGCTTAGTGGTGATGACAAAGCATGGAATTGTGAAAGCTGTATTTGGAAGAGAGGTGGTTTATTGTCATTCCCTACCTTTCTTTGAGTCTGTGCTTAGAAGTTCTGGATTTAAAAGACATGGCAGGGGACAACTGCTGAGATAGTACATTGAGTGTAGGAATCAAGCTTTAATCCCTTAATTGCTTTGTGAAATGGGCAATTCCATTGACTTTGGTGGAATTCATTCCTTCATGTAAAAAATTAATTTAGCAGCAAATTACAGTAATTTAATCAAAAGTTCAGTTGCTCTGTACCTGTACAGCATTGGTCTACCATGGTTAGACTAAATGGTGGAAAAAGTCTTAGTTTCGTTTCATAGGAGATCTGTAACAGTTCTTACATACCTGTTCAGCCACTATCAAAAAAAAGCACTCTCTTGCCACTCCATTGGAGAAACAGTAAATTTGGATTTCGTGCTTCTGATCATCTGTCTAACCCTGTTGTCACCTGTTAGGAAGTGACTCGACGTTTTGCATCATCTCACTTTGTAAACCTCTGGCCTCAGATAAAATGGGTCAGTGAGCTGAATGGGACTAGGACCTGACATCTGTCCATAGCAACCCACCAGGGAAATGCTGTGGATGCTGAGGATTGGCCCACATATCTTTTCTGTTCTTTTGAAATATGGTCAGAAATGTTAAGGTTGTGACTTCCCAATGGAGTTTGAGCATGTATTTGTGTATGTTTTGGTAGAGCCCATGCTGGCTGGCTCCTTTGTCTTAGAGGATGCAGACTTGATCCATTTACTTTTGAGTGCTGTCTCTCTAGGAACTTAAAGGAATTTTCAGGAATTTTAGGAATTTTCCTTGAGAAGCTGGAAAATGTGGGATTTAAACTCCTCCAGCAAAGGTCTTAATTGAGTCTTGGGCTCCTCTGTCAGGTTAAACCCTCACATAACTAGACTGTCAAAGTAAGAAGGAAACATTGATTTACAAGAAAGTTGAAGCTGCCTGGGCATTTTAAGTAGGGATGCTGAATCTGTTGGTGCATAGAGGCATGTCCTGAGAATGTTTATTATGGGATTTAGTCCTTTTGGAGACTTCTGCAGAGATGTCTCGTTATTGAGTCCTTAGTGAATGTGCAGGCTTTCTGGATTGCTTGGTAGCCTCCAAACTTTGAGGCTGCTAAACCATTCAGCCTGGTTTAATAGCAGACTGGTTCTAGCATTGAAGCTGTGTAAACAATGTAAAACCCTGGCTTCCATTCTAAGCTTGTTCAGATAAAGGCTTTTCAGGCATATTTGGATAAAGCCTTTTTCTCTGAATTTTAATGGTCTACCTGAAATTTTAAAAATCTAATATTTTAATCTATTTTTGTATACTGACAAATGCTAATTTTCCCAGTAGTTGTGAATGTTAAATCAGTTCAAAATGTGCTTTGAAGATGAAAAGCTCTGTATTGACTAAATGAGTTGCCAAGAGCCACACACATAAATAGGCCTCTCTGGCAGAGCAGGCTTTTACACTTACAGAATTGCTCCATCATGAGATGTTTTCCAGCTGTTACTGGAGGGTTTAATCTGTCCAGAATTCAGAAAGGATTTCAAGATTTGTTTTGATTTTAAATTGAAGTTCTGGTTGAGCTGTCTTGTGGAATTTGTCAGTATACAAAACTGAAAGTTTTCTTGATTATGCCTCTTTTCCAGATGTGCTTGCTCCTCAGTATCCTTGGCAGTCAAGTGATATGTCAATGAACATGCTACCTCCTAATCATAGTAATGACTTCATGCTGGAGCCTCCAGGACACAATAAAGAGAATGAAGATGATGTAGAAGTTATGTCAACAGACTCCTCAAGCAGCAGCAGTGACTCAGACTAGGTACAAGGGGGATGGTATCCCTAGTAGACCTTTCCTGTGGAGAAGGTAGGTTAGATGCTGTTTGTCAAAAACTGCAGTATCCTTTTGTTACACCAGCAGCCCTGTGTTGGGAGAAGATAACAGCTGGCTCAGAAATAGGGTGACTAATTTAAAACCATGGATTACAGACTTGTTTTTTTCCTATTAGATGTTCTGGGAGCTGGGAGAAATGTCTGGGAGCTTTCTGCTGGGGGAGAGATGTCAGATTTTCAGTGATTGTGTAAATGTATGTTTGCAAAAGATGTGTAAATATATATTTATATATATGTATTTACTATACATTAGATAACATAAGTTCCTGGGAAAGAAGGTGTAAGGGGAATCCCCTTGTATGTTAGTAACTTTGCTCTTTTGATGATAGCCTTTTCTATGCCACAAAAATAAAACATGAAGTTTGTAATTTTAGTATCTTTTTTTGTTACTGCCTAGATCCATGTTCTTGATCATCTGTGTATCAGGAACAAAAACATGGCAATAAGGTGTAATAAAAGAGTTTGTAATTATTGTAATATATAATGAATGATTTGTCATAAATAAACTCAGCTTTGATTTAACTTCAGTTTTCCTAACTTGAATCTTAGATAAGTTGCCATGTTACTTCAATACTCAGCACATTTTATCTCAGTATGTTGTTGAATTCTGATTGAGTTTCAGAAGTTTGTACTTCATTTTCCCCTGTGCAAAATGCCCAGTCAGCATTAGAAGCATCTGAGAAGGAGTCATAAGTGGAAAGCCTGTCCTTCCTTTTCGGGTGAGCCCTTCCACGTGCACACAAAGCTGGGCAGACCCTGAGGCAGCGAGTGCCCACCCACTAGGCTGCCCCAATACTTGGTTAAGTGTCCTGGGACCGTGGAGGTGACACACTTTGGGGCGTGCTGCAGATTTAGCTCCTTTCCAATCAAAGTGCTCACGGATTTTTTTGTTCTTGTCATCTATACTTCTTTGAACCTGCTAATTTGTTTACTTTGGCAGTTGCATTTCCTGCATAAGCTGCAATGTTATTTTGTCTTTCCAAAAGCACTTCCCTTGGCTTTCCTTCCCTTGTTCTGTTTTGCTTAAGGAGTCATTTTATGACAGTTGCTTTTCTCTTAGGTAACTGATAAAATTTCAAAACTTATGTGAACTGTTGTTCCTAGCAGTTACAAGTTTCTGTCCTGCAGCATGGCTTCCTGCAGCATGGATCACAGTTCCCTTTTCCATTTGGTAGATTCCTCACAGGAAGTATATGATGAATCAGGTAATTCCTCCTTTGTTCAAACATTGCTGCCAGTAATGCTGCCACCTGTGACCAACATGTGCAAATCCCATAAGGATGTAGAAAGGAGAAGGACTTTAGTCACATTCAGTCACATGAGGCAGTGGGTTTTGTTTTCAGAGACATGGGGAATTTGGTTTTGCCTCAGCTGTTCCTTTTAGAAGTATTTTCAGAGTTATTAAACTGTCACCTCGTTCACAGTCTAAGGTTATTCACATACATACATATTGTAACCTTTATTCAGTATCATGTTTTCCTCTTGGGTGCTTATCTTCAGTATCTTTCCTCTTTAATTCACATTAATCCCAATACATGTGTCCTGTTCAGTCATCTTAGTTAACCTTGCCTATCTGTTTTCTAGCTCACATCAGGTTTTGTCTTAAAACATGTGATCAGACTCATACATGATATTGCAAAGTGGAGTTTCTTAATGATTTGTATAATGGAATTGGTATTTTCTTTCTATATGCCTCTCTTGTAACACATCACAGACACAGTTCACCAGTGTCTTTTATCTTCTAACCTACAAGGACACTCTTGAAACAAAATACAAAAATATATAATTAATACTCATGGGAAGTGTAGTGTTGCAGTCTACCCAAAACTCTTCTATGGCTGTATCATGTAATTCACCACCTGAAATATTGTGGAGGTGGGTGATTGTTTCCAGACATTAGAGGGAATTGAAGCAATGACCACTTCTTTTCCTGGGTTGTTAGTTCCCCCATTAAAGAATTAAATGAGACCAATGTATTACATCTAAGAAATAGGTAAGGCAACAGCTCTGCCTGCTCAGCATAAAATCAAACTCTGGGTAATAGATGCATCCTAATCAGTTTACTTGCGTTAGTGTTCTAAACTATGTACAGTTCAGGAGTGTTTCTCAATGCTTGATAGCTATAATGCCATTTTACGTGAATTCTGTCAGTTACAAACAGTTTAGTGAACCATGATATGGTAACTAAGTATGTACATAATAGATTTTCCTATTTAGCAAAAGTACCAAAAATCAAAGTAAAGACTTAGTTGAAAGGACTGAGTCTTAGCAGCTAAAGTCAACTGAGAACCACATTTTCTGGAGGGGTGGGAAATATAGATGTGTGATACATGAAAAGTTATTTGAGTTGGGGATTGCTGACAGCTGGTTGCAGTAATGCACTGTAGTCTTTTAATTGGTCCATTTAGAAAGGATACAGAAATGCTGACATACGGAGATACTGTTTGTGTCCTCATTTCAGTGTTTACTTGTGTATTTACAAGAGACAGAATGAATATAACCATTAACAAAATATGCCAAGAAAGTATTTTTGCATGACAGAGCATTTTACAGTGGTCCCTGTTATCTCATCAGGATCTAGATGTTTTCTAAAATTTAAAATTGTACTAAATAATTTAATTTTTTTTCTTCATTATTCTTTGTGACAGATGGGCCGGACATCTGTCAACTCTTCCTACAGCTTCTTTGTTGACAGCTGAACGGAACAATTTTCAGTCTGCATAAGGTTGCTTTCAGGAAGCAAATCTCTACTTTTGAATAGAAAGATAAGCTTTTTACAAAGGTAGAGTAGCAAAGGACTTTTTGGTGATATTTCCCATTTCAAGACTGGTGTGTAACATTGCTTCTTTCTTCACTTCAGAAAATGGGTGTCTGTCCTATGGGAAGTTGCACATAATTAATACTTCAAACTCTAAGCAGGAGGATTGCCAGGGGCAGCAACATCTTTATGCCTCATCACTGTTTCTCAGCAAGGGTCATCTCCATTTAAAAAATGTATGCACAAAATAAGGAAGAGCTTTAAACCCCTCAAGCTGATTTATTTTAAGAACTGAGAAGGCAATTCATAATTTCAGGCGATTTAAATCTCTCAGTATTGTGCCTGTATTTTATTCAAAAGAAATTAAAAATACCTTACAACATTTTTCTACAATGAGTATATCTAAAGGAAATAGACAACAGATGTGCTATAAAAGAACCCTGAGAAGAAAAAAATTAGCCAATTAGTGATTTCCTTAAAAGTCATATTCTAAAATTAATTGCTGGTATCTTAGTGACTACAGCTGGAAAAGAATCAAAATTGGTTACAGATTCTAGAAAAATTAAAAATATGAACTCCTTGGTTTTGTATGTACTGTGGGTACTGTAATTTCAGTCACTAACAACTCAGTCATTTAATCAGTCAAACTGAAAATTCACAATTTTACCAAATCTCAGGAGCCAGCCATACAGAACTACACCCATCTCTGCTGTTTAATACCGACAACGTTTATTAGCCACAAAGTATAATTTTTGCCGTGGAGCTACACCTATAAATGAGATTTGTATCAGCCTAGTAGAGTAGGCACCTGTTCATTCCAAGAGTTCAGTAACAAATTGAGATCAATTGCAGAGATCTGAGACATTTCTGCAGATAAATTCAGTGTAACTGAGGCTCTAAACAGAACTCTGTTATGAAAACAACTGGCCAGAAGTTGCATTCCCTGCAATAAGTGATGAAATCTTTCCACATTTATAATACTCTTGATTTTTGAGTGTATACTGCTGTCTGCAGGAAAAAAATGCACTATCTATTAAAGGTAGCTTTTGTTCCTGACAGTAGCTTCATAACTGAAGCTGAGAGACAAGGCTGAGTTTTAAAATTGGTCCAATAATTACAGAAAAGCGGATTTAAACAAGCAAGTTCTGTTGCAACTGCTTTTAAGTGAGTAAGCTTCCCTGGCTAGTGCCAACTTCCAAATGGCTGTTCATCAATATAAAGATTAACTAGATAAAGCATTGAGTTTTCTGTAAAAGCAAATGTTAATTGTTAATTTCTAAACCTAGAAATGGGTCTGGAATGAGAGACAACTGTTGTGTGAAATACGGGAAAAGCACTGTAAGAGTTGGCATGTTCTTTGGGAAAAATAATACTTTCACATGGGCAGGGTGAGCACTTTATATATTTTTTTCCTTCTAAAAGTGGATCTGTCCTTTAGATTTATGTTCTTTATGTTTACATAACATACAATTTGTTTTTACTCTAACTGGTGACTTCCCGTGTACCCCTTTAGATGATCGAACTCTTCTGTAAAGGGATTGTAACCTTGCTCTCTTAAACACCGTAAGGCCCAGAACAGTTGATCTGCTGGAGGAAATTCATCCCATTTGACCCATTCCCAGCCTATAGGGGAAACAAAAAAAAGAAAGGAAGAAAAATCAGAGTATATAGAGTTAAGACAGTACCCAAGGAAACAGCATGAAGCTGTGGCAGGGGAGCTTTAGGCTCCTCTAGGAAAAGGTGGTGGGGAACTGGAATAGGCTCCGTAGTGCAGCCTGTCCGAGCTCAAGGAATGTTTGGACAACCTTCCCAGACACAGGGTGGGATTGCTGGGGTTGCCCCATGCAGGTGGGAACGGGATTTAATGATGCGTGGGGGTCCCTTCCAACTCAGGATATTCTTTGTGTCTCTGATAGAACAATGCTTCCTCTGCCAGTCTAGATGGCTCATGTAGAAATTACCAATGCAAAGACAAGTTCTCTGTTGCGTACCGAGTCATTTTGCCTGAGCAGCAATTTTGTTTCCCAGAGAAGCTGTGGATGCCCCATACCTGGGAGTGTTCAAGGCCAGGCTGGATGGAGCCCGGAGCCACCTGATCTAGTGGGAGGTGTCTCTGCCCGTGTCCCGGGGCTCGGAACTAGCTGCTTACTCACCCTCGTTCTTGTCGGGCTCCTGGTTGCGCGGCTCGGCGCCCGGCTCGGCCTCGCCCTTCATGAGCACGGTGACATAGTGGTAGCGCTGGGACGGGCACACCGCGTTCACGGCCGACGCGAACCGCACGTGGCGCAGCCGCAGCGCCGCCTCCTCCAGCGTCTCCCGCGCCGCGCACTCCGCCAGGCTCTCCCTGCGGGCGGGCAAGGCAAGGGGAAGGAGGGCAGGGAAAGGCACGGCCGCCTCAGGCAGGGCACGGGGGGCAAGGCAAGGGCAGGGCGGGGAGGGAGGGCGCGGGGCTCCTACCCGAACTCCAGGTGGCCCCCGGGGAGCTGGTAGGTGCCGGCGCCCAGCGCGCCTTTCCGCTTGCCCAGCAGGACGCAGTTGGGGTGCGCGGCGCTGGTGACCACCACCCCCACGCCGACCCCCGGCCGCCGGGGCTCAGCCGCCTCCTCGCCCATGGCAGCCCCGGGCGCTCGGCGAGGCGGGAGGGGCGGACCCGCCAATCAGGGCTTGCGATCCCGGGTTTTGGGAGGCCCTTGGGCGCGGGTGGTGCTGACGTCGCTGGTGAGGAAGGTGGAAAGGTTGCAGGGCAGGCGGCGGAGCCAGAGGTGGCCTGTCCCGCTGTTTGCATGGGGCTCCTTGCCTCGGCGTGCGCAGGGACTGGGGAGGTTACCGGCAGTAGAAAAGGCGTTTGTGCAAAGGAGGGCAGCTGAACACAAGTAGGATACGAATCGGTTTTTGAAGGTCAGGGAGCCAGTCGGTCTCTGACTGCAGAGCTGTTCGGTGATCTTTACAAAGTGGCCCTTCTTTGGTTAGCCCACTGTTTCTGGTCTATGAGGAGTCTGATGCTGAAATGCCACGTTGGAATTATTTAAAAAGGAAGCTACAAACTTAGCTGAGCAGAGCTCCACAGGAGGAATAACAGTTCCTGACTGATAAAGAAGAAATAAAAGTTTCTGCTGGCAAATCTTTACCTTCATTCTCACATTTTTACAAATTACAGAGATATGTAGAATACAAGTTACAAGCTTTCATTTTCTTTATAAACAACTGTGAAGTTTGTCAGATTTTCCCCTTCTTTAGCCTATTGATCACAACAGAGAAATAAGTTTTTTTTTTGCAGATCTTTCAAATTGGTTTTGGGTTTTTGTTTGTTTGGTTTTGGTTGATGGTTTTTTGGGTTTGTTGTGGGGTTTTTTTGTTTGTTTCTTTTTGGTTTTTGGGGGGGGAGTTTTTTGTAAGGTTTTAAAATATCTAGGTATAGATGCTTTTATTTACATAAGAAGGTCAGAGGGCCAAGCTGGCTGAAGCTTAATCACATTTTCTGGGATCAGTTTTCTGGTGTTTAATTGCCTGAAGTGGCTCATTACAGCATCAGATGGGTCCCAGTGCTGGCATGAAGGGCATGTAAGGACCGAATGGCTGGGCGTGCTAGAAGCAAGCTTGCCCTTTGGCCTTAACTGTGCTTAACTGTGATGTCAGCCCATACCCTGAATTACTGACATTAGTAAATAATAGCAATAATAAATAAAATAATCTTGGACAAATTGCCAAGGTAACAAGATTTTTCATAAATCAAGCTCATCCATTTGTATCTGTTCCCCCAGTACAGCTGGAGTGTCCTAATTTCCAGATGAAACACCAGACATATCAGTTATATCACTTCTATATTTACATGTTAAAAAGACAGTGATCTTACAAAAGCCATATCAAAGTTAGTGTGGCAAGATTTTCCTTTCCTCTTTACCATCCTTGTGATCACAACAAAGATGTGAAGTTTTACCCTTTTACAAAACTTTAAATGGCTATTTTTTTGTTAAGGTTTTGAAATCTGTTTGTATACAGATGTTTATAGTTGTTTCAATTTTTTTACCTTACATTTGTGATCATTAATATAAAGAATACCGTATGAAAAGAAGCATTTTGTTGTCTGAATCTGTTCTGATTGGTTTCATTTTAGGATTTATTTAGGACATGCCTGTGCAGCCAGATTTTGCAGATCATGAAGTAAATACAGGCTGGTTTTCTGAGTTTGATGGTGAACAGACATCCACTGAAAAAAGACATGGGAATAAACCAAGAATGAGAAAATAGCAAAATCCTCTGCCACAGTAGTATGTTGAAAAGCTTGCAAGATTATGATTTATGTGTACTTGTAAACTTATTTATTGATATTTTTTCTGAGAAAGTACTACTGTGAGACAACCAACCAAAATAGTGTATTTAAAACAGCATGAGTCCAGCAGCTACTGGAAAAGAGGCAGATATTTTTCAGGCCAAATCTCTCATTCCTTATGCTAAGGCTTTTATTGATTGAAGTGTTATTGAATGAACTGTATGTCTGAGATTGTCTGGATCAGAAAAAAACCTTTTTTTTTTCATTGTTTTCTACCATGCTGTGGGCAGCACAGGGAGGGGATGGGACAGAGGTTGATCAGATTAACTGTAGCATAAAGCCAAACCTGATTCAGCAAACTGGTGCAGAGATTACAATTTTAGTAGGATGTGTTCCTTGACGCAACTTCCAGCTCAGGTACATAAATGAGGGAGACAGTGAGTCAGAGCAGAATGGTGGGACTAACCGTGTTAGAGATAGGCCAGATTTATGTCAGATTAAAATGACGACATGGCTGTTCCCTAAGAAGAGCACACATAGGAAAAGCAGGTTAGAAAAACACAAGTGAACAGCAGCTTATAGAAAAGCAGCTACACAAGCAGAAAACATCCATCTTTCTGAGAATTTCATACACATGGTTCCCTGGCTGTGGAATCTACTATGTACTACTGCATTTGCTTAGCAGAAGTATGAACTGGAAGATATAAGGATTATATTTAAATATTTTACATTGCAAAGCTGGCATTTAGAAGCTGGGTGGAATGTGACAGCAGTGCAAGACACCAAAACAAACATGACACCAAAGTCCTGCTAGCATCTTGGCTGAAACTTGAACTTGAAAGATTTTTCCTCTCTTGCATTCAAGCAGCTGGTTGTTATCCTAAACCCTGATACTGAAAATGTAACATTATTAACTGTTTCCTCACTTTTATTTTGGCAGAATTATTTCCATGACACCACATGCTTCCATTAAATGGCTGTCTTTTCCCATAAATCATTGCTTGCTGTAATAGTATGGCTTCATAGGCATTATTAGTGGAAATAGGGTGAAATGTGATATGTAGTTTTTATGTTGAAATGTAAATAACCTCTGATCACATTTACATATGGAGAGAATAATGGTATGTGCAAGAGCAATAGTGCAAATTAGAGCTGTACTGCAGGTGTGCTGTCTTCATTGCTTGTTATTATTTCTTTGCTGTGTACAGACAGGACAGAGTCATTGGAATGAGTGAAGATGCTGAGGCAATTCTGTTTTATTTGTAGCTTTGTCATTAACACTTTAAGTGACCTTGGGTAGCTCATAGGCAGGTGAAAATGGATTGTGCTTCAGCTTCGATGGAACTTCTGGGTGTACTCAATCCCAGGGGACCCTGAATCAGAAGAATATAGAAGTGTCTGTTCCTTGTCCATCTAGGATAGTACCTGGAGGACCAGAATGCATGTCTGGAATACAACAGGCAAGAAATCATGACAGGGTTTTTGACTACTATTCTACAGCCATCTGCGGCTCAGTGACTTCTCAAGGCAGAAGTGGCTTCCGTATATTTACTAATCCTCTTGTTTATCTTCTTTAACCTACCAAGACTCCTCTTGAGCCCATGTAAATTTTCGTCATTTGCAGCATCTGTGACAAGGTGCTCCACAGTTTAGCTATGTGAAAGATCATTTTTGCAAACCAAATCCTTTTGCTTTCACTGAACCTTTCACCTGCCAGCCTTCCCTGTTTGGGAAGAGATGGTGCATTAGTGATTAATGTTCATACTGTATTCTGTAGAAAACTGCACCTATCCAGACCTGAGAGTGCACACATTAAATGCCTGTTTGATAGCACAGATGTCAGAATTGTTGCAGGAGATAAACCAGAGCACCTTCAGGGAAGGACCTTGGATTGTCTTTTCTGTATGACTGGGAGGAGAGATGTTATAACCTGTACGTATTGCAGATGGGTGCAGTGAATAGTTTCACATTGTTAGATGTGCCTGAGGGTCCCCTTAGCAACCTACAGCTTGTTCAGAGACAATCATGATGGTACTCCTGCAGACCAGCAGTGCAGAGAGAATTTATCATCTGTAAGATGTGCAATGTAAGGCAATGTAGACATCACTGAAGGATTCTTCTCACTTTGCTTCAAGGTCAGTTTTTTCGCTCTGACCTTGGCTGATTCATCAGCTAAACCTGTTTACTCATCTACCATACCAAAAAAGTGGGCTCTTCCCCCTTGTCTTCAACTCAAAATGTTCTGGAAAGCTCAGGGTGATTTTCTCCACAGGTACTGGGATGCTTTTAAAGCTCTGATAAATCTCTTCTTGGAAATTTCCTACCCTCTGAACTCATGGCTTTGGCAGAGACTTTCACTTCCTCATTCTGATGTCCTTGGCAAGACCCTCTCTCCTGATGTTTTTCAACAATAAAGTATCAATCAGTGGAGTTTACAAGATCTGGGAAATAAAATCAGATTGCACCATTGTCACCACGTGAATGTGATAAATGTGATAAATTCATAATAAAGAAAATTCATGTATATTCATAATGCCTGAGCCTTCCAGGATGCTGTATTTGACCTCAAACAGGATGCTTTATCGTTTGTCTGTTCTCTGTTAAAACTTCTTGGCTCCTTCTATCTCATTTGTAATGTACCTTTTCCCTGCTTCTTAATAGTTTTAAATACAGCTTTTCAGAGAGGACCTCGATCCTGTGTTAAAAATCTTGTTCTGACTTTAGCAAGAAATCTCACAATTTTAAACTTGAATAGGATGGAATCTATTTTTGGAAATTTAGCAAACTGTCTGTATATCTGTTGGAATACTACAGTGCACTCCTTGTGCAGTCTCTGCAATTGCAGGTCAGATGTTGAACGATGTTGAGCCTATACTAACATGAGTGAGTTTATACTGGACTCACTAGGAATTTGCCTGGTTGTAGCCAAGATTTTTTGTCTTTTCTTCTGTCTCTAACAAAGTCAAGAAAAGGTGAATGTCATCTTCATGAACTGTTGTTTCTAAGGTTTTGAGTTGGGCTTACACCCACCTTGTGCTGACAGTCCAATCCAGATGGTGGCACTGGTGATCAGACAGAAATCCAGGCATTTTTACAGTCCGTCCCAGTCAGGGTTTTCACAGCCAAGAAGGAAATCAGACAACACAGCATCCAGATAATTAAAGTTCTCCATACAGCTATGTATCAGACTATAGATAATGGCAGGAGCTGCCTCAGTATTTGTAGAAGTCCTTCAATATTGCCAGACATGTGACATTTCTTCTTTTGATGCATAAGGTAAATTCCGTGTTCATCTTGAAACTGGAAGGATAAGTCACTCCTAGTGAGAAGAAGATACAGTAATAGTTGTAATCTGGATGTTTTACAGCCTTTTGCTAAGCCAAGAATTAATTATAAGCCCAGAGAGAGTTGTCCAATTTCCCTGCAGCAGCAAGCAGCTGAGTCAGGATATAAGTCTGGTTTCTTGACCTGCAGCCAGTACTTATCTGTGAACAGTAGCTTTGGGCTTTTAAGTTTAGGTTTAAAGTTTTGCCAAGATCCATTGCATCCTCTTGCAAACGTTGTTGCAAATCCTTTCCAGGGCGGAGGTTATTTTGAGGAGTCTCCTGTAGTTAGATTTCTTTGAATGTGTAAATGGCATCTGTGTACTGTCCTGTGATGGAACTGCAGCAGGTCCTGTGACTAGTGAAGAGCCACTGTATGTACAAAGGGCAGAAAGAGCACAGAGTTCAAGTGCTTTTTCTTCCCTTCCCCTTGGCAAGAAGAAATATTTTATCGGGTGTGGTGGAAAATCTTGATTGGTCTATGAAAATTTTGCAGCTGCTTACCAGGTTCAGTGACACGTACTCCTACCTTATGTGCCTGCACACAGAGGTGCAGGGCTAAGCACTCTGCAGAGCTCACTGCAGTGCTAACAGGTGACAATAACACCAGGTCAGCAAAGAACCAGGAGCAAAATAACTGAACCAAAATGACTCCATCTTTTGCAATACTTACCCAAAGAGAAGTTATGATAATGCATTTTCAATTTCAGAACAAAAAGAGGCAACTCATCCAGTTATTTATTGGATAATTCAAGTTACAAGACTCAAGAAGAATCACAGCTCTGACATGGTTTTCCTTAACATCAGATCTTGCTTTGATGTTAATACTGTTTGAAAGTAACTGCATTTTAACCTTATTATTGGTAGAGGACATTCTTGTTCCAATTTCCCTGGCCAGTACTATTTTCCTAATTACCATTTTGTTTTAAAGGAAAAAGCTTTGCCTTTTTGTGAGTCACAAGGTCTGGTCACTCGTTTCTGCAGGGACACCTGTTTCTGCTTCAGTTCCTTAGTGACGTGAGTCAAGGACACTGAAGAAAAAGTACAGACACTGAATTGCAGAGTTGGAGGCGCAGCTGTGTTGGAGGAGCTGTGTGAGGTAGAAATGGGGCTGTGACATGGGCAAGGGGCCGGGGATGAGTGGAGCGAGGGGGCTGCAAAATACCTAGAAATACTAGTGCTCAGTTCAGTGATGGTTAGAAACCCAAAGATTATCTAATTCCAACCCCCCTGCCGTGGGCAGAGATCCTCCACTAGACCAGGTTGTTCAGAGCCCCATCCAGCCTGGCCTGGAACACTTCCAGGGATGGGGCATCCCCAGCTTCTCTGAGAAACCTGTTCCACTGCCTCCCATCCTCACAACAGAGGAGTTCTTCCTGGTATCTGATCTTAATCTGCCCTCTTTCACTTAAAAAAATTCTCCCTTGTCGTATGCAAGAATGGATATGTTTGCGTTGTTGCACGGAAACACCCTGAGATACGAAACCAAAAAAAGTAATCCTCAGAGTGAAATGACTGAAAGTTCTTCCATCCTGAGGCTGAACCGGGAGGGAGTGTGGGCGTGGCATAAGGGAGCTGTGCTCCTTTCCTTCCTTTTAACAGAGACGGTGCCAACCGAGCCCGACGTGGTCGGAATGTTGTGGGTGAATTACAACCCATCTAGGATCCTTACGGGGAGAAGCTGAGCTTTATTAAAACCAAAAGGCTGGGAAGAACGCGAGGCCGGGAAGCGCCCTCAGGGCCGCTCCTCCCCGGCGCCGGGCGGGCGTCACTGCGGGGGCGGGGCCGCGCGAGCGCTTCCTGCCCCCGCCCCGGCCCGGGAGCGGCGCGTGCGCGCTGCCAGGGGCACCCGAGGGCGAAGGGGCTCGGCTATGGCGGCCTCCATGATCTGCAGCCGGGTGGCGGCCGGGCTGAGGGGCAGCGGCCTCCGCGCCTCGCTGGGTTCCACCGCGGGGAAGGTAGCGGCCGCTCGGGAGCGGGGGTGGGCCGGGCCGGGGCTGAAGCGGGGCCGGGCCGGCTGGGCTCGTGGTCGAGGTCTCTCCCTGGGAAGCGCCGGCGAGAGGAGCGTCCGTCTCAGCCCACTGCCGCCGCCGTCCTGCCCTGCCCTGCCCTGCCCTGCGGCGGGGCTGGCAGCCCTGCGCTCGCATTTGGTGCGCGGCCCCCCGCGGCCGCTGCTCTTGCTTGTGGCAAGTCTTCCCTGCGTGGTTCCCGTCCCTTCCTTTCCAGCGCCCCCGTCCCCTGTCTTGCTTGGAAGTCGCCGTGTTTCCACCGCCGTCACCTTGCGCCTAGGAGGGGGTCGGGCTGTGCCAGCTAAGCTCTTTTTCCAGCTCGCACCTCACCAGCCTCTGCTCTTGGTTCCCGTGGATGCCATTCGTGGGTGCGGGCTTGTTTTTGGCTGCGGCACCCCTGGGCAGCGGTGACACGGAGGAGCTCGGGAGGCTGCCGTGTGTGCGACACGGCGTGTGACGCCGCTGCCCCTTTCTGCTCCGGCCACGTAGCGGGAAGGTCGCCCTGAGTGCCCCTCTCCAGTTACACGCAGCCTCCGGGGCTCGCTCAGCGCCTCTCCCTTGCGGTAGTGCCAAGGAAAGGACGTCCTGCTTGGAGAAGGAATCCTTTGGAGGCTACCCAGGCCCTGGCGCTTCGCTAGCTTGGAATGCTGTAGTAAAGCTCATGTGTCGTCTGCTTGTTTCCTTTATTTGAAGTGAAATGAAGCCGTAAAAAATCCAGCTTGTTAAAAACTTCCTAATGGAAGCTGATTTTTGCAGTGCCGATGGTACATACTAAAAAAATAAAAATAAATGCAAACGTTTGTTTTGTATGTAAGTTTCTTTTGTAATCTTTTTACTGTGAGTCTTTGGGTGCTCATCTATGTTCATGGATTAGCTGAATTCAGTTGGTTTCTTGCTTTGTGTGTAAAATTATGGTGTTATTTGCATATAGTGAAATACAAAAAATGCAGTACACGTTTTTTGCATTTGTTGTTGTTTTGTGTTACACTCCTTGTCAGTGCTAGTAGCTCTTCACCAGCTTTACCAGCTCTTTCCCCCTGCCCAATAAAACCTCACAAAATCAAATGTTGGACCTGATATGAATGACTAATGTAGAAGGGTAGGATTAAATGTGCAGGTGTTTAATATGTAGATTTTTTTAAACCTAAACAAAGAGGGTGGTTTTTCACAACAGTCACATTCCTCTTTTTGTTTTCTTTTTTCTTTTTTTTCTTTTCCTTCAGGTACTTGCTGGAAGTCCAGGAATTCTCAATAATCATGGGTTTCAAGTGCAACAACAGCAACAGAGGAGGCTATCACTCCATGAATACCTGAGCATGGGACTGTTGAAGGAGGCTGGCATTTCTGTTCCACATGGAGTGGTTGCCAATACGCCAGATGAAGCTTACAAAATAGCAAAAGAAATAGGTATAATATTGAAAAGAACGTATACACATAGGCATGGGATTGATACAAGGTGTACCTACTTTTTCTGTCTTTCTTGGAAAGATGTTGCTTGGAGTTCTGAATATACCTTCTCTTTAAGAGAGCCTTCCCTGTGAAGCAACCTTTTTGTTAAGGAGGAGTAGGTCAGGTATAAATTCTGTTAACTTAGACTAATATAACTACTTAAACTTCTTTGAGATGAGTAATAGACTTTGTACAAATCCTGGATTTCTTTCTACTTTCAGCAAGGTTAGAGGAAGTCTTGTGTGAAGAGTTCCAGTGGTGGGGACAAGATCTCATATAGAACAGAAGATGCAAACCATACTTTTCTTTAGACTACAAAAGAGTAAAAACTGTATTCCTTTGTGAGTGTGCTTTTCTGGCAGAATGCAGCTACTTTGTACAGGAGAAGAGGACTTTGATGGCTTGTAGTTATATGCTAAATTCCTGGCTTGTTGATGAAAAAGTATCCGATCTCATTTGCCGGGTGCTTAAATACTTAATTTAGAATTGAGCTTTAATTTTGGACTTGACTTTGCCTGTTAATGTGCCACTTTACCTGCAATGTGTGTCCTGGTTAAATCTTGTTAAATTTGGATTTAATGTGGAAGTCAGCTTCTGTTGTGTCAGGCATTAGAAGGTGGGAGGTTTTTGGTTGGTTGGTTGATTTTTTGTCTGGGGGTTTTTCTTAGTTTAAAGGCTGGGAATATTTTTTTCCTCTCCCTGGAAAAACATATGCTTATCACAAAGTTTTAGTGAAGGACATTGCTTGTCCTATTCCTTTCTCCTATGCAAATGCTCAAATCTCTATTCACCTCCAAATGGATACGTTCATAATGATTCCTGAAGTTTTAGGTTTTGTTGGATTCATTTCAGTTTCATATGTAGATTTAATGTGAGAAATGAGATCTGAAAAAAGATAATTTTTCTTGTAGAGCAAGTTATGCTGCTTTGTAATGTAGAAAAGAGTTGAAAAGCCACTTTTACTTCACACATGTCAGAGGTATTGTCAGATACCTTCTTTATCTTGTTTCTGTTAGAGAGTAAGTGATATAAAATTATAAGAATTTCATTAATATGAAAGGAAGTTGCTAAAATACTTCTGAGAATGGTTTAAACTTCACAACCTTACCTTCTGTTAAGGGTAAATTTATAGCATGATCAAAACTTCCCAAATCAGGCATACCCCTTTTCTCTGCTTTAATATCTGCACAGAT
Organism: Catharus ustulatus; assembly: GCF_009819885.2. Lineage (NCBI taxonomy): Eukaryota > Metazoa > Chordata > Aves > Passeriformes > Turdidae > Catharus > Catharus ustulatus. The sequence goes on from NC_046222.1 coordinate 59,190,685, forward strand.
ATTGCTGGAAGAAATCAGAGAACCTTGTCTATGGCTCTTTACTCAACAGCCCAGAAACTCATAGGTCAGGATTCCTTTCTTTTGTGCTTGCTCAGAGGGGGCTCCTGCAGCAGTTTGGCTGTGTCTGGCTGCTAGTTTATAGCTCTGTGTCATCCCTGTGACATCACAGGCATGCCTCTTATCTGGAGTATGGGACTCTGGGCAATTTCTTGGGGATCAAAAGGATGAAGTTGTGAAGTGTGTGAGTTGGCATCCTTTGGTGAAGGAATTCAGGGCTTCTGGTTGTCAGCCAATACTTTGTTGGAGTCGACGTGTAGTCGGTGTTGTGGCTTTCTTTGGTACTTGAGATGAGGAAGGGAAAACTTCCCCAAGGGAGAACATACACTGAAGGAGCTTGAAGTCTTGAGGCGTTACTCAAACATGTCCAGAACTCATTCTGAGTGGTGACATATTATTCTTTGCTCCGGTGTTTTGGATTTCTTTGTTTTTGTAGGCATGTAGCTGCTGGCTTTCATTTAGTACTTAAACAAAAATCAACAAAGCACAAACCAAACCAAACAAATCTCTGTCAGAATGAAAAAATTAACTTTGTTTGGTCCACCCGCACATTGTTTATTTTTGTTATGTAGGAATAATTGCCAGTATATATGAAATTATTTTTTGTTTCTTTTTATGTGCTAAACTGTTTTATCAAATATTTGTCTGGATCATCACAAAGACAGTTGGTAATACTCTCTGCTCAGTTTCCCTAGTGTTGATCCACATGTTCCTGGTAAATTTACACAGAGCAGATTGCTGACTAAAGGTTGAGTTTGGCATTGGATTTCTTCCCTTTTGCAAATACTTCCCTTAGAAATGGGTAAATTTTTATCCCAATGTATAGCAAATGCAAACTTCTTGTTAACAGAGATTATCATAGGTTGGTTTTGGCTGTAGCTAAATCAGTGTTACATAAGCATCTCGCTTAAATTTTGAAAAAAATTAGCTGAGTAAGTTCTGTTCCAAAGCTTTGATAAGAGACTGCAGCATGACTTGATTGCCTTCAAGTTTATGGTTTGCTCTCAGCCATGTGTCCATTCCAGCTAGCACTGTGAGCAGTTCTGATTGAGAAGCTGATATGTGTGTGTTATCAAGAACATGACTAATGAACCTGAAGACTGTTTGGTGAACAGATGCTTGATCAGGGTGATGGCTGATAGCTAAGCAGAACGCTCTATTTGAAATGAGCATTGCTGTTTGTTAAGAGACACTTCCATAGGTGCAGTGTATTGTTGTAACTCAAATTTTGATGCTTCCTGATACTTTCCTCCACTAACAGTTGAGTGGAAGGCACTGACATATTGTGTGCTTGTCTGAGTTTTTTTAAATAGCATTTATTTCAATTCATAATGATTTGAGAAGTAAGACTTTTTAAGACATTAATATCTCAAAGCTGCTTTTGTGTGCTGGTGGTTTTGTTGGGTTTTCAGGTAATGAATCTCAGCTTTATGTGCATGGCAGACTGTCAAATTTTAGTGAAATATAAAGCTGTATAAGAGGTGTTGAGAGAGCTAGTGCGAAACATTTCATCTTTCTACATCAGAGTTCTTGAACAGAGACTGCAAGCTCCTGGAATTGAGTCTGCTACTGGTGCTGTTGGAGTTGGAGATTCAGTGCAGCTCCATGTCCCTGTGGTTTATAAACAATGTTCTGTTTTGGTATGCTTTCTACAGAATGGTTCCAGTAATTGGTTTGGCTGTATTCCTGCTGACAGTTACGTGATTAATAGATTTTTTTTTAGACCTCTTAGGTTTTTTTTAAATGTTACTGTAATTATTTAAGTACTTTTCAGTGTTATTTATTTTTCCATCTGTTGCTTAAACATACAACTTGTATCTGTTATAAAAACTTTAAAAAGTAATATGTAAACCTGAGTAGATTTATGAATAGAGTTTTTGATCCCAGGCTTGATTTAGTCAGAAATAAAGCTTAGTACAATGTATGCAATTATTTTCTAGGAAAGTGCTGGCTTTTCCTTTATTAGCTCTTCAAAAGATGTATTCCAGGCACTGTGGCAAAAAGCTGGGATTGTTTTGTCCTTAGTGTATGCCTGATTTAAGTTTTCTCCTTAGTGTATGCCTGATTTAAGGCTGTCTGATTTAAGTTTCTGGGGTTTTCTAGTCTATGTCATTCTGAAAACTCATGTCTGTCATACTTTTTAAATTTGTATTTTATTTAGTATTTTTTTGGTTGTTTTGCCACTATCAGTTTTCCTTATTGCTAATTATTTATCTCCTCCTGATGTCTTTTAGGTTGTCTGAAACTCCAGAGTGTTTATTCAGTTGCTTTAGGACATAGATGATGATCTAAGACAGCAAACTTAGGCAGAAACCCCCCAGGTGTTAAAAAAATAATGCAATTATGTTCCTACTTACCTGGTCAAAATCTCTAGATAAACAGCAGTAATAGTTTAGAAACCAAACATTTACTTGCATTCTGACAAATGTTATTTTTTTGGCATCCAAATCTTACATTTTGCTTCAGTCTTTGCTTTCTCCTGTTGCACTTCACTCCTTTGAAGTTAAAATATCAAAACATATGGTCGATGATAATGCACTAATTAAAATAAACTTGTATAACCAGCACATTCAAATTTTGACCTCTGTATTTTAATTGCTCGATTTAAACTGTTGTCAAACCAAACCTGTCTTGTGAGCTGATGACGAACTTGATGCAGTTGATTAATGTCAGGAAGTATTTGTGTAGAAGATATTTTGTAATAGCAAAGCATCTAGTTCAGTCTCCAGCCCTTTCAGTGAAAATGTGATGATTCCTGGCACATAATCATTTCAATAGTTATACTTTTGATTTCCATGCAATGCACCTTCCAATGCTCAAAAGTTTCAAATACTGAAAAAAATGTGATTTTGAAGTTAAAATTCCCGATAGCTATACTTACTAATGAAATGCAGACTGTACTCTGTAGAGATTCTCTGCTCTGTTGACAGAATTAGGATCAGCATGTTATTTATGTTGACGCTCCTGTTAGTTACAAACCCATCTTTTTGTAATGCCACTGAATATGCCTTTATTGTTTAAACTTAGCTTTTTTGTATCTGTGCAACAAGAAAAAATTAGTTTGTGTTATAAATGGAGGGTTACCTTTTCTGGTACAAGAGCTTTAAAAAACAGACTGAAGCAAAAGTTGAAGATCTGTCTCTCGCAGGATAAGTTTGCAGTTGAATGGTAGTTGAGAACTTGATTGACACTTGTGTTGCTTAGCTGTCACTGCCCTCTACTGTTGTCCATCTTGTCAGAAGAGATAAGGCTTGCATGGTTGTTCTGAAGGTGTCTGTAATATGTGGAAAGCAGTACCTCTGCTACAGTTAGTATTGGGCAGAGAAGTGGCAATTAATGTGATTTGATAAAAGTCAAAATGGAAATTTGCAAAGCAGAGCCTTTTAATCAGGCCTGTCTTCTGTAATCATTGGACTTTCCACTTGGCACAGGAAACTTCAGAGATACAGTGGAACAATGACCCTTCTTGCCTCTTAGTAAGCTTTTTAGAAGATTGTATTTTACATGGGTGTCTTTTTGTTTGCCTGCATGCATCGATCTTTCTCTCAGTTTGAAAGCTTAAATTATAGAATCAGAAGTTATTCCTTTGAAAAAAATAGATAATAATACTGATAGAAGTGAAAATGGTTTTGTTTGCTGACTGTGTAACTCTCTCACTGTCTAGTTAATAAATGATTGTTGAAGGTGAAATCTGTAGTATTAGTAAATGTATAGATTTTTGTTGTCCTGAACGGATTAATGGTAAGTCAGCATTCTGATTACAGACACCTGTTCTCACTGATATCTACTCTTAATTTTCTAAGCATGTCCTGGTTTTTTCAGGCTGTTGTACATATATGTGCTTTTAGGGCTGACTGCTATTAACATGGAAATGTGATGCTTACCAAATGCTTGTTCTGAGATTTGTGCGCTGGCCTTTAGCTTGCTTGCCCACATGAGTTGTACTGGTGTTCTAGTGCCCTGTGTTAAGGCTTTACAATTTGTTACTCCTGCTGAAAGCTGAAGTCCTGCTCAGTGAAGTTCCTGTGTGCATGTGCCTGTCACATGGTGCGCAAATCTGCAGAGGCACTGTCTGTCTGCTGGATGAGCATTTGCCTTCAGGGAATCACTGTTCTGGTGTGCTGCAAGGCATGATAGCACAAGTGCTTCTACTAGCACAAGAAATGAGGCTGGAGTGAAAAGCTGAGGGCCGGGGGCAGGATGGGACTTCTGTGGTGGTGTGTTTGCTGGCATAAACTGTGTGTGGGCATCTGCTCTAGGGCAGAAACTGCTATTTTTCATTGAAACACAAGCCTAGAAATATTTCAAAGCCGGGTAAGCAAAAAACAAGGGCACAGTGTTGATACTGAGTAGAAAGCTGTGGTAGCTGCTGGTTTCCAAATTTTTTTCTTGGGTTACTGTGTATCAGCAGTTCTTTCTTGTGTCAAATTGTGTGACAGTGCTGTTGCTGGAACACTGCAGACGAGGTGTGTGACCAAACACTTCCTTTTGTTTTAGAGTCATTTTCAATAGGAGCTGTGGGAAAAAATGTTTATTGAACAATGAACTTTCTGCATGATGAGTTATGGTTTTCTTGGGACTATCTTAAATTTGTTTCAGGTACATCTGTGCAGCTTAATTGCTTGTAAGCATAGCTGCTCAAATAAACCTCTGACTTGTTTATGCAATCAAGCTGCTAGTTTGCAGTGCTAGAGGAAAACAATTTGGAGATCATTAGTAATCTGCTCATTTAATGACTCAGTTGTTGCGTAATGGTTAGTCCAATGGTGTTACAGCCAAAACTGATTGTGAAAATTCTTTTTCTCACGCTCTTTGGATGTCTGTATGTTGACAAAATATTATAATGCATAACAATAACAACATTTTAAAGAAATATCTTCAAGGATCCGGGCAGTGGTGCATTTAGCCCGCTACTCTGCCTAAGAACAAAAGAACATACTATTTAGGGCAATTCTCAGCCTGCCTATTTTCTGCAGTCCATTACTGCTCATTTCCCCTCAGCATTCATGTTTTTTGTCTTAAGAATATGAGAGAATACCTCTGCCCAGTTCTAAAGACTCTTCTATTCTTCCTTCATCTCTTCTGGCAGGCTTCCTTATATTTTATGTAAAGAAGGGTCTTTTACTCTTGCACTTTTTAAAAACTGACTTCCTTGGTAGATGGTCTTTGGTTTTGGCTGGTGTAGAGCAGAAACCGCAATGAATGATTTACGTGCAGTCGTGTGTTCTTGCTCTTGCTCCATCACAGGTATGTCTGAAAACCATAATCATGTTCTTGCTTTCTTTTCCTTTGTTAGATTTAAGGATGTGCTAAGCTCATTTCTTGTAAGGGAATCTCTTAATTTCAGTGATCATCTTCGTTACGAATTTACTTTTATGCCCAGACCTAAATATGTTCTAGCTGAGATCTTACCAGAGCTTTAGTTAGGATCTCGTTTGACTTTTTCAGATTCTGGTGTTTGTTGCTAGGAGGAATAATTGCTACAGAGAAGGTACCTGGGGTTAACTTCATGGCTTTTCTGAAAACTGTGTAGATACAGCTTTTTATCTTCTGGACTTAGTGTAGGAAATGGAAAACAAACTTTGTACTTAAAGTAATTGCATAAAAGTTGTCTTGGGTGATTTCTATAAGGTATGTTAACTTGAGTATTAGTAAAAAATAGTTATCTTCAGGAACTGAATTAAATATTAGAATCATAGACTGTCATAAATCAGTATATACTTGTGAATTTATAACCTTTATGCCTCTTTTGCAAAAGAGCTTTAAAATGATGTGTGAATTCAGAGATCTGTTGTTAGGTAGACATTCAAGAAGTAAAATCAACAGATAGCTGATTGGGAGGAGTGACTTGAGTCTTCTGCTTATAACCACCCCAGTTTGTGATATTATTTTAGTTTCACCTGTCCTGGCAGGACACAGGTCAAAATAGGAGCCAACACCACTTCAGTGTCTGTCATAACCTTCCTCAGTTTATGTAGTGGCTAGTTTTGCTTGAGTACTGTAATTTTTCTTAGGCACTTCCATGGTTCCCTTTTAACATCCAAAGGAACAGCAAGTTCTTTTTTGGCTTGGGAATATCAGAATGGCTCAGCTGATGGTGGAATGAGAAAAAATGGGATGTGCTGAACAAATGTCAGAGGGGCAGTTCTTAACATTTTGCAGTCTAGCTGCTGTCTGTACTCTGTACGAGTGAATTTGAATAATAACTCAGAACATCAGTTTTTTTCTTTTGACTTGATGAACTCTTTTTCTTTGCTGTTTTTGTCTTTCAATAACGATTCTGAATATCCCAGTTGATTTTTGTTATATTCTCACTCTTTTTAAACTCAAATGCCCAGTTTCCCCTAACTAGAAGAATATTTTGTAAAGGATTTTTTAACAGTTAAAGTCAACTAAAGGGCTTACTTTGCCTTCTCTGGGAAGAATACTGGGTTTGTTTATGCCTCTGACTTCTGCAAAGCTCTCAAGCTTTTGCATTAGTGCTCTGCTGTATGAAGCCAAAGTGGACCTAGCACGCTGGCTTGGGTAAGTGCTATAGTTACATATCATTGCTGGGAAGGTAATGGCTTACAGGTACAGCTTGTAGGTGTTTGAAGAAAACCTTGCATATGGTGTGTCAGATACTCAGTTTCATCTTGTTAATAATCTTTGAGATGCTAACTATTTCTTACCAGGTGCGTAATCATCCATGGCTCCAACACATATTAAAGATTATCAGAACACCAGCATTTTTGGGTACTAACTCACCAAAGTTTGTTCACAGAACAGCCTAAAGCTGCAAATTGTGGATTATTTGAGGTTTTTTGAACAATCTATGTGAATTACAACATAGACTTTGATTCACATGTGTATGTTTTGAATGGTGGGAATGGAGAGGAGGGGATAAAATTAAAGCAGCCATTATTCTACCTGAAGCAATTTGTTTCAGTAGTCAGATGACAAATTTTTGGGTTTTCTTTCGTTCTAGGTTCAAAGGATATTGTGGTAAAAGCACAGGTTTTAGCTGGTGGCAGAGGAAAAGGAACATTTGAAGGTGGCCTCAAAGGAGGAGTGAAAATAGTTTTTTCGTAAGTTCTTTCTAAATTATCCAGTCCAGTGGAAAAACTTCAATGGTTCACATTATGAATTGAACCTATTGCTTTCTTTACAACCAGTGTTTTAATTATTAACCTTAAAATAACAAAAATTAGATAAGACTTTTTTAATGCTACTTCTGTTTTTACAGCAGTTTCTTTGTCACATTCTGAGCTTCTTTTATTCTAGTCCAGAAGAAGCAAAAGCTGTCTCTGCCCAAATGATTGGAAAGAAGTTGTTTACCAAGCAGACAGGAGAGAAGGGCAGGATATGCAATCAAGTATTTATCTGTGAGCGCAGATATCCCAGGAGAGAATACTATTTTGCAATAACAATGGAAAGGTCTTTTCAAGTGAGTAATATTAGAAATAGAAGTAAGCTAATTAACTTGTTACAACTGAATTGTTTAAAAAATAAACAAAACTGTCTACTGTACTGTTCACTTGCTTTTGAAAATGGGAAGTATGCAAGCTAAATTTTCTTTTCCAGATATCTGACTATATGATTGACTTGTTTTCAAATGTTATAAAGATGTAATGCTACAGTTTGAATTTACAGAATAATAAATAAGTATTGGTAACCTTAACTGATGTTCAGAGTCGCATGGCCAAAGGGGAGATGGGTAGAATAAGGGGGTAATTTTTATTTGGTTTTAATTTGCATTTGCCTACCAGATTATGCAATTTAGTTAAAAAACACAGCTGTATATGTGCATGTGCACCCTATTTTTGAGTGTCAGAAACAAGTTAAGTGAGTGTTGTGGAAGAACAAATGGTCCTGCATAAATCCAGCATCCTTTTTCTCCAATGTGTGAAGGTTTGTAGAGGTGCACTGGTGTGTCCCTTGATTTTGAGAGTGCTAGCTTTCTTGTATTAATGCTCTCCAGGAAATGGCCTAAGTTGTTTTGGGCCTAGAGGTCTGTCTTTCAGAGCTTTCAGGAAAATGAAAGCCAGTCTCTTCTGCATGTATGGGCTGTATTTGTGGGTATGTAGTTTTTTAGGCAACAGTTCAAATGTGGTTACTGAAATGTGTCTGTTTTCTGTCAGGCAAGTGTTCTATTTGGAGCATAGAAGATGAATTGCTAAGTAACTTTAATGCAGCCAGGATTTGGAACAGATCTTGGAACTTTATTTGCTGAAGCACAGAAAAATGGGGTTTAGTCTATTCAGATACTTAAGAGTTTGCAGAGGCACTGGTTTTGGTAATTAGGGGATATTTAAGTATGAATGAAATAATTCCTGTGGAGGAATGAGAAAACTAGTCTTACTCTTTGTTTTTTTGGCTTTTTTTTTTTTTTTGGTAGCTGTTTTAGGAATTAAATATTTGTTCATTTTTCTTTCTCTGTAGTGTTCTTTTTGTTAGGGAAGTATCAGTTGTGTTGAATTATGTGACTTGGGCACTTCTGTTTTGCTGGAATAGAGCAGGGAAGATTCAAAAGTTGCTGTATGCACCACAAGGTGGCATTAAAATGCTGTAAATGAGCAGATTTTAGGCTCTTAAAATTGTGCAAGCAATAAACAGGGATGCTTGTGGAAATAAAATTTACTGTAACTGATTGAAGCAAATTACATGAAGAAGGGAATCATGTTATCATGACTTGTTCTTGCTCTTGTATAAAAGAAATCATATTAGCACATATTGATCATACCGTGTGGGTTGTTGCCTTTTCATAGGGATGTGCTTTGTTTTTACTGCTGACTTTATAAGTCATGTTTTTAGATGTGCTTGTGATTACTGTAACTTGTATGGGATGCTTAGGATGAGGAAATGCCTTTCAAAAGAAGGAAGCGTAAAGGTTGAATAGCACAGTGTTTATTCCTGATGTTGTTGAAAACCTCTTCCTTTAAGGAGGGGAAAAATGATTAAAATAGTCAACTGAAACTGAACTTTGACTTGGATATTGTTCACCAGTAGGGGTTTGTGTTTTAAGCAAAACTGTTCACTTTGGTCAGTTCTATGCAACGAGTTATTTTATGATCAGTTTGTAGCTGACTGATAGTTCAAGATAAGAATATCCAAAAATGTTAATTGAGATGAACCTTGCTATTAGATGCAGGATAATTTGCAGCTATGTATTTCCATTTGGAAGGATGGTAATGGAAGAGTGTGATTATTAAGCATATTATTAAACACAGTTTCTATAATTAATTGTTAGCAGTTATAAGGCTGTTTAGTCTGAGTTTGGCTGATAGGAAATGCTACCTTAGTACACCCATGGTCATAATCTGTGTATGGGTGGTGGTAAGGGAAGGTTGGTTAAAGGGATTCAAGTATGTTGTTAGTGAAGTGGAGGAGAGATTTTGGGTTCCGTGGTAGTGAGTCCTTTGTGTTGTTGTTGAGATTTGGCTTTTTAAAAAGTAAACTCAACTGCAAATGCTGTCAATTCTGGTTTCTTAATTTCTTTTTATTAATGAATAATTGAGTACTGTTTTTTTTTTTTGCTGTGACTTACTTTCAGTTCAGTAACTTTAGTTATTGAACGTTGGGATCCTACTGAGGCAGGTATGGTTTGCAGTTATTATCACTGAGTTCTACAGACCTCCATTTGTCCTTGGAGTTGGAACATGGCAGAATGAATGAATGAGTGTGTGGCATTCGATCTGCGTTCGTGTAGGTGTGAGTGAAGAAGATGGAGGTGAGAAGGTAGTGACACTTTCTCTGGTGACACCTGAAAGATAAAATATGTGTGATTATGAAGTTGAATCTTCCTATCAAAATTTAAAAATAGTATGTTCATGTTAATTGTTTTGCTATGCTTTATGGAGGAAATTTTTTCCTTATTAAAAGAAAGTGAACCTCACATACACTTTACATTTGGAAAGCATTAAAAGGTCTTGTATGGAGATATTGAGTAGATAGTAACACTCTATTCAGAACATACAAGAAAAATGCTCAAATAAAATTTTTTAAAAGGTTTCATTGCTGTGAAGTATCTTATGGGAAGAACTAAGTTTCAATTGTGTGGTATAAAAGTACTTACGCTTTTTTCCCCTTTTTGTTCTAGGGTCCTGTGCTGATAGGCAGTTCTCAGGGTGGTGTTAATATTGAAGATGTTGCTGCAGAGAATCCTGAGGCGATAATTAAGGAACCCATCGATATAGTAGAAGGCATAAAAAAGGAGCAAGCTGTTAGGGTAATTGTTAATGTGGGATGAGTTGGGGGTTTGCTTCTAATTTTTGTAAAGGGTGTGTGCATTCAGTCATCTGAGTTGTCTTAAACCCATGTTTGAAACATATTAGAACTAGATATTTAAGTATTTCCAGGTAAATCAGTGGAAATCCAACTGCATGGCAGTACTTTATCAAGCTTTTGTACAACTCTACAAAGGCATATAATGATAAATTTTTATTAGCTCTTTTTTTGGATACGTGCAGTATTCTGTATTGAAAACAATCTGTTCGAACTGAAGAGCGAGTTTGGATTTTTCTACCCAGTAGACAGGGCAGGTTCTACATCTGCAAATTCAAGTGACATTGAGATAATAGCTAAACTGAGACACCCTAACATGTGTTAACAATAACCATTCTTTTACTTTCAGCTTGCCCAGAAAATGGGATTTCCTCCTAATCTGGTTGATGAAGCAGCTGAAAATATGATCAAATTATATAATCTCTTTCTGAAATATGATGCTACCATGATAGAAATAAATCCTATGGTGGAAGATGCATCAGGAGTTGGTAATGTTTCTTATTCCTACTCTTCATGAAACACCTTGACATTTTTGTAAATCTTGGTTGCTTCTTACTGATTCTTGCTTCTGCTTCAGCTGTATACAACAAGAGGAGTTAGCATTAACATGGTATGTTAAAAAACAAATTTAATAAAGCAAATAAATTAATAAAGGGCACATTTACCCAGGATGATGCATTCCTAGAAATCAGGTGTTTTCAAAATTCGTAAATTGAAATTTGAGCCATCTCATGTATCCAAAATCGGTACTGTGATGATAACCAGAATTGCAGCAACTATGAGAAATCTCCTGCCTTTATGACTCAGGCATTTGAATAACTGATGGAGTGCGATATATTGAAAGACTGTAGGGGTTTAAATAATATCTTGATGTTTATCAGGATTTTAGCAACCCAATTGCAGAAGTTATTTAACATTCAATCACAACCAATTCCACTCTAGAAAAAATAAGCCTGTAGAGAGTGTTTGTACTTGAACTCAAATACAACAGATACAACTGTTTGAAATTTAAATATGAATGTATCTCTTTCTTTGAAGTGTGTAATTACTGTTACTGGGGTGTTTTTTTGTGGTTTTATTTTGTTTTGTTTTTAAATAATCCTTAAGTGATCAGTATAGACCAGTCTTTCCCATCTGTTTCTCGAGCCTTGTTATTTTTATATCATTTTCACTGAGGGATAAAAATGAAGTGATACATTTGTACAGACAGAAACTTAGTTCTGATATAAAGAATACTGTAGGTTTTCTGCTTGCTAAATCTTATGTAACTTTACTTCTCTGTGCTTTTTCCTAACACTTTTTCTTCCATCTCAGACACTTCTTCATTGTGTTTCTATGTGCTTACAGTTGTGCACACATTACGTATCTTTATTCTAAAAGCAAAAACTAAGATGGATTAAAAAACCTCAAATCAGAGACCTTCTGTAAGGATTAGTTTTATGCTAATTACTTATAGTGGTGCATTTTCCCCCTTCTTTTCCAGGCTGCAGTGTTATGTGAGAAAATTTGCCAAGATTTAACAAATGGCTTGTAAGCATTTTTGAGTTTAGAGTGTCTCAGGAAACAATTATCTTCCTTTTTTGTGCATAACTGATTATATGGGGAAACTGGAGAGAATCTTGTATTTATTGTCTTTTTAGCTAAACTTTGTGTTTGGACTGCATGCCAAGTTTGACTTGACATACTTTGACACATTCACGTACTCTAATATTAAATGATGGTTAGTGATGGTGGATTTTTTCCCTTTCAGTGATGTGTATGGATGCAAAGATAAACTTTGACAGCAATTCAGCTTATCGTCAGAAGAAAATCTTTGATATGCAGGATTGGACACAGGAAGACCAAAGAGACAAGGATGCTGCAAAAGCAGATCTCAACTATATAGGGTTGGATGGAAACATAGGCTGCTTAGGTATGTACTATTTAGTGAATTTTAAATGACCTAGTGAATGTATAAACTGATTTCCTAAATGTTATCTTTATTCTCATGTAGTCAATGGTGCTGGTTTAGCTATGGCCACAATGGATATAATTAAACTTCACGGCGGAACTCCAGCAAACTTCCTTGATGTTGGTGGTGGTGCTACAGTGCAGCAAGTGACAGAAGCCTTTAAGCTTATTACCTCTGATAAAAAGGTGAGGGAAGAGTTGGCTTATCAAGGTCCTACACAATGGTAAAACAGGCTGTGATTTGCTTAGTGCATGTTCTCCAGAAAACATCTTTCTATAAGCATAGAACTAGAATGAAAGAAGATGGAAATCTTAGCTTAATCTTGGTGCAGGTGAAGGAGGCCTAATGATCTATTGAATTTTTTTACCTTTTCAAGTAATAGGGTTTTTGGCTATGTAACGAGTGGATGGTTTCATGTCTTCTGGTTGAAATACAGCTGTATTTGAATCTTCCCAGAAACCTTGGAGTCAGACTCCCACTGTCTGCTGTTTAAACAGAAAGCAGAATTCTGTTGGTTTTCCACATTTTTTTTTCTTTTGGACCAGTTTTGCAGCTGGGTCTGTGTTTTGCATAGAATAGTAGAGATGGATATTTGCTATGCTGTGCACAAGCATGTTTCTAAGGTACTGATTCTATGTAACATAAGATAAAGTAATTTTGTAAGGGACTTGGAAGGGCTTTAATATTTATCCTATTAAAAATTCAACAGAAGTGCTTGAATATTATTAAAATAATAAATTGGTTGAAACTAGAAGAAGGGCTTTTCCACAAAAATAATGTGAAGGCTGGGTTCATGGTCTTCATAGAGATGCTTATCCTGGGGAAACTTGGGAGTTTGGGACTCTTTGAAAATAAAGAAGATTATTTTAAAAGGGGTAACTGTAAAAGGTGGGAATGACTTGTGAGACCTGTTAATGGTGTGCTACTTTTGCATCACAGTTTCATGTACCACTTGCTCATCTTTGGAAAGAGCCAGAAACAAATAGAGGAGCTTAGTTTCTCAGTGGAAAGATTTTTTATAAAGTGCAGGGTCTGTAACACACTCCAAGAGTGTTACAGAATCATTTAATCATTTGGAAAAGACCTTTAAAATTGAGTCCAATCATAAGTCTAACACTGCCCAGACCTGCACTAAACCATGTCTCTAAGCACCACATCTACAAGTCTTAAATACCTTCAAGGTTGGTGACTCAGCCACTTCTTTGGCAGCCTGTGCCAATGATTAACAACCCTTTTGGGGAGGAAATTTTTCCCTATATCCAATCTAAAACTCCCCTGGTGCAACTTGAAGCCATTTCCTCTTATCTTGCTGCTTGTTACTTGTGAGGAGGGAGAATCCCACCTGGCTACATCCTTTCAGGCAGTTGTGGAGAGTGAGCTTCCTATTCTCCAGGCTAAACACCCCCAGCTCCATCAGCCCATCCTCATTAGCCTTGTTCTTTCTTCACGTTTTTTCAGCAAATTGAGGGAACAATGAGAGACACAGTCACAGAGCACCTGAGTTACAGAGAGAAGAAACAAGGAAGACTCTGAGGGTTGCTGATTTGGGAAAAGTTTTTGCAATGCAAATTCTGTGCCAATGTGTGGACAGAGGGTGTCCAAACAGACTTCTTAAGACAACTTTTCCTTTCCACTTTCTTTCAGTTGCTCACTATTTTATAAAAAAAACAAAAAAACAACAACAAAAAACCACTATAGCTGGGATTCCTGGTGCTGAAACTCACAGAGTAGTGCAGCCCACTGGTGTCATGCCCTGCACTCAGGGTTCAGTTCAGGGCTTGTTTGGAACAGCCCTCTGATGTGCTAGTCTAAGTTGCCCATTAGTAGCAGAAGCAAGAACAATGCCACACAGATAAGGTAGTCTGATCTATCTCATATAATTGCAAGATAATGGGAACCAAGTTACTGTTTAAGAACCAGTTGCACAGGAACATCTAAGGCTCTCTAGCCATTTTGTTTCCTGCTTTGTTTCATCTTTTGTCTCTGACCATGGTTCTTTTTGCCCTTCTTTTCTACCACTTGAGTTCCCTTAACTGCTGGCTTAATCCTCCTGAACAAAATGTATTTCGAATAGCTTAACTCTAAGCATGTTGACTTCTAAGTAAACTGTGTAAATAGGGTCTTACTTATGAGTTTTAAAAATTTTCTTTTTTCAGTATTTGGAGTTACTGGTATGGGGGTACCTCTGCTGGAGTACTGTTAGCAATGGAAAGATAAAGAGTTGCCAAATACCATTTCTTGAAGTAACTGCTCTATGTGTGACTCTGCAGTACTGTACTTTGGTTGATGGTGTTCTATAGAGCAGAAATGTTCTGTCTTTAACAGTTACAGAGCTTGAATTATCCTTAGACTGAAGGCTGTGTGCTGCTTTCATCTGATGTGTCTCTGGCCATTTTTAATGTGTGAATATTGTCATTGATTCTGTAGGTACTGGCTATTCTGGTAAATATTTTTGGTGGCATTATGAGATGTGACGTTATAGCACAAGGCATCGTTACAGCCGTAAAGGATTTGGAGCTTAAAGTCCCTATTGTGGTACGGTTGCAAGGTGAGTGTGCCTCATATATATTTTCATGTATTTCTTTCTAACTGACAGGTGTTATTGAGCTTATATACTGTGTAGCAAGCTACCTGTGAATTGAAGTCAACGGAGAAATAAAGCAAACCTTGAATTTAGATGATGAGGATTGGCAAGTTAATAAAAAGAGACTTCCTGATTTTTAACCAGTAATGTTGTTTTCCAGATTTATTAACTAACTTTTGGGACAGGCTTCCTAGAAATATGAGGCTAGTATGTAGCAGCAGTAGTAACCTCCTGTTGGGTAAGAGTGGCATTTTATCTGTTTCTGAAGGTACACGAGTTGATGATGCCAAAGCTTTGATAACAGCTAGTGGCCTCAAAATCCTTGCTTGTGATGACTTGGATGAAGCTGCAAAAATGGTAAGAGAGTTTGTTATGAATGTTCTTTTCAGATCATAGCAACAGATGGCTTCATCTGTTGCAGAGTATTGAAAAGTCAAAACTCCATTCAATCAACTACAGGTAGCTCAGGATAAATCCCAGTGCCAGTTGCTACCAGTGCCTGAAGCAAATGTTTTACAAGTTAGTAGGTGCATTATCTGTCAGGGGAACAACCATGCAGTCAAAAGCTATTAAACCCCACAAACCAAAACCAGATCGATGATCAGGTCAGCCACTCCCCTTGGTGGGGGAATAGCTACAAGCTTAGCTTTATTAATTGGGAGACAATACTTAAATTGATTTGGCTGAAAAATGCGATGTAATGCTTCCTTTTATCAAGTATCAATGTATTTCAGTGTACATAAACTATGGTTCATCATCATGTGACTTCATAAGATAATTAGATATTCAGATGTACTGTCTTGTGTGTTTGTGTTGCTTTGCTTTGTTTATGGAAAAGAAAGTTGTACTAGAAATGTGTGGCAAAAAAATTAGAAAATACCTGGTGGATTTTGTGTCATGGAGAAACTTAGGAATTTTTTTTCGCTGAAGAACCAGTTACAGTAAATTCACGAATACAAGCCGCACTGAGTATAAGCCGCATCTCTGGGTGTTGGCAAATATTTCGGTTTTTGTCCATAGATAAGCCGCACACGAATATAAGCCGCTCTGTCGTTCGCAGCGAGGACCCGCGTGCAATTAGTAACAGAACCGCGGGAGGGCGGGGTTTACTGGCTGAGCTAAGGCTGTGCAGGCTCGGCCCGCTAGGGGCCGCTGACGGGGCCAGGTGGCCCAGCCCGGTGCTGCCGCTCGGGGCCGGCCGCCGCTGCCCCTGGGCTCAGTCACCCCGGGTCGGCGCTGCCCCGCGGTGGCAGGCAGGGACGGAGCTTCCCCCGCTCCTACGGCAGCGGCGGTGGGCGGGGACGGAGCTTGCCCGTGGCGCCGGCGGCGGGCGCGGACAAAGCACCCCGCCTCCTCCCCAAGCCGCGGCAATGGCGGCGCGCACTTCCCGCCCCACCCCGGGCCGCGGCAATGGCGGCGCGGGGCTCCCGCCGGCTCCCCGAGACGCGGCAATGGCGGCGCGCACTTCCCCCCCCCTCCCCAGGCCGCGGCAATGGCTGCGCAGGGCTCCCGTCGGCTCCCGGAGCCGCGGCAATGGCGGCACCCCCCCCCCCCGTCGGCTCCCCGGGCCGCGGCAATGGCGGCGCGGCCCCCCCCGCGTCCTCCCCGGGCCGCGGCAATGGTGGCACCCCCCCCCGTCGGCTCCCGGGGCCGCGGCAATGGCGGCGCCCCCCCCCCCCTCCTCCCCTGGGCTGCAGCAGAGGAGGAAAGAGAGCTCTCCCGCCTCTCTCCCCGCCCCCCGTGCTGCCTGCAGGGAGCCAGGGCAACACGGTAACACTGTAACAATTGCGGAATGCCGGCTTTTACTGGCAGGTGCTCGGCTCGGCACTCTGGCTGGCACGTCTGGGGTTGTAAATGTCAGAAAATTATTAATATATTAGCCGCCCCCGACTATTAGCCGCACTTCCGGGTTTCCACCAAAATTTTTGTCAAATTACTGCGACTTGTATTCGTGAAATTACTGTACTCAGTTATGACATTTCATTCTAAGCAGGAAATAATTCAGAGAGATTTAGAGTCATTATGCAGGAGGAGATGAGACTCCTTAAGGTATCAAAATAAGATTCAGAAATTCTTGCAACAAAAACTCAGAGGAGAAATAACTTTAGATATATAGTATTTCTTGTGAGTGGCTACCTCAACACCTCACATAATAACTAGGTGGCACATTAAATTTGAAACTTAGCATTTTATCAAGATACTTTGTTATAAAAGAGAAACAGACTTTTTTAACTCCATGAGATGTTTTCTAGACCACTTGATTATCTTTCATTTAAAAGTGATTAAGAAGTACTGAACTATATAGTAATCCCACCTCTAACCCCCTCTAGTATCTTACTGATGATTCCCTGGTATTATTTTGTTTAAAAAGATGAAGCCAGCTCAGTCAAGTTAGGATTGTTTTGAAATTAAGTCTTTATTTTCTATTTTTCAGGTGGTGAAGCTGTCTGAAATAGTAAGCTTAGCAAAACAAGCTCATGTGGATGTTAAATTTCAGTTGCCAATTTGATCTGGGAAATGTCATGCCAGTGTCTAACACGTTCTCTGAAATACTGTGTTCTGTGGGAAATTTTTAATTTTTCTTTTGTGTGGAGGTTTTGATTGACAGGCGCACAAACTGAAGCATCTGGTCTTTCATGTTAACATTCAGAATGGTCAGAATTCTTGTAAAAGTGTGTATTGCTGATATTTACTCTTTCTTAGTTGTTATTCTCAAGCCTCCAGCTTCTGCTGCAGAATGTCACTTGCAATATACTTCTGCGTTGTCCAAAGTAAAGCTTCTGGTTGAAAAAAATAATTATTCTGAATAAATTTTGAAGTTACTTTACTTGTAAATTTGTATTAGCCTTGTTTAAAAGTAAATATGACTGGATTATCTAGTTGTCCATGTGGAAAAATGTATTGAAACGGTATTTTTTGTTGGAGACATTTGTACTTAGCAGTATAATGGACATGAGCAAACCAATCATTATTTATGAACAGATGCATTTGAACTTGATCAGAAATATTTCTAGAAGTCCTTCATTGAAGTGGCTGGTAACTCTTCTGGACAACGTGTTAAATCACTACGAAATATACTGTAGCACTTAGATTTTCGGAATTTCTGGTCCTCATGAAAAAGCATTGTGTAGTTTTATATACAAACAAGCATTTACCAAGCTTCAAGGAGACAGGATAAATAGAGAATTAAAATGTCTATTGTACATCACTAATAAAATTGTACATTAATAAAATATCTCCCCAAACTTTTGCTGTCTTTCTTTTATATGTTACCATTTTGATAAATTGCATATAGTCAGGGATTAAGCCATAATTTGACAGCAAACTAAAACCTTTTTAGGAGTCAAGTTGTATTGCCACATGTTAATTGTTTTCCTCCCTGAAATGCACTGTGTGATTAAAATCATGTGAACTTTTGTTGAAAAGCTTGGACAGATATCATGCATGTAATATCTTGCTAAAATATAACTCATCTCTGCACAAATAAATATGCAGGAAATTGTTACTTCTTGGGGAAATACTGCTTCTACTAACAAAAAAACCATTAGTTTTGTCATTTCACTTGATTTCCACATTACACTGAACTTGGAACTTGGATGATGATCCATTTACTGTTTAGTTTCCAAATGAGCATTCATTTTTGTTTGTATTTTCTAGGCTTTTTTTTGTTTGAAATGTTATTTTCTTGGCTAATGGTAGTGTACTTTTATCTGGAAATAATGAAGTCACCTCTTTGGCGGGAATTAAGAATGGGAAATCATACAGTTATGAACTATGGGCTAAAAAGGATTATATGAAATGTGGGAAAATCAATTGTGTGGTTATGAAGAAGTGGGATATTAAATGAAAAAACTTTATACTAGCATAGTGTATATCAGTAATCTTTTTGGCTGTAGTAAAGAAAATCAGCAGAAGTTAAACTCTCTCCAAATTTCAATTGGATTATTTTTGATCCTGACTGTTCTCTCACAAGTGAATACTATGTGCTGTTGATCCAGCATGCTAAATGGGGCTTGTGGATGTGCTTGGAATTACTTTTATTCAGTAGGCTTGAATTGAATTGCAGAGATGACTAATTTGAATACATCTGTTAAGCATTTAATAATTTAGAGAATATAATTAATTTTTATCGTGTGTTTACTTCTAGCTTTTTTTCTATTTACTTTGAAATCTTTGTGAACTGCTAAACGGAAATTATCTTTTCACACAAATCTGTAGTGGAATGGAGGCAAAACTAGATCCTGCTGTTGATGCAGAATTTGCTTATACCCTGTTTGAATTGTTAAATGTAGTTGAGTAGGGGAAAGAGCCATCGCCAAGTCATGTCTAGCTTTGAGAGGAATGTAAAATACTGACATTCTCAGTAATGTATTTGCAAGTAGCAGACTTGTCAAAGCAGTATTTTGCAATGAAGGTATTTCTAAAGCCCGTAGTATTCCTTTAACAATGGATGTGGAATAGTTGTGGGATATTTGTAGTCCAAATACTTCCTATCTGGAAAAAGTGGGATTTCCCTTTGGAATTGGTAGTAAGAGGCTGCAGATGGTCTTACAGACAGGATGAGAGACATGGGAAATGTGTGACCAGTAATAGGAAAGACAGTGACCAGGACAGCATATATGGTGTGTATAGGTGTCAGGCATGGCCCTTTCCAATGATAGGTGTGGAAACATTCTTCTTTATTTCACGTGGTGAATAAACAGTTAGGGCTTCACTGATTTGTGGTGGAGTATCTTGGATCTAAGTAGGCATATGGAGATCGCTTTAATTGAGGTGTAAGAGTGCTATGGGACCTTTTAATTACATGTACGTTTTAAACATTCGTCAGGCTGTTTTGCCTAAATCAAAGCATGTTGCAACCAAGGAATGTTAGTTCATTTGGTGTGTAGTTGATAATTTGAAGGCCCAAAGCTGATGGGTCAGAATCTATTTAAAACCTTATAGACAACTTCCTATCCATACTGTATTGCAATGTTAATAATCAAAAGGTGTGTAGGAACAGCGACTTGCTGTCTGTACAGCCAGAAGCAAAATTCCCGACAACGTAATCAAAACATGAAAATGTGTAAACAACTTCTTACAGATGAGAGCTTTGGAGGAGCAGGAATTTTAATGAGAGTAGTTTATATTAGATTATTTGCTGTCTTTTGATGCAGTTGTTACCATTGCAGACTTTTGTAACTGTTTTTGAAGTACCATGAATACAAATGTCATTTTGTAAGAGTAATGTAACCTCTGCCAGTCTTGAAATTCAGAAATCAGCTGGTCTCGTGTTCCACAGCAACCCCAAATGTTGGACTCAGGGCACTTTGTGGCCTGTGTGTTTGAAGACAGCTCTGATGGAAATTTTAGGGTCAAATGTACTTCCTAAATATTAAGTATTAAATTACTCCCTAAAATATTAAGTATAATTTTTTTGATGTGTTGTCTAGTCCACCAATTTTTATGTAATGTATTAATCCACTTTCTACTGTGATACTTTGGTGAAATAGTTGACCTTCATGGAAAAACAGACAGTAGGATTTTAAGTAGTGGTAGCATAGATACTGTTGGGGGATGTCGTCAGATTTGGTTAAAACAATTCTTATGTTTGATTCCAATGTTGAACAGCTGGGAAGAAAAGTATAAAAAATGAAGCTCTGGAGAAGTTGGGAATAACACTGCATTTCAAACTACTGATGGGTCTAATGCATTTAATGTGAGGGAAGGCCTGTATATTAACACCTTGAAAAAATGCTGCAAGGATAAAACTCTGATTTCATGGAAGTGAAATTCTTAAACTTCAAGTAGCTAGCTGGCTTCTTACCATGAGCAGATGAAAGGATTTAATGGAGGCTTAATTGCAAGCTAAGACTACACTACTGAAAAATAAATACTTAAATTCAAATGTCAAGCTGATACAAACAAAGGCGAAAGTCAATGTAGGATGTGCATGAAGCAGCAACTCACCTTTGAGCTGTGTGGGGACTCAGGCAGAAGATTGTGAATTGCTGCTATTTTGTAGTGAGGAACCTTTGCCTCAGTCTAGCAAGGCTTGTTTGTAAATCCTGATTTCAGTCTGGCTGATTAACCTTTTTGCTTAGAGGCTGTCACTGCAGGTGGTGTCTTCAACTGCTGCACCCCAGTGGAGGGAAGCTGCAGTGTAACAAAATGTCTGTACTGGCTGGGTTTTTGAGAAAGATGTTTTCATCTTGTGCGGGCAGATAGGGCAGAGAAAAAGATGCAGCTTGACCTCCCTAGTGAACAGAGGCCTGGGGCCAAGGGGAAGGAGAAGGAGACATCAACTGTTCTCTTCTTCCCAGAAAGTTGCCTGGCAGTTGAAGTGCCGAACACCTGAAGAGTTCATCACTAGATTTAATTTGAAGCGTGCCTGTTCTAGCCTGCCTGGATAGACATTGGCACCCTTGGTGCATACTGACTGCAAAACTTAATATGAACTGTAAATATCACTGAAATTCAGTTACTGCTGTTCTGCATCAAAGGGCCTGACTTCAAGGATAGGTGAAATGGTGACATAGTAGGGGATGCCACAGAAAGGTGTTTGATCTAGGTAAGAAACAATGATCGCTCACAAACACACTCTCCTGTTCAACAGTGATTTGGGGGTTGCATTTGGGGTTAGTCAGAGGTAGAAACAAATGAGGCAAAACCCGTTCAAAATTGGCTGCACCCTGGAATTTCTATTCTGCAGGTGAGCTTTAGCACATCAAGAATGTTTATTTTCATTTCAGATGAATAGCTGAAACACCCTGCAAACCAAATTATATTTTAAAAAGACAATTGGGATAGTTCATTTTATAAGATATGGTATGTCATAATTAAGCAATTCTTAAAATGTAGTGAAAGATTTTTTTCAAGTATGTGTTAAAGTGCAAGAAGCTAGTGAAGGCCTATGCACATAGTTCTATTACTTGGTTTGTGACTTTTTTTCCCCCTCTTCCATTTACAACTGAGCAACTTACTTTAATGAGCAGGAAATCCTGAGGCAATCATGTTTTTTACCATAAGGGACAGGGAACAGAGGAGTAAAGTTGCTCAGTTGTGGTGGCTGATAGGAGGCCAGTAAAAAATTTTACAAGAATAAAATCTAAAGAACAGAACTTGCTGTGAATTGATTTTTGACGGAGGATTTCTTGGTTTATTTGTTTCTACCTGATTCCAAATTTCACGTGTTAAAATAGAAGAAATTTTGCAGAGACAGAGCAAGTGTGCAAGCAATAGATACACAGCAATAGGGATGTTTTTTTGCTGATAAAGAATTGTGGTCTTATGTTCTGCAGGGCAGGTTATTTCAGGACAATGTCTTTGGTTTCACAAGCAGTAATTAGCTCCTTGGCTATGGGAAAGCAGAAACTCAGAGTGGAGGAAGAGAGCCTAAGGGCACTGTGTGCTGGACTTTCCAACATTTCTGATAATTCAGTTTCCTAAAGGAAAATTCACAGCATTGGATTTTTTTTTTGTTTGTTTTGGGATTGTTTGTGTTTAAGTATTTTTTTCCTCTTGCTCTCACTTTCTTCTGGACTTCTGTATCATGCTCTGTTTGGTCTTCATCTGCACCCAAGTTCAAAAACACTGAGAGGCCTTATTTGTGTTCCTGTTTGCCTGCAGTTTCCTGCTGTAGCTTCTGCTGTTGCTGATTGAAATCTTCACCAGTCTGTCCTTTTCTTTGCAATGGTGGCCAGTTTCTGCAACATTTGAGGGAAATGAGAAGGGATCTGAGTGGTTGCAGCCTGAATAAAAGACTTCACTGCAAATAACGTGAAACCACTGTTTGTACTGTTGTTTTTATACTTCACCCAGATTCTGAGTGTGAGAACATGCCAGTAGTTTCATAATTGTGTGTCTGTGTGCATATATGTGCATATATGTCTGTGCATGTGTATGTATAAAGGTGCTGAGATTAATGCATGTGAATTTGCAAACAGTTTATCTGTTTGCATGCTCTCTGCTCCTGCTAACTTTGTTACCTGACTAAGTGCTGCTTGCAGCAGGTGTGGGGTGGCAGATTTGTTGGTGCTTTGAGTGTGCTCAGCATTTGGGAAGTTCTTGTAACAAGAATGGGGTTCACTGAAAAATAGCATCATATGTGAAAGACAAAGCCGGATTTGGGGGTCCCATGAGTTAGCAGTGAGAGAGCCCTCCTCTTCTTTTTCTGTGCTTTTGACCTTTCCTGAACTAGGCAACATCAAATCTTTTCACTAAAAGGAGTCACCCCAGCTGTGGGGTGTGACCTGATTGCTTGGCTTGGCTGGATCTACCCACTATGGCTGGGCAGGGGGTCAGCACTCATGGTCCTTGCAAAGTTGGGTGATGATGGAAGACCTAAAGCTCCTGGCTGGCAAACTCCAGCAGCGATTTTCAGTATTTACTAGCTGCCTGTCCCTTTTCTTTGAACTAATCATGTAACTTGTTCAGGAAAATAGCACTTTTTTCCTTATATTCCCTTTAATTTACCATGATCCCAAAGGTAAGTGAGCTGCAGTGGTGTCCTTGCAATAGAAGCAAGAAAAATAAGAAGAAAAAAAATCAAAGAAAGGGAACTAGTGAAACATGCAGCTGTGGGATATTGAATGGTGCCCTCATTACTGTCACAAGACTGATGTACCCTTTGCCCTCCGGGTCTCCCTGGCATGACCTCAACCTATCATTGTCATGACAGGTCTGTTGCAGTTTGGAGCCCCGCGAGCAGTGTCTGCAGATCACACATGATTACCTCTGACACCTGCCATTTCCTTTCCTCCAAGAGAATTGCAGTCATGACCTCTAATCAGACCGGGTCCTTGAAACAAAATCACTTGGAGCAAATCCATTTCAAAGAAAATGGATTTAAAGCAGCTCCTGCTCTTGGTGTTCTTGTAAGGCAACTAATGTCAGTACTGCACAGCTCTCTGTCAGACACTGTAACAGCTTGATACAATTCTACTTTAAAAAGAAAAAGAGGAAAAACCTCTCTAGCCCCCACCCCTCCGATATAATGTTTTCTGGCGTTAGTTCCTTGCATTTATATAAGCACCACTGCATGTTCTGTGTGTTTAAAGCACCCTAATCTACTTGCCCTTTTCCTTTACATCCCTGATACTTTCTGTCACCATGCCTCTATGTATCCTCTGTGTTACTTTGTCGATTGTTTTTTTCCCTCATCTGTCTGTCAAGATTTTGTCTCCCAAGTTGACCACTGTTCCATGACTGGGTGCCAGTCTGCTTATGGGAGGTGGTGAGTGACTGCCTTTGCAGCACTTATTAAACTGTCTCTGTGTTGGCTCATGAAATCTTTTGCTTTTGTTCACCCTGCTCTTTTTCCGCTCCCACTGGGGAGGGGGCCGAAGCAGCTGTGTGGATGCTTGTGTAGCTGTGGAAAGATACTGCTTGAAATGTGTTGCTCTAGCCATCAGAAAGACTGTTTATTCAAAGCTCACTTGGAATAAGTATGTTGTGAAGACCCATTTAAGTTTAAAAAGGCTTTCTCCTAAGTATGTACAGCTGTGTCTTAAAGTAAAGGTTCCTGGTTTGGCTTTTTGATTTTTTTTCCCACATTTATTAGGTTACACAGCAGTTGGTGTGATTCTCAGGTCAAAAGAAAAATGCCTGTTTCCCACCTAGCTTTTTGTAAGTGGTTAAGCTGCTAGACACTAGTGCTGTCTATTTGTTTTGAAGTCACAGGCTGTGTTTCAAGGGAAAATGATTACTTAACTCCTCTAAGACTTGGCACAGATTGGGCCATTGAGGTCTGAATTGCTTATTTTTATAGCAATTGACCCACACTTGAACATGACCTGTCCATCTCAGTGTGTGCTTGAGTTTTGTGGTAGATGGTGTGGTGTCAGGAGTGTTTTCTCTCTTCTTTTTTTGTATGCTTTACCATACCATCACATATTCATTACTTTCATATCTTTGTGATGAAGTTGCTTGGGTGTCCTAGTTGGAATCAGGGCTCTGTATTACTTAATCATAGCACACAGATAGGAATACACAGTTCCTCCTCATTTATTTTCAATTAAACTAGAATAAAGGGGGAGCAAAAGAAATGTATGCCGTGGAGTGATGGGGGACAATAATAGGAACACAGTGCCTTCTTCCCAGCCCCTTTGTTTTAGCTGTTTCTACTCTCTTCACAGTTCATTGCAGATTACTTTTCTTCAATTTTTAACATTCATCTTCACAAGTCAAGGCATCTCCCAGCTACCTTCTCTTTATCAGCCACTTCCTTGTTCTTTCTTAAAAGTAAAGCTGAAGCCTGGTCACACACCTTTGGTTCTGAAGTACTGTCTCACCCAAAATCCCACCTGACCTCCCTTGCTGGTGGGTAACTCCTCCAAGCAGCTGTGATGTGGATCCTCTTTACAGAAGACATCCTGCTGAAGAGGGAGCAAGGTCATGCTCTGGTCTGTCCTGGTCTAACTTTAGCTGCATATGTGAAGAAAGGATGTTCACATTAAATGTATAGATGGCATAAAGCTGGGAGGGGCCACATGTGCACTTGAAGATGAGAGCAAGATCCAAAATTAATGTAAAGGGTGAATTTTTACCACAACTGAACGGTGGTGACAAACACCAGAGAACCAGTGGCCAGATTGCACTTGCAGGGATGAATAAAGAGAAATACTGCTCTACTCACTATCTTCAGTGAAGCAACATAGGCAATTTCCAGCTTATCTGGAAAGAGGTAGCTCAGTGGGAGGGAGTGAAGAGGAGGCCAACATGAGTGATCAGAGGTCTGGCAAACCTGACCTGGGAGGAGATGGAGAAGAGCACAGGAATTGTTTAGGCTAGAGAAGGTGTGTCTGAGGCCATACAAAGTTTATGAAGGCTGTTAGAAAGAGGGTTAAGGAATAATCTGTTCTCCATATTTGTGGTAGATGAAATGAGGAGCACCAGGTTTAAAGTATAACCTGTTGGGTTCTGAGTAGATACTGGGAAGAGATTTCCTGGTAAGGACAGCTTGACTTGGACACTGCTGGGTCTTTCCTGCAGAGACCTATAGAAACAAGGAGAGAGGAGGTGGGTAAGACCTTGCCAAATTTCCTTTAACCCTGTTTTTCTGTGTTTAACTGCAGTGAGCAACTGTTTACTTGCTGGTGCTGATAAGACAACCATCCCTTACCTCCTTTTTCATGGGATGTATGGAATATTCTTAGCTGTGGGGATGGATTTGTCTCCATCCTCCAGATGAAGCCTGTAGCTCAGGGCTGAGGGATTCTGAGCAACCTTCTCATGAAACTACTTTTTTTCCATCCTAGACTATCTTTGTTTTCCAGAGTGGGCATCGCTGAAGACAGCTTGGCCTCCCATGTTTAAGTCTATGCTTGTTTTTAAAAGTCAGGGATAGTTTTGCACTGACCCTTCTTAGGGCTGCTTTCCTTCAGGGCAGATACATCTTGGAGAAAGCTGGTCAGAGTAGTCCAAAACAGAAAGGCAACAGTCTAAAAAGTAATCAAGGTGGGCAATGAGAGGTCCTCAACTTGACTTGCTATAGGAGAGCAGATATCCATTACATGTTGCTTCTCCCCTGACACACATCCCTCTTCAAAAATGCTTCTGCTTCCTTGTTTCTAGCAGGCAGGAAAGCTCATTTTCTCCCTCAGATTTTCAGCATATTTGACAGCAGAAATTAAATTCCTTTGAGTCCCCTGAGACTACTGCTCTTAAAAACCCAGTCTCCACTTCCTAATCACAGAGGATTTAGAGGGAGAAAGAACCACTGCGATGTAAAAAGAAAATTGTGCAGAAAAAAATTGAGGTGAGCGGGCTGGAACTACAGCTGGATGACCCTTGGGTTTTACTGCATCATATTCAGGTTGTATCCAAATGTTCCAAATGTTTTACTGAGGTTTTTTTCCGCTTTCCCAGCTCACCTTGTCCTTCAGTGTGGGAACATGTGACCATGTCTGAGGGCAGCTGGCTCTTCCTGAGTGCTCTGCCCCCAGTTCTCTCTGTCCACGCAGCCCTCTGGACAGAGCAGCTGCTGGGCTGAGGTTTCCCTTGTTGCAATGGCATGCCGAGGAGCTGGCACGGAGCAGGGTCTGGACAGTTGATCCCAACTGATCACAGGGATATCCCATCATAGTCAGCACATAAAGCTGGGGAAAGGAGATGGGAAGGGGGGCCATTTGGAATCATGGTGTTTATCTTCCCAGGTCACCATTACACGTGATGGAGCTCTGCTTTCCTAGAGATGGTTGAACACCTGCTGGCCCTTGGGAAGTGGTGAATGGATTCCTTGTTTTGGTTCGCTTGCATGTGTGGCTCTTGCTTTAGCTATTAAACTGCCTTGATCTCAACCCTTGAGTTTTCCTCACTTTTACTTTTCCAGTTTTCTCCTCTATCCTGACATGGGGGGAGTGAGTGGGCAGCTGTGTGGTGCTTTGTTGCCAGCTGGGGTGAAACCATGACAGCTGTGAAGAGAGAGACTGACCCCAAGACAGGAGTTGAGATGACATGATGCTGGGTGACTCAAAACACAACAATGCTCAGATGAATTTTTAATATGTTTGCAAATGTAAGTGTTCAAAGTGACTAAGGCCAGAAGAAAATTTTAATGCTTGCCTCCTTTGCAATTTTTGTCTTGTTCAAACAACTGAAATCCTGACTGAATTCAAGACTAAGCTTCTGATCACATTCCAGAGTCAGATTGTTGTCGGCAACTTCCTTTTCTTGGTATTATACCAAGTCTGATCCACAGAGACATTCGTATGCACATGCTGAGCAAATGGAGTAAATTTGGGAGTGATAATGAAGATAAACCAAAACCCCCAAATTTACACAGCAGCTAGGCAACAATTGAAAAAGCAGAGACATACCTTGTCTCCTTATTTGGGGTATCAAATGAACAGCACAGAGCTGTGCTTGCTCCAGGAAAACTCCCCTACAGCACACCTTAATCTCTGTGGTTAGTACTGAGCTCTCCAGTACAGGAGAGACATGGACATACTGGAGCAAGGCCAGGGCAGGGCCACAAAGATGATAAAAGAGCTGGAATGTCTCTGATTTAAGAAGAGGTTTGGAGAACTGGCACATCATCTTGGAGAAGAGAAGACTCGAGGGGTCTTATCCATGTGGATGAGTGCCTGATGGGAGGAATAAAGAAGACAGTCAGGCTGTTCTAATTAGTGCTTAGGCAAAGAGCAAGAGACAATGGACACAAATTCTGTTTAAACAGAAGACTTTTTTACTGTGAGAATAGTCAAACACTCTCACAGGTTTCTCAGAGAGGTTTAGTCTTGGAGGTATTAAAAACCTGCCAGGACATATGCTGAGCAACCTCTGAAATTGTTGGGTTAAAGGAATTTGTGTGTAAAAAACTTATTGGCACCCTGGTAAATTAATCTTGAAATGAAGAATACTTTTCCAGTGAAACAAATAGCCTTTTAAAAATGATTCTTATTTTTTTAGTATTTGTTATTTACCATATCTATTTTACCAGTATTTCCTACTGAACCAAGAATGTTTTAAAGTGTGGGATTAGCACAT
This sequence comes from Catharus ustulatus, assembly GCF_009819885.2. Taxonomy (NCBI): domain Eukaryota; kingdom Metazoa; phylum Chordata; class Aves; order Passeriformes; family Turdidae; genus Catharus; species Catharus ustulatus. Next base: position 59,219,007 of record NC_046222.1, read on the forward strand.
CACTGATGTCTGTAAAGTCACTTCCACAAGATGAAAGTTTGCAAAATAAGGTACAGAAAAATTATGTGCAATGGAAAAATTATATAAAAATTACCTTAGTGGTTTGTTTTGGGGTGGTTTTTTTGCCTACTTTGGGGCTAACTCTCCTTCTTCAAAATTCCAGGTTTTAGGATGAGTGTTTTCCTCATTTTTTTGCATGTAAACAGGAGAGAAGGAAAGGCTGCAGCTTGAATGGTAATTGCTCTCCTGGGCTATAGTTTTGATTCATATTCTGTCTGATTAAGTATAAGAAGCAGTTTGAGTTGTAGAACAGAGAGAAGGATTCCCAAGTAAAGTGTGAGCTCTAGTTTCCCATCAGATGAGGGACTGAATGGGGCACTTGAGGGAGCTGTTCACCTTCCCATGGAAGTGGTGAGAAGAAGGAATACCCACCAGCTTCATGAAAAAGGAACTAAATGAAAATTATAAATTTTAAAAGAAGTAACTGTCATTAGTTTTAGGGAAAGCCAGTGCTATGATAAGCCTGCAAATAGAATGGCTTGAAATACATAAAGCAAAGCACTGCTATGGGTAGATCTCCTCTGGAAGGAGCCTGCTTATACTGGAGTTAATACTAGAGTGTCCCTAAATAACAAGGGTCCATTTAAGTTATTGAATTAAAACATATTCGTTACAGATTCAGAAAGTCTGCTTTCAAGGTGTGAGGGCTGTTTGCACAGAGCAGCTGAAGGCACATAGCTCTGCACCTGCAAGATGCCATACTGGGATGAGCTAGAGACAAAAAGCCATTTCAGCAGCAGGAGGCCAGTGCCTGGTTCTGTTGATAATCAGCAGGTAAATTTGGGCTTGATCAAGGGGAGCAGCAGCCTCATTTTGGGGTTTTCCAAAAAGCCCCTGTTCTCAGTCTGTGCTTAAGAGGAGCCTGTCTCTATTGGTGATGTGAGAGACTGTCAGCTTTAGATTTAGTGCTTCTCTTTGATTTCAGCAACCACCAGTGCCTGGCAGCTTATTTGGGTAGCTAGGTATCTTTAATGGGACGCCCTCTACTCTTTTAAGTTTTACTGTGAACTCCAACCATTTACTGGAGACATCTCTGGTACTTACTGGGAGTAGGGAACACCAAATACCTGGAGCAGGGGTAAGCCCTGCAGATCATCTGGCTGGGTGGAGATGTAATGTGGTGCCCTTGGATGTCTGGGAGAGACCTCAGGAGCTTTAAATGAACACCCTGAAAATGTTCCACCCTCTCTGCTGGTGGAAAATGAAATTCCCTAAAAGTGAAGCCAGGTTGTAGTTAAAGCAAATAAAAGTAGCTAATTAATGGACCCAACCTAGAAAAATCTGTAAATATAATATAATTTATAAATAGAATCTATAAAAATACATTTAAAGCAGGAGAAAACTAAATTTTTCTGATTCACTCCAAAATCATGTCTCCTTCTTGCTCTGTACTTGGCTATGCTTGCTTGTCTCGCTAACACTTCACATTCCAAGACAGATTAAACAGGCTAATACTCAACTCTTATTTAAGGTCTTTGTGGGATCCCCTTTGGATTTGAGTCTTCCCCAGGTCCCTCTTTCACCCCCACTCCTGACGGATCTCTAAGCATGGCTTAGGTCACGCCTTGTCCATATGGGCAATGCGTGCACTGCTGTGGCAGATCTCTCAAGTTCTCAATGGAGTCACAAACAAATCATTAACCTACCAAGAGCTGAAAGGTTCTTCTGTCCCTGGGAAGGTGAAGTGGAAACAGTAAAATGAAATGTTTTTAAGCTCTTGACCTTATATTTCCTCTCCCTGTACAAGCTATAAGTCATATGCGATACAAGGAATTAATAGGAGAGGTTTTTCACTATTTTCTGGCTGAGAGCAGGCATGTTGATTATCCCCCTGCTCACAGAAGTAGCAACCAGGCCATGTCTGTCTCAGAGGGATATGTACCATGACAGAGAGGAACAGGGAGACAACTGTGGTGGCTTTTCTCCCTCACAGTAAAACTCCAGTTCTGGGAGGACCTGGAAGAGAGACCCACCAACTGGCTGAAGATGGAGACCAAATATTTTTGATATGATGCTGGAAGGATGAAAACTGGGAATCAAAATCTAGCAAGACAGATGTACATGAGAATGCTGTAATTGTGCTCCACTGGCCTGGAAAACCAGGGCCAAAGGGTTGGTTCTTCAAAAAGCCAAATGTACTGTTTTTGAGACAAAAGTAATTTCTTGGCTGCCAGTGACAGCTCCTTTTCAGGAAGATCCTGTTCTTGTAGCTGTGAATGTAAAGAGCTGCTTGGCAGCCAGCCAGCAGCAGAGCTACTTAATTTACCAATGAAAGCTTTGAAGAAATGGGGGAAGTTTGCTAGAAAGCAGGTCTGCAATACAGCAGGCTGTGTTTCTCCTCGCAACAGAAAATCCGAGAAAGATTTGAAGGGTCACATAAATATATTTTATGTACTCAGATTTACTGAACCATATAAAATTTAGTGGCTAGAATAGAGTACACAGAGTAACTCTGCATTTACCTCAGTCCCTTCTCTTCTGAATGTGAGCTCTTGGACCACCTTGGGCCTCCTTGGATTTAAGGCAGTCAGGCTCTTGCCCTTTGTGTAAGGGTAGACTGGCTCTAGCCTGACATAGCTGGAGCCCTACCAAACAAACATACAGATAAAAAAGTAATTTTCTGAATGTTCCTTCCTGGGATGCATCTCAGTGCCTAGAGAACAAGTGAAAAATCTTCCCCACAGCAGACCTTTAGTGCCTGGATGTACGTACCCAAAGACAGCAGTGTGAGCTACAGGAGGATGATTTCAGCCCTGTGAGTAAATCCTCTGGGGAACAAAACCTGTCAGATACAGCACTGCCAAGAGCTCAGAGCTACATCAGCAGGACACTCACATCCAAGCAACTGGGAAGAGGCCATTTTATTAATGATAGTCCCTGCTGCTAGACCATGCTTCCTTTTGGCAATCCTCCTCATAAAAAAAGCCCTCCATGCTGCCTGCTGACACCTGCCATCTCTATGGGGCTCGTGATGAGTTGGCCACCAAACTGGGCTCAGAAATGTAAATTTTCCTTGGAACATTAATCCTCATGTGACTCCAATAACATACATCTCAGCTGGCAACCCTCCTTAAGCATAGGCTCACGAGGCACTCCACATCCTCCAGGTCTACCTCAGTTTGTTGCAGTTGGCATAAGAAATAAATTCTGTGGTGATCCCTGCCTTCCCAACATTAGCCTTGCATTTTGTTAATTACTGGTGATTTTGGAAGACACAGGTACCAAAGGCTGTGCTGCACTTCCTTGCACAGTTGCCCATGCCTTACATCCCCAGCTACTGCATCTGTCCTCTTTTCACTCTCACCAATAGTCAGTGTTTTCTCTAAAACTTCTGTAAAGCCCTTTGGCATTTCTAGCTTGAGATTCTGCAGCAGAATGAAAATTAAAATTTAGGGCAGCATTAAGTTAATTAAACTTACCATCAAATTAATAACACAAGAAATACTGTGCAGACTACATTATTCATTGTCATGTTTTATTCAGTAAAAAACTCCATTTTTAATGCTTTTAGTATTACTTGAGGATTTCTACTCTGCTCTTCTAGAGTTACGTGGCACACAGGGTTTCTCAGGTTCTGTATATAAAGCCAATGTAATTTTCATTCAAGTGATAATAGATCCCCAATCAATAAAAGAAATGAGAAGTCCCACATTTCTGGTTTCTTGGAAGGAAATAGTCAAACATGGATGATTAAATTCCTGTATATTTAAATGAATTAATTTTAATTCATTACCTTTCCTCTCGTTTTCTTGCACTCCTACTATTCTCCCCTCCATCAGTTTTGTCCATCAGCAAAGTTCCTGTTCACCTCTTGAAGGTTTTTCTAAAGGTTTTTGTGCTGAAGCCTCGTTGTTCCACCGTGGCATATCCCAGCATTATCTGTACAGCTCTGCTCCTGACCACACTGCAGGAGGTCGTTATTTATGAATAATGCAGTGAAGCACTACATGAGGTATGAGTTTAGGACTGAGAGGCTGTGTGCTCCTTCAGGTTTTTTTCCATTTAAGAGCAGCCAAGCAAGAGCTAAATAACATGGTTCAGAGCGTTCTTCCATTCCAAGGGGACTGTGGATCACAATCCAAAAGAACTAGAGCAAAATGAGATTATGGGCACAATAACCTAATGCATGCTTTGAAAAGAGGCAGTGGGAATGGAACTTCCCTTGGAGAAAGGAAGAAAATTAATGAAAGCTGAAACCATGGCACAGAGACAGCATTATTAAGAAAGAAGGCATAAGGAAGGAATCATCAGGAAATGTGCAGCTATTGCTGTGACACAGCACAAGGGAGAAAGGCAGCTCATATAAGCATATTAGAAGTTCTCTTGCTTAATTGCTATGTTTATTAGAGGTTATTCTTAATACAAAGTTTGCTGTTGATACAAAGTTTATTGTTGTTTCTTCTCTTTTCTACACCCTTTGGCCACCTCCCCTATTTTTGTTTGGTGAAGTCTTAGCATTTACAGAACTATTTTCCTGATAGCCGAAAATAATGTTTAAAATGTGCATTTTTCAAAAAAAATGCAGCAAGAACCTATTTACCCAGAAGAGCTTGCAGTATTCTTCTAGACCAGCTTCTTTATTTCCTTTTAAAGCAGTCTTTTATATTTCTCAGCCACTTCATGAATTTTTATATTCTATTCTGGTGTCTCTCTAGCATGAAGGTTGGTAGACCTTGCCAACATTCTTCAAGCCAGAAGACTTTAGAGCATCTTTAGCATCAAAAATAAAACTCTCTTCCTGTGGCTGTCTGAAGAAAGGTGTGAAAAGAGGACTTTCATGGTGTGATATTCAAGTGCTGCAGTGCCCAGAACAGAATTGATGTATCCAGGAGGGGAATTCACGAGGCTGAGTGGCACTGAATCAGTGAAGGAGGGAGAGCTGGGTGCCTCAAAGTGGGATTATCATCCTTCATCAGTCTGAATGGGGAAATGTGGAAGAACTGAAGCTATTCCTGAGATAACTCTCTACCTGCTCCTGTGGTATTTACACCTTCTCTTTGATGTGCATAAATTGGGGCCTTTCTCTTCTGCTCTTTAGAAGAGAGGGCTTGAGAGAAGATTATATTAGTAAAGTTTATTTGAGTTCTTGGTCAGGAAATAAGAGATGTTTTCTACATCCTCTTCAACCTGTGAAGATTTGAACCTATTTTGCCCCTTTCTCGTTTTTGCTAATATTTTCAGACAGCAGTAACAGAACAAAAATCCACTCAGGGCTATCCATCTACCCCATGGAAAAGCTAGCTACAAAGGCTGCACTTTGACACCGTTGCAACTATAAAGAGATTTCAAGAGATGGAAACTTCTGACAACAGGAGACAGAAGCTACCTTCAGGAGAACTACTGTGTTATCAGTCAAGAGCAGACCTTCTTCAACATCCACATCCATCAGGACATTTAACCCAAAACCTGATGGCTCTCAGCTCTAGAGGGTAGAACAGGATGACTAAGCCACAGAATGTGACACGGAATGCACTGCTGGAATGAGGGCTTGGCTCAGGAGCTGCCATGGGCCTGAGCAGGAGCTGTTGCCTTGACTGACCATAAGCTGGACACTTCCACAGAAGGAAGATGCTGCTGACAACTGCTAGGAAGCCTTGATTCTGACACAGGTACCTGCTGGGTCAGGAAGAAGGAGGAGCTGGGAGGCTCTCCCACATTTGCATCTCCTGTGGCCTTTGCTGGTTGCTCAAGGCTCCCATGTACAGCGAGGATAGCTCTTGTCCTCCTAAAGTTCTGAGCTCCCTCTAAGCAAAGAACACCAGAAACACCCTGTGGCAAAAATATTTGACTGAAAAGCATCAGCGTGGCTGTGGGCAGTACAGGGAATAAGTGCTACACCATGCAGTCATCCTCTGGTCTGATTTTCACAGGCAGAAAATTTAATATTGCAAGGTGAGTGTAGTTAATTACTCACTTCTGTAGTGAAGATGGCTTATTAGCATCCTCTGCTTGACCTTCAAAGTTTGCATGAACATCAAGGTTTGCATGACCATACCTTTATAAGAGAGGCACAAGATGCAATTGCAATCAGAAAGGATTATAAACCTAGGTTTAGTTTACAGCATGCTGAATGGGCTCATGACCCATTAATCAGAGTGACATTTTCGATTTACTTGCCATGTAGCATGACTTGATTTACAACATGCAGCTTTGGATACCAAACATGCCAAAGGACACAATCAGTGTGGAGTAGTTAGAAAAATCACACAACTAGGAAGGAAGTGGGTCTTCTTTTTCTTTTTGACAAAGACCTATGGTGCAGGTGGCTCACTGAAGGAACTGGCCACTCCCAGCTTCTTCATTCCTTTGTCTATTCCTTTGTGGGAGGGTGAGGGACATCAGCACCTTCTTTATCCAGCCTGGAGATGAGTTTTTGCAACAGCAGCTGCTCTGCCTTTTTCATTGTTGTCTGAGTTGTGTCCTCGGAGAAAATTCCAAAAGGAGACAGCTCACGGCCATGCATTACAGAGTTCCCTGCTTTCACATTAGGACTTTAAAGCAGCCGTGGAAATCCAAGGCTGACAGTTCAAAGTGGCTCTCCTGTGTCTCTCTTGTTGCAAACATTGGAAGAGAGGCTGCTATGTGCTTGAGTGGGCTGTTAGACTGAATAATTAGATGCTTTTGGATGCAAAGTCCATACAATGACATTTGAGGATGCTATTCAGTAGTAAAGTCTGTGAATAATAAGGCATCACTGAAAGCATTCCAAAGTCTATATAATAACTTTGGATTTGGGCTTGGAGAGAGGCATGCAGCAATAATACATGTCAGCACTCTTTTGGGGAGGCTGGCAGTGGAGGAGTGCCAACTGATCAGCTTTGGTTTTGTTTTTGCTCTGTTTATCCTGTCTGTTTGGGTTGTCAGGCTGAAGTTCAAGAATCAATCAGCAAGCTATAATGGACATATTTTCATTATGGCACAAGGAGCCTCTTGTGTCCTTCATTCATGTATTATTCACATAAATGGATGAACAAAGAAGCCATCTACTACAGCACACAAATCCCGGGATATCTGCACAACTTAAAAACACACTGAGGTCCAGGCAAAGCCTCCACACTCCTGCAGTTGCAAAGGCAAGAATAAAATTTTGGGTTATTGCAGAAGTGTGATCACTTGCGACATTTATTTTAACTCAAGCACTGGTAAATGCTGGATACAACATGTGAACTTTTTAAAGTCAACTCTGCCCTGTTCTTATCCTCTTTATTTACTAGATAGCTGAACTGTGGGTCAGAGTCAGCATGCTAAAAGCTGAAACTTTGGTCAAGAGGAGATTTTTTCCAGAGTGTGCATGTAAATTGCTATTTAATACCAACTGCTCAAAGGTCTGACTTTGGGTGTCTCAATGTGAGGACTTGAAATTTGCAAATGTCCCTTGGTGTCTTGTCTTGTGGATTTTCCTCTCACCTTTGAAATGGGAAAATGCTCCCTTGACACAAAGGGGCATTGTGTAAACAAATGAAGGTGATGATGATGGATCCATATAAACGTCTTGGTGGCCAGGGCAGGGCTTAAGCACTGCAGGGTGTGTCAGGGGCTGAGCTCTGTGAAACAGGAAGAGATCAACATGTTGGCTTGCTGTTCATAAGCTGAGCACCTTCCAGTGTGGGTGGTGAGCATCCTAAGGTGAAAAATTCCCATAAAATTTCATTATTAAATACTATCATGACAAAGGCAAACAGGAGGGGTAAAATATATCCTGTGCTTTACTCTGTTACCTGCTGCATCTTTCCCAGGATACTGCTGTGTGTTCTCTGGCTGTTCTCCCTTAGGGCAGCAACAGGTGCTTGAGGAAGTGAAGTGTGTCCTGAAGTTAATTTATGGGTTTATTTACTTTGTGTTGACTTCGTCTAGGTTCTTATGGTTGCAAACAGACTGGCACATGGCTGTATATTTGTCTTATAAGTTTTTTTCTTTATTATCTACATCTGAAGTATTTTCCCCCTAAAACTGTTCAGAAGGGTTTGTTTGGTGGGTTTTGTTTGTTTTTTTCTTTATTTATTTTTAATAGAGACACTTTATATTTCTTGATCTTGCTGAATTTTGCTACTCTTTCATTTCCCCAGTCACTCTTGATGGCACAAGACTACTTTCTTCTGGATTATTATTTTCTTTGTATTTTAAACAAGACTCTTGATTCTCCAAATAAGGAAATTAAAAGGGGAAGGAGCTCATGGTTTCCAACTGTTGTAAACTTCTCACTGAAATTGCTGTCTTATAAAGCTGAACTATGCTACAATTCACTCTGAAACACTGCTGAAGAGAGGAGAAAGAAATGAACTTCTTTTACAGAGTGTCCTTAGAAAAAGTTGAAAAAAAAGGACATTGTTGCAGTTATAAGGACTTGTCCTTGAATAGGGATGGGGTGGTAGAGTCCACAAGGCCCTATGCCCTGTCCTTATAAACTGCTGTCATTTTAAAATGATGCTCTACAGTACATGCTGACATAGTTTCACTAGTTTAGAAATTACAAACTAGTTTAGAAATTACAAAGTTTTCTTTCTAGTTTTAATGCTTTTTTCAAACATTACTAGAGTATTCAGAGTAGTGAACACTACTATACTACTAATAACAAATGGACACTTTAAGAATGTTTCAATTTGCTCTAGGAAAGAAATAAGCTGGCTCTAAGTAATCATATTCCATGGGTAAGAGGAGGGATGGGAATTTGAGCCATCCTTGACATTACCAGGAGATCAGGACATGTCACTACCAGTGCCTGACCTGTCAGGCACACACTGCAATCCCAGGTGCCATTCTGAAATCAACATCTTTTCAGAAAGATGCTAGAAAAAGATGTCAGAAGAGTCTCTTCATGGGGTGTCCACTTCACTAGTAACAGGTGAACTCTGCTGCCAAACCAATACAAGGGCAGATTGGACTGTCCAGGCAACCCACGCTTAAATTACACTTTCCTAACATAACTCTAATAACAACCCAGAAGAATAACAGTACAGTAATTTCACGACCATAAGGTGCACTGGACTATAAGGCGCACTTTTTGTTTGCTGCAAAGATCTGTGCTGTGCACAACAAAGTAATGAATTAGTAACGGAATCCCACGATCATGGAGTTTACTGACATGTGCTAAATTTGCAAACATTTTTCACAGATTGGTGTAGCCTTTAAATGCAGCCACAAGCGCCCTCCTCGTGCACGGGGCCCGGCACTCCTGTCCGCCCCCGGCTGGAGAGATGGGGCTCGGGGTGGCCGCGGCTCAGGGCGGCCACAGCTCACACCTCGGGGTTGCTGCGGTTCAGGGCGGCTTGGGACCATTTGTGGCTCGGGGTGGCGCGGCACTACCCGTTCCCTCTCTCCCTGTGCGGCTCCTGCTGGCCGGGGGCTGGCCGGTGCCTGGCTGGTGCCACCAAGCCTGTGCAGTGGGGGCTGGATGGGGGCTGGCTGCTCCCTCTCTCCCTGTGCGGCTGCTGCTGGCCTAAGGCTGGCCGGCACCACCCAGCCCGCACCGTGGGGGCTGGCTGGGGGCTGGCTGGTGACACCCAGCTTGCATGGAGGGGGCTGGCTGGTGACGCCCCCCCCTCGCAACTCGGTGCTCTCGCGGCACTGCCCCCCCATTGCAGCTCGCACTTCCGGGTTGGCAAATGTCACAACTTTGTACATCATACAAGGCGCACCGGACTATAAGGCGCGCTTCCGGGTTTAGGGGAAAATTTTCGTCAAAAGGGTGTGCCTTATAGTCGTGAAGTTACTGTAATCAAGGCAGCTAAGAAAATACAAGACCTAAACCTTTCTCCAACTTTCTCTCTGTTGCCTGTGGTGACAAAGCATATAGGTTGATGCATTCATCACTACTTCTAAGTGTGCATCCAAATGAGTTTGATGGTCTAAACTAGTATTCCTCAAACGTTTTGCAAGAGTAACACACTTTCCACTGCAGCTGTGTTCTTGAGATAACTCTTTAGTTTGCACATTTAACTTTTAGTTGTTGGCAGCTGCTCAGTTCCTCGAGTGAGGTGGGATTGGGAAGAGAATTAGGAAAAAAAAAGAGAAATCCAACATGCATATCCTTCTATGATGTCTCAGTTTTTCTTAAAGTTTTTCTAATCTTCTGTGCTTTCCTTTTAACATATTTTTGTGAAGGCTTACAGAATTGCAAATTAGTTCCTCACTTTGCAGACACATGGTACCTGCATTGCTTGATGGGCCCCAGTCTTGGGTGCTTGTTTTCATTCTTCCTGAAACCTGCTCATGTGTCCTTTCTGCATTCCCTGGCATAGCAGAGCATAAAGCATCTGCCTCTTACAGGCACAGGCACAAAGATGGATTTACTAAAATAAGAGAAGCAATTCAAATTTTGATTTTTAAAAAAGCTATTCTAGGTCCAATACAAGTATTTCCAAGAAATGGATACAGCAGTTTTTCTCAGGCCACCTGTGGCATATGTAAGCAAGACCATCTAGATTGTTATCCAGATTTGGGACTGGACAGAGTTCATTTCCTTCTTAGGACCTGCTGCAGTGCTGTGATTTTGATTCAGGACGAGACTAATGTTAATAGCACACTGAGGTTTTGGCTGTTGCCAAGTAGTGCTTATCCTAAGTCAAAGACTTTTCTCATGCTCTGCCAGGGAGGAACTGCAAAAGAAAGTGGGAGGGAACATGGCCAGCACAGGTGACCTGAACTGACAAAAGGGGTATTCCATGCCAGAGAACATCATGTCCAGTACACAAACTGGGAGAGTTACCTGAAGGATTTTGGTCACTGTTTGGGGCCAGGCTCAGTTTGGGGCATTGGTCAGTGGGTGGTAAGCAATTGTATTGGCATTACTTGTCTTGCTTCTGTTACTCTCTCTCTTTCTCCTCATCATTACAATTATTATTATAATTATGATCTTTAGTTTCAGTTATTAATTCAGTTATTGTTCTCATCACAGCCCACAGGGTTTACCTTTTCTTTCACATTCTCCTCTCCATGAGAGGGAAGGGTATGGAGGGAATGACAAGTGGCTGCTTGGTACTTAACTGCCAGATAGAATTAAATCACAACAATTGTTTTCAGTTATTTCCTTTGAAAGCTTTCTCAACAACAGTATTCGCAGAGGTGTTCATCTTTCTCCACATTGCCTGGAACCAAATCAGAAGCCAGCTTGTGTTTAAGAATCATTACTTTAATTTCCGCCTCACTTAAAACACATATTTGCTCTCTAGTGGATCAAACTTAAAACAAGTACAACAGAGTTTGAAATAGAAGAGTTCAAATAAAGGAAGCTTTATTGTTTTCTCTCTTATAAGCTAGTTGTAGCTGAAATGCAACTCCCTCTTTGGCAAGGTCAGCACTGCAGGTCACTAAGCAGTGCCAAATTAAGACAAAGCATCTGCCTTCACTAGGAAACCTAGAGGTGGGTGTTAGAATTTGACACTAACCAGTGTTAGAGTTTGAAGCACTAGGGCAGTCTTGAAGTCTAGAGCAGTCTTTCTTCTGTCTTCTTTCTTCTGTCTCTCCCTTGACCCTTTTGCCAGTTGGGGACTCATGCTGTAAGCTGACCTAACCCTTGGAAATGTGTTCAAAGTGATGAAAAGCTCCAAGTCCTTTGCCACAGCTTGGCTTAATTGGCCTCATCTGTTTGCCTCCAGTTCTTCATTTGCATTAGCAAACTCCGTGCCTAGCAAGAGCTGTTGTTCTGAGCTAATTTGAGGTGAATTTCCTTGATTTTGTGTCTGGTATCCATGAGAGTTGAGCAGAGGTACCACTAGGAACTGTGCACAGGATCATGGACGATGCAGGCTGGAAGGGACTTGGACTTCTTTGGTACAACCTACTTCTCAAAGCATAGTCAACACTTTCATATTAGACACAATTTAGCTACTTCTTTATTTTCTTCCCTCGCTGATTATTTTTCAAAAGGAAACCTTTGTTAAGGTCAAGACTAGTCATCTCTGCTGCATGTGGACAGACACATGGGACAGCAGCAGTTGCCATTCAGCAGCTATTTCCATTGTGTGAGTTAGGCTTTCTATCTGTCACCTGCTGGAAGGGTTGATTTCTAAGGCAAAATGTTTGCATCAGAGTTGTAAGAAATATCTGAAGTTGGCCACAAAGACCTGAGGTAGCCATGATAATTACATGCTCTTGAAAGTTTTGCACCTCTCCACAGTAAAACTCCTGTCCTCTGAGTTACTAGGGGAAAAATGTTGCAGGCTATGTCAGGTATTTTGTTTGTTTTACTTCCATACTGAGTGTTCAGAGGTGGAAGGCAAATAGAGGGAAAACTGTGTCTTCCTGGTAAAGGTATAGATGGTACCTGTTTCAAGAACAGCTGATCTAATTCTGGATCCCTAATGCTTTACAGATAACACATTTGAAGCGGAGGATTCTTGAACATCTGGTGAGGAGAAGCAGCTTTGATTAGATATAGTTATCAGCAGGCCCCAGTAAAAAAAAGCAGTTTTGAAGCATTATGTGGTTTATAGCAAGGAATCTATTTCTTATCATAACTCTTAGACATCTATGTAATGAGGTCATGTCCAAATGCATGACCCTAACAATTCTGCAAATATCTGACAAAATCCTTTACACAATTCCATATTCCATTTAGTTGGAAGCATTCTTGGTTTTATTAACTTAACAGGCAAGCACTGTTGTATCTAGGACTCTTGTACTAGCCTGTATTAGGGATGTTTCATTATAGGCAGTAGATAATTTTAAAAAATAGATATTCTAAGCAAAAGAAAATAGTTATCTCTCTTTCTTTCCTGTAACTTTTTCAGAGAGCACAATTACATCCCTAACTATGCAAATCCTTGCACCAAATCATTGGCTAGAGAGTTGTTTACTAAGGATGTTTCTTTTACAACACAAAAGAGTGAAAAAACTCCATGTAAGACAATTCCACACTTTTTGATCAATCAGCTTTGAAAAAGAAAACTTCCCAACACTCAATTTACCCTTTTCTCACCACCTCTGCTGAGGTTCAAAGATTAAAGTAATTAAAATGAAGATGCCTAATCTTCTTTGTCACTCAGAGATGGCTGCATTTCAGGTGCTCATGGTATCTCACTGGATTTTCAGTGGCATTGATCACCTACACAATTATACCTGAGGACAAACATTGTGATTTTGTGAGTGGGTGAGTACAGTAATTTCACGACCATAAGGCACACTGGACTATAAGGCGTACCCTCCGGGAGTCGGCAAAATTCACAACTTTGTACATCAGATAAGGCGCACCGGACTATAAGGCGCACCTTTCTTTTTGCAGCGAGGCTCCACCCCCAGCTCCCCCCATGCGGTTGCTGGACGAGGCCCCGCCTCGACCCGGCAGTCATGAGCCCCTGGACCCGCCTGTACCCGGCTGCTGTGGCACTGCCGGCTCCCCCCACGGCTCACAGCTCACACTTCTAGGGTGGCAAATGTCACAACTTTGTACATCATATAAGGTGCATCGGACTATAAGTCGCACTTCCGGGTTCAGGGGAAAATTTTAGTCAAAAGGGTGTGCCTTATAGTCGTGAAATTACTGTAAATCCTCTCTGAAGCTGAGTGCAGCTGGGTTTACCTTGTGTGTTCTGGATTTGCATTTAGCCGAAGTCCTGTCATGATGGTCAGGTCCTTTCTACTTCATTCAAAGATGTCTGGTCAAAACAGTGCTCTTGCAGGAAAGCCATGGAGGTTTTACAGCAGTTTTTTTAGACTGAGGTGCTTTGGGCATGAGTTCCCACTGTGATCCCAGGTAGGCACAATCTCTTCTAACTCCAGTGACTTATTGCATGTGCAGGCATGTATGCAATCAAGAGATTTTAGAAAGTGACACTTCAGGATGCATACATAGATACTAATTAATCTTTTTCTATATCTGTGCTTTGTATCTGGTTTTATGCTAGTAAAATGACCACGTTTTGCTGCCATTCATTTTACCTGGGTACCATACAGCAGCTCGAATATCCCTTATTCTGCCATGTTTGGCCATCTGAGAACTCTCTTAATTTTCTGCTTGTCACACAACCACCTCACCCCTTCCCACAGCAGCCCTTCTCCAGTTTTCTGTGAGGAACCCTGTAGGACCTTTTGTTGGTACCTAACCTGAGCTGCTTTGGAATATCGCTAGTGTCACTGTGTATGTGTGCATCCTCCCTGGCTTGCTGCCTGAAGCATGGGCCACAAGCCCTCTTCTCTCAGGTGCCCCCTAGGAAGTCCCTCCAGCAGACTCCAAACCTTCTCTGAGAAAACTCCAGGCTGTCCCTGCATAGTCAGGGCTCCACAGTATATCCCACATGGGCATTGTTCTCAGGTGCTCTCCTTCATTTGAAGCTATGTGCAATGCTATTGAGGTCTTATGTTATTTTTCATCATCGATTATTTGCAGTGTAGTTGAGAGAATAAGAGTGAAGAATAGCTGAAGGGTCTTGCTGTCAGATCAGTTAGTCCTGGAGTCAGGGAGACCAGAGCAGTACTGGGGAGATGAAGTGGATTTCTTTCTTACCAATGTGAAAAGTCAGAAGTTCAGGGGAAGTGGAGAAAATCAAAAGCAAGAAGGAATAGGGGCAGCCCTGGCTAACTTGCTGGTTACGTGCACCATACACACATAGTGTCTTCATACAATAAAATCATGGGAGAAAAGGCATTGCTTGATTTTCCCTTTTCTCAATAGCATATGGCCAGCCCTATTGAGAACAAGTATACATATCTATCTATCTATCTATCTATCTATCTATCTATCTATCTATCTATCTATCTATCTATCTATCTATCTATCTATCTTTATATGCATGTGTGTGTATATATATAAAAAATTCTTCAGGAGGAAACTTCCCACTCAAATTCACAATACTGCAATGACTGGAGAAAGACACAGAATGTTTCAGAGCTCAACTGCTCTTCTGGCAAGTGACTTTCTTTGTTAGCTGGTTTAATAGGATTGACAAACAACAAGATTTTATGCAGTTTCCCTTCTGATAAATGCATGGGAAAAGTGTCAGTGGTTGATGTGTTGTGGAAAATGTATTAATCTTCCACATAAGCCTTGAGCTGCCAGTTTTTTTCACACACAGCTTTCAAAACAGATTTGATTAAGTTATCCAAAAAGATCAAATCACTATATTAGTTTATTTTCCATGAACTTTACTGAAGTCCCCCTGCTAAGGAATAAACACAAATAATCAAACTGCTTTTTGAAAGACGTGAATCACAAGGACCAAATGAATGATGTTGGACTACAAAAATAAATGCAAAGTATGAAAAGATGCAATTTATCACAGACATTGTAACCAGACTCCTTGGATAGGCCCTCTTCAGCTTTCATTCTGAAGAGTTTTATTCTGAGCAGTGACAGTAATTCTTCTACATTTAATGTACGTTTTTTCTTTTTTTGTCCCTCCCTTTTCCCCCCTGAGAACAGAACAGTCAGAACCACACTTATTTTCTATTTAAAGTTTTTTTCATGTTCCTGCTGGTGGGAATCTGTTAAAAGTGAACTGAAGGTTTCTGTAAAAATTCAGGTTCAGGACTTCACCACTTGCCTTGTGTAGATTTTTTCTGTAGGATCCCTGGCTCCATTACACAAGGTTCTATATAAAATAGTTTTATTGTTTTACAGGTTCTCCCTACTCTCACCAATGAACAGCTCATAAAGCAGTCTGGCTTTGGGTACCTTGTACACGTATTACCTTAGTTGCAATTATATTCCTCTAAAGAGGAGCCTTCCTCTCCTCCTCTTGGGGATAATTTCTGGATGATTAAGAGTATCTCACAGTATATAGAGCAAGGAAGGCAGGAACAGGGTTTTTGGGCAGACTGTTTCTGCAGACACACTCTGCTGAACAGGGATGATAGCAAAGTACTCTTGTAAAGTGATGGGGGAAGCCCCAAAGATCAAATAATATTTTAATTTGAGAATCTCCACAGGGATATTCCCTCTCTCTGATGTCAGTGATAAGACAGATGGGTGCAGGCAGCATCCTCTTCCTTTGAGGACACCTTCTCTGTGCTCCTAGGCAGGGAACTGGCATCTGTTTTGGGGGGCTACTTCAAGCACCTACAACTCAGATGTGAAATGGTTCATCCCACTGCTTTTGTATTTCTGTGTTTTATAGCCAAGGGTGGTAGGAATGAAGGAACTGAGTCATATCCCAGCAATTTGAACTCTGCTTCTACCTGGCAGTCTGTCTCATTATTTTGAAGCAGGTCAGATCCTCCTGTAAGCATTCATATGGCACCAGTCATTACACAATTCTGCAATTGCAGGCTCACAGAAAGCACTGTGATATTTCAAATACTGTGTGGGATTTCAGCTCACGTCACATATAAAATATGCAACTATTCAAGCTGATAGTTTCTCAATTAAATATGTGAGCAATCTTTGTAAACCATATATTCTACAACTCTGTGCTGTGATTTAATTTCTGTGCCTCATTAAGGATTTCAGATTTCACTTCTAGCAAAAGATGTTTGTTATTCTTTGAAATTATGTAAGAAAATATTAAGCTCTTGATGGGGAATTAGGAAAGAAAATAAACCATTTTCCTGTATTCCTAGTTTGAATAGATATTTAATTAAAATGACATGCCTTGGGCAAAACTTAATTAATACATCATCTCTCTGTAACTAAAATTAATGGAAGACTTATGACTGCTGAGCTGCAGGAGGGACTGAAAATTTCTGTCTTCTTACTAGTTTTTTGTCTGACCATCCATCATTATCTTTTCATTGAAAGAGAGAAGCTTTTTTGCTGATAATTCATATTTAATATGTACTGATAGATGATTCCTTGCTAGCTCCACCAACTTTTCTGTTTTGGTCATTTCCATGATGACTTTTAGCCTCAGCAAATGCTATTTTAAGACTTTGCAGTGGAGGCAGCAAGGACCCAGTTCAGCCAATGCTTCCCTAGACCAACAGCTTTCCTTGCTGAAGGCCCCTCCATGGGTGTGCTGCATCATTGTGTGATGTGCTGCCCCCTGTCCTCTGCTTTCTGTCTTCTGGATTCTTCGTGCTCTCTTCCCAGGATGGGTTTGTTATGAGCTGAGGGCAAAGAGAAGTGTTGATCCGTCTGGCAAACACAGTGGCTCTCTCATTGTGAGGCAAGTGAAAATGGTCATCTTTCCCCCACCAAGCACCAGCCCTTGTCTCTTCTCTCTGTTGCACTGGAAGCAGTAGCACCTGGGTAGTAATTAAGGCGACAGAAGGTCGCACCACTCTGTGCAAGATGATGCAATAACTATTAACACAAACGCACAGTGGTGTTGTGGATGAACCCTTTTTCCTGTGGGATAGACCTAGTCTAGAGTTCCTTTTCCTTGCAGACCTTGAAAGTCACAATTTTGAGAGCTTCACCACCAATATGACTGTCTCTATCATCTCCATCCTCTTCTTATTCCTC
Organism: Catharus ustulatus; assembly: GCF_009819885.2. Lineage (NCBI taxonomy): Eukaryota > Metazoa > Chordata > Aves > Passeriformes > Turdidae > Catharus > Catharus ustulatus. Next base: position 59,236,402 of record NC_046222.1, read on the forward strand.
CTAACCCCTGTTCATTTTTACCATTGACATGACCAGCCTTTTTACCTTGCTTCTCTTATTTCTCTGTGGCATGGTCTCATCTGTTTACAGTGGCGGCAGCACTTCCCAGTCTCAGCTCCTTTGGTGTGATCTACCTGCTGCCAGGATGCCTGTGTGTATCAAAACCCACTTATTGAAATGAGAAATGTCATTTTTCACAGCACTGCTGCACTGTTGCTTGGATGCATTGTTTTGCTTTCAACTTCTTGAAGAGGTCTGTAAATTCCTCAGGCTGAAGATCTTTCCCATCTGATTTAGTTTCACAGGTCACAGAGAAACAGGGGCTGATGGCATTGACACAAGCCCAAGGCTTGCCTGAATGCTGCTATCCCCACAGAGTGGCCAGGTGCTGGTGATGAATGGTAGAGCTGGATTCATTGTATGCTCTGTACAGATCCTGGATAAATGAATGCCTGTAGTGCCATGGCAGGAAGTCTTTGAGTGTGGTGGTCAGAGTAGGAAGATGAGAAAAGAGGTACATGAACTAGAGAAAGATCTGTAGAAGCTGACTCATCCTGCACTGCGGAGGGCTTGTGCTTGAGAGTGAACGGCAGTGGGTGGATAGGACAATGGCCCCTGCTGCTGTCTGTGAGGAGGGCTGTTGGTTTTAACATCATGGCAGGAATGTGGGAAAAAATCCTAAGAGTCTTGTCCCCTGCCTTGGACCTCATGGGATGACAGAAAAATTGAATTTCTCTGTATTTCTTTTGATACTCTCTGTGTAGGTGCCTCATTCTTTTTGTATATGAAAAGAACTGTTGGGGAGATCAGCTCTGAATTTTCTGCACTTTACGGACAATGGCTGCGCAGAAAATTTTCTCACCTCTCATCCTACTACTCTACCTGTGACTCAGTTCCTTCTCCATGGAAGGCTTTATGAAAGGGGACTGTGTATTCTCTAGTGCATATTTCCACAAACTGCACCAAAATCCACTGTTAAGGAAGAGGTGCACCAAACCAGGCTGAGACCCTCAGCTTTCACAGCAAAAGGAAAAAGGAGGGGAGGAGAGAGGTGTGCCTGAGAACAAGAGAAATTGGAGAGGCGTCTGGCGACAGAAATAAAGGAGTGTCAGAAAGGAGGGAAAGAGGCTGACAGAAAGAAGAATAACTTAGAATACCAAACATAATCAGAAAGTGGGGATGTAAGAAATAAACATAAACATGCTATTGTAGCTTTTCTTATTATCACATTTCCATTTTATGCTGACAACAATTCTTGGTGGTGAATTTCTTAGATAATTTCCAGACAGTAGCTCCTAATCTGTTGCAGGAATTTTTATGGAAGCTTGTTCTGTTTCTGCTCCTCTAGGGACTGTGGTTCACTTCAGTGGAGGTCTGGATTGTCCTCTAAAGAACCTTGTGCCTTTCCATTAGCCTCCTAATTGAGAGGACTTAGGTTTGCTGGAGTGAACTTGCATCTTGCACTCTCACTAAAACAAGGAAAATAAGATGGAAATTGGTAAATCCTGTGACTTAGGATATTGGATGTTTTGCAACATGGAATCCAGTTCAACTGCATCATTTGATGCTGGAATGAAACATCAGGTTGGGTGTTTCATGCAGCTTCATTCACTGGATAATGTAAAGTAGCATTGTGTTCTCTTCCGGAAAGTCATGTAATTTGCAATTAAATTTAACTTTGCTGCCCTGTAGGGCAACTGGCTCACTTTGTGCCATGTGGGACTTTGGAAAGTTTGATATTAATTTCATATTTCCTTCCTGGCTCCCACAACAGTCAAAGCAGGGCACTTTTGTGCTCTGGCTTCTGTGGCATGCCAACTTTTTTTGGCTGAAATTTTATATATGTGTAACATTTCTTAGTTCCTGGATCCCAGAATGGGTGTGAAACATTCAGCATATGGAGAAACAGAATTATTAACACAGCAGAAGTGAGAGAGAGGCTTGTTACTCTTTGAAGCTTGTGGGATTAGGCAATGGGTAAAGGGAATGCTGATCAGCTCTGGGGTTGAGCTTCTGGTGTCCAGAAGGCTGAAGGCAAAAGGATGGGGTTGCAGGCCTGGCAATTGTCTTTACTGCTGTTCTCATCCTTCCAGGATCACACATGTGCTATCCTAACTAAGAGGAACTTCACACCCATGGTAACACATAGATCTGGCCCCAGGAAGTGCTAATGCAGAGCCTCACTTTGTCTTCCTACAGGTGTGACCAGGCAGCAAATTAGAGATGGTCTGAGAGAGCCAGCCGCAGCGAGATGGAGAAAAGATGGTGAGACAACGTGTGAAATGTGAGTGGGAGCATGTGGAGAGCTGAGCAGGAAGAGGAAGAAAATAGTGTCTTCAGCATCCCATGGAGGAGGGATTTTCCTAGTCCTGTATGCAGACAGACAAGGTAGGAACTTGGTTTTCCACAAGCAGAGCTGTGCAGCACTGTACTGCAGGACCGCACTCCTTGTGAGTCTGCCTTCAACACAGCCCTCAAGTTTATTTATCAGCCTTTGGCAGGAGAAGCAGGACACTGAATAAGACCTTTTTGCCAAAGATAATGTTCAATTTGCTTTTATCAACATTCATAACTCAATTTCCAACACAGCAATAAACCTCCTCTCTCCCTGTCCTACCCCACAGCACGAGCACGTATTTCTGAGTTTGCAGCAGCTCGAGCTGTGTTCCTGTCTACAGCTGGCAATAAACAGCATGGCCAGAAGAGCGGAACATTCATCTGGGGAAACATTCAGCTACTTAATGACAAGTAAAGACCAGAGTTTGCTGGCCAGCTCTACATAAGGGTCAGGTAGCTGCATTCTACCAGTTTTTTCAGTCTCCTCCATAATCCAAATCAGGGATGAGCAGTCTCAGAGAGAAGACATCCTACTTGTTCTAGGGTATGAGATGAGAACCTGCTGTCCAGATAAATGGAATGATTGGTGTAGAGTGAACTCCTACTTTCTGGATGGATAAAGATGTGGGGACATGGTTTAGTGGTGGACTTGGCAGTGTTAGGTTAACTTGATGCTCTTAAAGGTCTTTTTCAACCCAAACTATGTTATGGTTCTATGAATCCTGCTTGCTGCAATGTGGTGGAAATCTTTCCAATGTCTTAGTCATTCAAGTTGCTGCCTGATCACAAGGGACTGGAAGAAGTGATCCGTTAAATTCAAATGCATAATCATGAATTCCCCAGTAAAATGGAATAAAGGTGAGCTTGTCTAAGTTTTGATGATCTTGTTCCCTGTTTCCCAGTCCTGTCTGTTGCAGAGACAGCCATGCTGCTAGGACTGAATTCTGCAAAATCAACTGGTTTTCAGTCCCAGATATCTAGGTGATCATCACCAAGCTGTAGCCTTTGGTACTATCAGAGAAACAAGCACTTGGATTAGAGCTTGTTGTTGCACATCCACACAAAAAGAAAGCTTTCAGGATCCTTTTGGGACGTGAGTTGTCCAATGCCTTTTCTGTTCAGGCTGTCATCAGCCACAGTTTACTGGAGTACCACAGGATTTACTATGAAGAACAATGGGCACCAATGTTTCTTTGTGCTAATAGATGTGCAAAGATGGGCCCTTCTTTCCTCTCCCAGCAGACTTCCAGCTTCTCTGAAAAATCAGTGATATGAAAGTAAAACAGGCCATTTGTAAAGGCATGAGACAAACACAACTGCAGGCAGTTCAAGCAGTTTTTAAGGCATTTGGTTTATATTCCACCCCCATACATTAATAACCAATGCAAGCTCAGCCAGCACTTAGATGGGAAAGGTATTGTCTGGCACCAGTGCCCTGAAACACTAGGGAAAAAAGCCAACTATCCCAAACAGACAGTGCCAGAGGTTGGGTGCTGTAACAACAGCGGCCCTCTGTTCATGATACTGTTTCATGGATGACCTAATCTTATTTTTTTAAGGCAAAGATAACAGTGGTCAGGCAGGCTTCAACTTTTTCCTAACCCTGGGTCTGAGCTACATGCGGAAATGACTATGGCAGGTAACTGGTTATTTTGGAAGCATTTCTGTTACACCATTCTAGACTAATATTCTGGAGGAACAAATCACAGTGTGATTTGATCAGCAAACAGATACTTAGCAGAATTACTATGTTCTGTACCCACACACAGCAATCCCTCCACGTTGTTATGAGAGACATCATGTTCAAGTCTGAGCCACAACAGAGTGGGCTGTGTTTCTATGGGCTGAAATGTCAGGATAAGGATCTAACTCTGCTTTTGCACTGTTGAGAAGAAGGGGAAAAGTGATACAAAGCCTTTTTACTTTCAAGCATAAGCTTGGCAATTACTGCTGCACAAACACTCACTCCTAGGGTTGCCTACCTCTGGGGGTGGTGGTTTCATACCTTTCCAGAGAAATTTGCAATGACATAACGCCTGGATAAAAATCACACATCTGAACACCTGGCATTTTTCTCTTCACCTGCATGGTGTGATCCTGAGACTATTTCCCAGATGGGGAGTTGGGTGTGGATGGAAACAGTGATATGGCTGTACACAGTCACCAAGCATGGGCCAGGTTCACCACGGTTATTTGCAGCCTGATGTTGGTTTTCGTCTCTGATATTTTAGTTTTTTTTTTCAAATGAAAAACACCTTTTGATGATGACCCTTTGTTCCTCAAATTATGTCTATATTCCTGCAGAACTCCCAGTATGGAAATAGTTTCCTGGCTAAGTGTAGTGAATGCCAGTAATTACTTTCTTTCAACTTACCACAGTTTTCAGATTAAGATTAATAAAACACTCACTGTCAGCAAAGAAGCTTAAATGAAGGATAGGTACTTCAAGTCCAGCCTGCTATATTGATTAGATAGCTCCATTTATTTCTCCCTGCTCACTGAAATAGTTTGAAGCTGTTACATAGCACTGGCAACTAATGACAGCTGTACTTGAGATGAAGTGGTTTTGACTCAAATGCTATTGAGGATAAATTTAAAATATTGTTATCTAGACATCAAAGAAGTGTCTCAAATCTAGAATGTAAGCCCTAAAGTAATACAGGCAGATAGCTGCTGAACACAGAGCAAAGTAGGAGGGCTGAGTCTCTAATGAAGCACATTAGACTATTGTTCAGCCTCACCCCATGGCAGCATAGGCTGGAGCAAGGCAGCTGGAAGCAGGGAAGAAATGCAAGTAAGAGGACTGCTAAAATCATCAGAAGTGAGAAACAAGTGCTGATCCCAGGTAGACATGGCAGAGCCTCTGACTCGATGAAAGAAATGCATTCTGCAAAGCTATTAAGAGCTTGTAAGGGACAAATGAGAAGGACAGGACAGCAGAGAAGATGACTCAGGAATATGCAGTGTTAGAAATAGCACAAGGATCTGACGTCCCCTGAAGTGACACTTTTTTATTGGCACAAACAGATTCTACACGGTTGTTTGTCCTACTGAATAATCAGCAGCAACTGCAAATGCATTTTTACAACCTTAGCCATTTCTGTCTCGGGGTTTGGGAAGGAGCTGAAGTTGTTGCTCTGCTTCTCTGGCGTTTTATGACCTTCACACTTTTATTTAAAACATTTGTCTACTTTGCAAATTTCAGAGACATTCACATTCAGAAGGCATCAAGTACACACATTGCAAGATTTATATTCCATGTTTCCTATTATCTCATGCCATCAACTCACAAATGAAATAGCTTAGGTGAAAGTATGAGGTAAAAGGCCTGACATTACTCAGAGTAACTCTTAAAATGTCCTTTGCTCTGTGGCGTAGTTTAAATCGACTGCTAAAAACCTGGCATGAATATATTTGCTGACATTTCTGTGAAAGAGCATTCTGTGGACTGGGACTTAAATAGCATTTAATTTTAAGTTTACTCACCCAATAAATAGCATAAATTGCCAAGCTTTTATCTGTGAGCACTTCATTTCATAAACAATTCTAATCCCATTCCATCTGTTTTGCCTTCTCCCAAGCTTTTTGGATATACTAAAACTGTAGGTTGTTTCCTGGGAACTTGAAAAGGGAAAGCAGAAACACCATGGTGTTTTATATGCCATACTGAAACTACATAGAATAGTCCACAAGCTTCCTCCAGCAGGAGTAGAGAAGTGAAGGAATTTAATACAACTGGATACCCAGTACTTTGTGTTTGCACCTGAAATTTATAATTACTTTTGTGGTGTGAACAGTTGAATTTGTCTGTAAATATGTGAATAAGTGCGTGGGAAAAGTTTTTGACTGCAAAGCTTTTTTTTTTGTTTTGTTTCCTCCCTCCCCCAAGTGTTTACATCCTTACAGGTGAGGATAAATAAAACCTCTCACAGCTCTATGGCCTCTCCGAGGGTACAATAAGAGTTCCACCTCTTTGGACAACCTTTGCACTGCGGAAGTGCAGAGCCTGTGGATGCTGCTGGAGATGACACCTTGAAGAATGAGGGTTTTGGTTCTCCTGCCATGACTTCAACCCTGGCTGGCAGCTAAGCGCCACACTGCTGTTCACTCATACCTCCCCTGGTGGACTGGGAGAGAGAATTGGAAGAGTAAAAGTCTGGAAACCAGTGGGTTGAAAAAAAGACAATTTAACAGGTGAAGCAAAATCCACAAGTACAAGCGAAGCAAAACAAGGAATTTATTCACCCCTTCCCATGGGCAAGCAGGTGTTCTGCCATTTCTAGGAAAGCAGAGCTTTCATGTGTAACAGTGACTTGGGAAAGTAAAATGCTGTCAATCCTAACATCCTCTCCCTTTGTCCTTCTTCCCCCAGCTTTGTATGCTGACTGTGATGATATCCCTTTGTCTGGTTGGGGTCAGCTGTCTATGCTGTGTCCCCTCCCAGCTTCTTGCACACCCCCAGCCCCCTCTCTGGTGGGGTGAGAGGCAGAAAGGGCCCTGACCTGTGTCAACTCTGCTCAGCTGTAGCAAACACATCCCTGTGCTATCAGCTCTCTGATAGCCACAAATTCAAAACACAACCCCATACCAGTTACTAGTAAGAAAATTAGCTCTACTGCAGCAAAAAACAGCACATGCTGAAGTCATTATGATGAGTCTGTATCCATGCACATATCTGCTTTTGTATCACAAAATAATTGTGAACCTCCTAATCAGGAGAAATTCGGAACTGTCAGGTTAGGAGCAGGTGTGAAGGCTGCATCTCCTGCAAAGGTTGTTTGGTGACACAAATAGTGATGGTTGCTGTCATTCTGCTCTCCCCTCTTCCTTGTACCTACAGCAGGAAAGCAATTTACTGGCTTGCTTCCCATCTGCTATTTTTGCAGAGTTGCATGCTAAGAAAAGCAGCAGAAATGTATTTGGAACTTTTTGCTTTTGAAATCCTGGATTCCTCTGCCATCATTTACAGCCAAAGACATAACTAAGGCAGGGAGGGGAGAGGATCTGATGAACTTTCCCTTTCTCACATTTAGGGTTTCCAACACAACAGCACTTTTCATTTAAGGCTTCAAGAGTGAATTTGAAAGAATGCTGGCACGTCAGAAGAGAAACAGTATGCACAAAAGACTTCAAAAACTGCCAGTCCACTGTTTCAAGGGTCCGTGGAATTTTTCAAGTTGAGAAAGAGCTCTTTGCAGGAACATCAGGCACATGCACTTTCTAACGTGTACAGTCCATCAGCTCTTCCCCTTCCAGCTACTGCTGGTGCTTTTTGCAGCTGAATGACAGATGATGTCTGTCGGGGGGGACACATGAGCTGTGTCACATTTCTCACAGAGCACCTCTCTTTCTCTGCCTCAGGACAGCTGTGCCAAAGCGTGCTGGGCACTGCACTGCCTAAAGATTTAGAGTAGGGATATATGTGGAGAGACAGGGAAGACAGAGACGAGGGAACACTATTAGTTTAACAGGAGAGCCTGGGCCTGTGAATGGAGTGCAAAGTACCAGCTGGCAGGATGATGCTTTCTACCATAAATCATGCAGCCCAGCCAAGAGTTATTAAAAAGGACTGAGAACAGATATTTCATGAGGGACACATATCATCTTGTTTCCCATCTCATTATATGCTGCAACATCTGTATTGTTATTTTATTGTGAACAGTTTGAGAGGAAAGTGCTTTGCTTCATCAAAAAGTTTATGTCTGAGCTTGGTATCTAATTTTTCATGAAGACCAAAAAAGCATAAAAAAGCATGGATGAAATGTAATTGCTATAACAAAACGAATTTAAACCAGAGGCTAACTGGGTTGGGAAAGATTTCATAACAGTCCCGCTTTGGAGATTGCATGTTATTTTTCTTGACACAGGTTTAGCACAAATACTTGCAAGTTGCTGCAGCTGTTCAACGTTGTCTTCTTCCCAGCTCCTCTTAATGCAGACCTGCTTAGAATGAGCACCTCTCTCCATGTAACTCATCCAAAAAAAGGCATATCTGAAATACAGTCCCTGGCTTCAGCAAGACCAGCACTAACCCAAACAGAACTGCAGAATACCTCAGATTGGAAGAGACTTTGGGAGGAATCAAGTCCATTTTCCTGCTCAAAAAGAGGGCTAGCTTCAAAGCTAGATTAGAAAAAAAAAAAATCCAGTTACATTAAAAATAACACATTGCAGGTTTGAGTTAGCCAGCAGTGAATATAATTCTTACTGGATGTTGTGTTCATAAATTTTCAAGGGGAAAAAGGAGGAGAAAGCACTTTAGAAAGCAATAGTTATAATGGCCTCTTTCTTCATTTGAATTTATTGTCCTATGCCAGGAAAAACACCTGGCTTTGCCTTACCTCAAGGACTGGAGGCAGCTTGGACTTGAACAGTGGGAAGATGAGGATAAATGAGATAAACAACCTGAAAGAGGGTATAGGGGACTTGTTTCTTTGTCAGCAGAAGGAAAACAATGGAAAAGAACCCGGAGGGTGGGTAGGTATTAAGAAACCCATCTCAATGTAATGACATAATTTCAGTCATATGTGAGTAGAGCTGCCTCCTCCCCTCTCCTAAAAGTGTTCAGCAGAAGTCTTAAGCAATTTTATGGAGGGGGGAAAGCAACGGTAATAATATAACCATTTTTATTCTTTGTGTGCAGATAGGATGTCTTTTATAAAATCCTTTGCAGTTTTCTTTTATGACAGGTTCCTTCTTCAAAATTTTTTTCAAGGTAAGCACCTTGTTGAAGGAGAAATGTGTTTCATCTGGCCCTGCTAGCAGATAAAGTGCTATAATGATGTATAGCTTTATAAATGGGATATAATTTGATATAGAAAGCAGTCAAGTATGATCACAAGCACTCTGGGGTAGCCAATTGGGCTGACTGTGACAAGCTCATCTGTATGTGGAGGAAGCTGTACTTTAGACCACAGTGTGGAGAGTCATGAGTTCTAGGGGCTTTGTCTGAGCTCAGATCACAGCTGGTGAGAGGAGCAATTCTAATCAGTTGCTGCAAAAGTTGCAGCTTGCAACAAAGCACCAAAAAAAAATCTGGGCAAGCAGAAACCAAATTTTCAGGCTTTTAATTTTAAAATTTATTGATCTTTAAGTTTTCTTTTTAATGCTCTGAATGTCTAATGCATTTACCACTTCTTAACATTCAGCAAAATATTAATCTTCCTTTTTACAAGATAATACTTCAGTTACAGTAAAATGCAGTGTCTCCATCCCATTGAAAAAGATGAATTTCTTCTTCTTCTATTTCTGTATTTTATACATATAATTAACTTCAAAAAAGTATATCCTCTTTTTAAAAGGTATTTTAAAATCACACTTAGGAAAAAACATTCATCAGCATTTTCTATGCTTTTTAGTGAATGATTTGTGTTTCTTAAATGCACATGCAGCATTCACTTCCATGCTCCTTATCCAAGTAAACTTGTCACCAGCCTTTGGGGATCAGTTTGTGCTTCTCAGTTCATCAGTTCCCTGCCAGAGCCCAGATAATCTCCCAGTATGATGGCTGCAGTGGAAAACTCAGCGGTGGCAAGATTTTAGGTGTGGGTTGAAGTTCAGGTGTCTTCCTGAGCACTACTGAATTCAGTTCCTGGTTAGGTAGGTGGCTGAATCAATGCTCCAGCATATGAGCTCAGGTGCTTTCCTGAACTGGAATCTCCAGCAGGCTCAAAGTGAAGCTAAGAAAGATCCTTCTAGATCCTTTCATATATATATATATGTATTTTTGGAAATCCCTGTGTACACATAGCTAGCATGTGCCATTGTATTTGCATTATTATGGGCTGTGTTTCCAAAATGGATTTGGAGATGCACACCTGAACATCAAAATCTCACCTGTGGCTGATTCATCAGGGTAGATCTAAATACCAACTCATGCCTGGCATTTTCACTTTACCTAATTATTTTCTAGGAAAGAAAAGGATTATTTTTTTTTATTGCAATAATTAGGGCAGTTAAATGATACAGTAAGCAATCACTATGGGTTTATTATACCTTCTAAAGAAGAAATGAAGTACTTTTTTATGCTTCAGGAATACAATTAAAGCAGGAAATTTTCTAAGCCCTTGCTTTCCTTGGTTTTAATTATTGCTGAAACCTAATTACAGGCATAGAAGAACAAAGGATGTTAAAGGACAAAGCAAACAGTTGGAGTGGCGTGTGAGTTGTAAATGCACTCAACTTTCACTTTGCTGGCAAGCATTGGAGCTAAATTTTAGCAGGAGTGTGGTCATTTTCTGAGCAATTTGTATCAATTCGTAGGTGCTGCTCCACTTTCGGTAACAGAGTGGTTTTAAGTGCAGCAACTACATGGGTGAATGGTTTGAATGTCTTCTTGGAATGACTATGTCTCACTTCACTGAACCCAGGGGTATAATTACACACTTTATCACTAGCTACTAGCAAGTGAAAATTGCAGTAAACATTTGAATATTTTTGATGTTGATGTTGTCAAGAATCTGGCCAATTCCAGGCCCAATTGCTCCACTTAGTACCTAGGAGACTGTAACTTTATCCAAGGTAAACAAGAAAGCTGACAGGGGTGCTGATTTTTATTTTTGATTTGCTCTTTGGTTGCAATTCCAGAGAGAAAATTTCCAGGTGGAAACATTTCCAAAGTAGGTCACTTCTCCAGCTATAGCTACACTAACAGCATTCACTGCACTACAACATGCCAAGCACCACTCAAAATCACCATTGTATATTATGAGTCCAGTTTAAATTCCCAGGATGCATCCACTGAAGAATATAACCCAATCAATTTTTTTTCTTTTGAATTTTAAAACACCACTAAAACCAAGAATTTACCTATCCTGGGTTTTGTTATTGTGAATGTTGTTCATGCTCTGTAGTGGGTCTGTGAGTGGCACCTACTAATCAAATTCTATTGTGTACCAAAATGATGTCAACTGCATTTGAAATTTGCACACCTCAAGGGCTTTACATTTCTTTGTCTTAAATGTCTAATTACTTTAATAAGGAAAGTGTTCAGTGGAGTGCTAATGCAGTAAAGCAATTTTCTATCTCTGTAATTTTCCCAGCCTGCTTTTTGACAATGGATGTTGTTTCAAGTGCCTTGCAAGATAAACAACATTCCATAGTAAAATACTACTGGGTACTTTTGAGCTGGGAATGTAAGATCTGTGGAGTGCCATAGTTTCAATAAAGGACCTCCTTGTCTATACCGACTTTTTATTGATTAATTATAATTACACTACTGTGGGCAGTGTTTGCATGTTTTATGGATTTCTTTTGACCCAGCTAAGCTGTTCTTGCTTTCTCTATTTAATTGTAAATATGATTTTTAATCGCTTCCCATAATTTTTTGGTGAAAGTGCTGATATTAATGGCGGGGAATGACAGATGTGTATTAATTGCACCATGACTGTTTCTATCTGCTATTTCTCTTTGTTAAAAACAAGCAGGACTTTTTAAGTGCACACCTTGGTGCTGGCAGTGTTGCTAAGCTACTGCTGTGCTGTTTGGCACACATGAGCAGCACCCTTCAGCTGTGAGGATCAAGGGTACCTGAGCTGCCAGCACATGTGACCATCACCTTCATGTCCATGGCTCAGGTAACCTAGCACCTGGGGCTCAGAATGACATAAAATAAATAGAAATACGAGATGGAAAAGCCCAAAATTAGCTACTGTTGCTTTCAAAGCAACAGGCTCCATGCATTTCTCTGTCCTATGTCCCCAAAAACAAGGTGCTTGGTGCACAATAATCTTGTGTGGGTGGTGAACAATTCCCCTGCCAGCACTGGTACAAGCTGAGCACATTGCAGGGGAAGGAAGATGCCTCTTCACCCCATAATCAACCTTCCAAGCACAAAATTCCCTGAACATCTTAGGCATCCCAAGTGTGACTTGGGCAGCATTTTTGCATCTGAATCCAAATCCATGTCTCCTTCGTGCCCAGACTGAGGAAGACTGAGGAAGCCTTTTGCTAATGGTGTCTGTAGACTCTACTGAGGCTTCTTGGTGACCCCAAACATTGTACAGACCTACTCTAGCTGAACACATAATTAAAGTACAAATATGTAATACACAAAAAAATGTATCATGCACAATAAAACACATAATTACAGTACTTCAGGGCTGGAAACCTTGCTTGGGTGACTGTAGCCCCACATAGGCACTGGCACAGGTTGCTCAGAGAAGCTGTGAATGCTCCATCCCTAGAAGTGTTGAAGGATACTGTGTTTAAGGATGGATCTCTGAGCATCCTGATCTAGTGAAGATGTCCTTGTCCACAGCACGGAGGGACTGGAACTAGATTGTCCTTAAGGTCCCTTCCAACCCAAATAATTACAAAATTCTTTGATTTTGTGGTTTTTGGAGCAGTGTAGTTACCAGTTGAAGGCTACACTAGGAAAAAAAGATAAAATAGGTAAAATTCCTTACCTCAGAATTGCCCTTTCTCCCTGAGACTTCATGAATAAAACTTGTGACTGTATCTGCTTCAGGTAACTTTTTGCAGCCTTAAACCAGCCAGCTGACATCCTAGTGATGGCAGCTCAGGGGATTTGTGGGGACTCGTGGGGACTCGGAGAAACCACATGGGGATACTGGCTGTCAAAAACACCCTGCTCCCAGAGACTACGCTGCTGTTTGAACCTGGGCTACCTGGTTTCAAAGTAAGGTGGTTGCTTTTGTAAAGGTTTTAATTTCATCCTTCATTTTTCATCAGCAGAATGTCTCAGTGATGGCTGCAAGGAGCACTCCTGGTTTGCTGGTGACCAGTGCTCTGTACGTGGCTCCCGCTCTGTGCCCATAGGACACACCACAATTGGCCAGACATCCCAAGGGTATCAGTAAGTTCCATTTGAACAGTGTTTCCTGTGTTTTTAAAAGTATAAGACAAAGACCCCTCCTCACTGGACCTTTTGTACCAGCCCCACAGAGCTCCCTTTGAAAGGCACTGCTCTCAGAGCAAGGCTCTATCCACTAATGAACATTCCAGGTAACTCCTAGAGCAGCTGCTAAGCATCTAAATAAAGGATTGGAGTGCAAACACTGGATTGAACATGTCTATTTGATTTTTATGAGTTTTGATCCAGTGGATTTCCACCATTCTTTGGCTTCTGAATGAAGTAACAATGATCAGTGCAGGACTAAGGTGCTCTCTTCACAACAGCCTACCAATAAACTCAGTTACTTATTTGTAGTACTGCCGGAAAAAAAGATTGCTTTCCTTAACATACTTCTTTTTTTCTTCTCCTGGAAATTAGCAGAAAGAAAAGAACAAGAGCACTCAGATTTGTTTGTAAATTTAAAAAACATAAACCAACCAAACAAACTCAAACCCTAAAAAATTTCAAATATAAGCTGATGTAAATAAAGCAGATGTAGATTTCAAACCACAACAAAAAAGAATCAAAATATTTCTGCCAAAAGGATATATTTTGAAGGCCCATTTTGCATCAATTCAGAATTATGTACTGAAGTAAAAATTGCATTATGTGAAAGAACTCATTTACAGGTTTTGCAGAATAGGCTGACTGAACTCATCCTCATCTGGCACCTCTCTAAATGTATCCATTGTGAAGGGAATGCCTTTTGGGTGGAGCATTAGTATCTCCAAACTATTCCTCTCTTCTAAATTTCTTTAAGCACGATGGTTGTAGGACTACTGAAACTTAAATTTTCTGTATTTTTTTCCCTAAAACCTGCAGCCTAAATACTTCTTCAAGTATATACTGCAGTGTCTTTATAAGTCAGGCATCAGCTTAAATCATAAAATTATAGAATCATAGAATCGTTTAGGTTAGAAGAGTCTTTTAAGGTCATTTAGTTTCAACTCCCCTGCCATGGGCAGGGACATCTTCCACTGGAACAGGTTGCTCAAGTCCCATCCAACCTGGTCCAAGACACATGCAAAGAGCTAATTCTGGCTTTAAGTCAGATTTTAATCCAAGTGGTTGTGAAAGTCTCCATGTGAACAAGGAGAGTGGGATACCATGCCACAGCAATCCCTGGACAGAGCACTAAGTGCTTATACCTGGTCTGTCCTGGACCACTGTTTGTTTGGGTTTTTATGTCTCTCTAAAGACCTTTCCTCTTGGCTGACTACCTGGTTAACCAAATTATCATTTTTCCCTCTCAGTTTGGAAGAATAAGCTATATTCCCCTTGGAAAGATGAATTCTGGGCAAACTGGTGCTTTAGATCCAGCAGAGAAGATAATCTCATGTGAAGTATTAGCTCTTCAAGTGAATTACACAATTCCATTAGGAAACTGTCTTTACTGTTCACTTCTCTTAACTGCTCCTGCTTACATGACACATTTGTAAAGCTACAGGTTTAGATTAGAGGATTTGCCTTAGTTTATGGCTGTGCTGCTGTTAATTATGTTAATGGTAATGCAATCTTGCATTTCTTGGTTTTCATATAAAACAACCATTTTATTGCATCTGATATTTTTGCTTCGTGTTTTTCTCCCCTGTTTGCATCTCCTTTTTGGGGTTCATGCCAACATAATGACATGCCATTGAAATCAGAGCCAGGACTCATTAGCTCTAGTAATTACCACCTTCCTCTGTCCTGGGGGAGGTAGAACATCACTCCTTTTCCTACTGCCAGACAAGCTTTTCATTAGTGTAGCCATCCATAGCGTTAACAAATCCTTGTGAAGCGGTGGGCTGCTACTGTGTCCGCCTAGAGGGTAGGGATGGTCTTTCAGCCAGTGGATCTCCTTCCTCTCCTCTCCCTGAATCACAGGAATTCACAGATATAACAGCCAATGCAAGCTGCCAATGTACATTTTAAAATCTCCCTTGTTATGATTTAGTTATGGCTTCTTTCCATGTCCAATTAGAAAAATATTTTCTCTCAAATAGCACTCAGATTTCTGCCCTTTGTTTCTCTTTCTCCCCAGTTTTCACTACTCTTTTCCTCATTGAAATCTTCTAATTGTCTCCTTTCTCCCTGCTTTCTGGGTATCCCTTCTTACACTAAATCTTCAATGCACTTGCCTCATGTCTTCATCTCACCTCTTGCAAGGATCAAAAATAAAATTAACAAGAAGAATGCATAACTGTTGAGAAACTCCAGGTCAAACATCCTAGAGAATACACATTTGTGGCATCAATGCCATTTGGAGTAAAATATGTGCTGGGAGAGGCAGATCTGGGGACCTTGTTCCTTGTCATGCTGTAGATTTACTGAAAATCATTTCAGGATTGTGATGTCCTGTTATTTATCTATGCTTTGCTCATGCTACTAAATATTTCTTTTATTTTGATTGAAGTTTTTTTAGCACCCTTTAGTTAAAAGGGGTTTTTACCACTCAGTTATGACAAAGGAATAGTATTTGTCTTATTTTTCTGTTGAAACACGGCATAGCTAGGATTGTCTTTAGCATTAGCAACAGAGCACTAATTCTTCCTTCTCTTGAAGAACACCAGGGATAGGAAGGCAGTTTTTTGTGGGCACTGACAATATTCTTTTCTCTTTGACTCCTGGGATTAAACGTCAGAGTTTGGTTTTGATTTCTGACTGTTGGTTATCATTGTTCTTCTCCCACCACTGCTAGCTTTTCTCCTGACAGACTTTAGAGCTGCAAGACAACAAACAGCTTGTTCTGTTTCCTGAAGCCTCAGTGAGCCATGCACATGACTCTGCAATAATCTGTGGATGACAAGATGTTTCAAGACCCAGTCTGAATTTCTTCACTGACAGAAGAGGTGCCCTGTGTGGTTTGTCATTGTACTGGATCAAGAGTAAGGCCTTCTAATGCTAATTGGTACTGCAAAAGAGCTTCTGATGTCTTCTGTTAGGAAAGCAACATTTGAAGACTTATGCCATTAACTAGAAGATAAAATGGAGATAAATGACCTATTTTCTAAGACAATTAGATTCAGTTTTGGCATTTACATATATTTCTGTCGTACAAGCAAATTCATTTACATAAATATAAAGCACTTTGTCAAAGACAATGGCACCATTTCAGACTGGAGTCCAATAAAGAGAGGCTGCTTGTAGCAAAGCATCTATGTCATGTGCTTGGCTAGCCCTGCTTACCTGTACTCCTGGAAAGGAGAGGTCAGACCCTGAAAGAAAACAAATAGGCTTGTTTCCATAAATGCCAATTGATCTGTGGGCTGGGTTTGGGTTTGTTTTAATTTATTTTCCCTCCACACAGGCTGGCCTAGGTCTAGATCTTTACTGCATGATTTTCAGAGGTAGGATTTGATAATTTTTGTCCCCATCTGGATAAGAGGCATTTTGAACCTTAGAGTGGATGCTGCCTCTTACAGGAGCTAATCCTGGAAAGAAGGTGTGTGTTTGTAGGACCCTTCCCTTTGTCTCCCCTCCTCAGTCTCCACCTTAGTGGGATTCAATGTCTGTCAACCACTCCTACAAGCACTGGCCACCACTGTCACATAAGAGTTTTAGAAGTTCAAATAATGTACAGGATGGCACAAGAAATGCAGAATCTGAATCTGAAGTTTCTTGGAATTTCTTGCATCTTGGAGGAGCAGCTTTGTTTCAGGTGCTGAAATGTAGGAAGTGGTTTGAGATCTGGGAGCTTCAAAAGATACGCTGGAATAGTGTGCAGCTTAGTCTAGAGCTAACCCATGCTTAAGTCTGTTACTGCAGTTGAAATCACCCTGGAGACACATCATCTGATCTGCCATGGCCCTCATCCACCCAATCATGTGCCTAACTTTAGGCCAATTAATAACTTTCCTCTATCAGGTTGCTTCTTTGAAGCTAATAGAGCTATTCATATCTCCAAGTTAGGCATACACATTCAAATATCTTGCTTAATTAGAGTCTGTGATTCTTTATATTGGCCAAGATCTAGTGAAGAGATTTTATTAACAATGAAGTCAAAGTTGCATATTTCCAATTCCTTTTATTATCTCACCAGGGAGCATTTGTATCATTAATTAATGAAATTGTTATCTCAAATCAGCTTTCACAGTGACTGAGAATTTTACAAGTATCAAGTTGTAAGTATAACAAAGGGAGGAGACCAACTCTGTTAGTATTGTCAAACCTTCTGAATTTATAGATTAAATTATAGAGAATTTAATTTTACATTCTCTAAAGAGTTTCACAGGTCTTTTTCTGCAAGATATCTGCTCCCTTATACATCTATTTTAGAGCTGGGGTTTTGCACTTCTTTTTAGCAAGTTCATTTTTATCCTTAAGGGCACATTGTATTTTTAAATTTCTGAATCTTCCTTACACTGTCACCTCCAAAAATAGCAAAAACCTCTTTAGGAGAAATATGTTCTTTATTTTGATTGTCAGAATGAGTAAATAGTACATCCAGGTGTTATAAGTTATCTCTGCAGGTGTATAAACCCCTGAACTGGAGGAACAGACACATTTTTAACGTAGTGAAAGAAGGGAGAGACTTTAAAGTCCTGGTTTTCCTTCCCAGGCCTTGAAAACTTCTGTGCCTCTGCCTATTCAGGGACAGATATCGTGATATGCAGCCAGTCAAGTGCAAAGCTGAAAATGATACCTAGTGTTTGTTCTCAACAAGCTGGTATGGAGTATTCTGGTAGTCATCACTTATATCTGGAAGTCTGTGGGTTTCTGATCTCTGCCTGTGGAATTACAGATGGGTGAGACAAACCCTACTCCCAGCATTGCTTCCCTTAAAGAAATCTATTGTAGTTTAAAGTGCTTGACTTATAAATTTTTGCAACTCTGAAGTGCATTTGTAACATAGATGTACCACAAAAAAATCACAGAACAAGAAGAAATCCCTGCCTTCAACTTATTGGGAGTGAGACAAGAGTAGCGCACCACGTTAGATTCTTGGTTATCTATAAGGGAAAAAACATCCCAGACAGTATTGGCTGGCTGAATCTTCCCAGAAGAGGATTAATTTTTGCTATACAGCTGAATTGACTGATGATGGAACGGCCAATATTTGATGTGGTGTTGCTGTCAGCAGCACTGAAATAAAACAAAGCAATAAGGAACAGGGCCAGCACTCAAACAGCTGAGCAACATTTGTAAAGGTAATTCTACAGCTTTACAGTTGCTGAGAAAACATGTGCTTTGATGTGTTAAATTAGCATGTAAACTCAAAGCCAAGGTTTAAAACACTCAGCATTGCTAAATAGTTGTATGGTATTTAGCACATGGAAATGACCTTCAAAGGAATAACAAGAGAATAAATGGAACTGAACAGACCTTTTTTTGAGCAGAAAACATACCTAATGATGGTGTTACTCCCTGTCTTGTGTCACACAGGCAAATCCAATGATGGCAGATGCTGTCTGTTATCCCAGGATAAGATGGAAGATCCCGGAGGCTGGCACTGTAGCTGGGGAAGGCTGCCATGCCTACCCAGGTCCCTGGGCAAGAGCTCAGCTGTCTGTGTGTGCTGGGCAGGCAGCTCTGCCAGGACATCGCCTGTGGAACTAGCTGGCCATTTAGGTTCAGCCTGGAAGTGGTTTTGTGAGCTGCAGACTTCCCCTGAAGGAATCCTGGGGCTCTGGACATACCTGGAGGAGTGGAAAGAAGTGTGGGCATGGACACCAAAGTGGATTGTTAGCTTATCACTGCGTTCTTGACTTGCCTAAAGGGTTTTTAAATGTCTGGTTTTCGTTGAAACAGTTCAGCACACTTACTGTTGATACTTTCTGACAAAATGGCTCTCATGAGCCTCAGTTCAGCCAGGCATTTTAAGACATGTTGAAATCTCAATCGTTTAGAAAGGCACTGGTACATTGATGAAGTCAGCAGCTGTAAACACATACTTAATGCTTAAATAACCAAATCCTGTGATGTGCAGCATGTTCTAAACTATCTACATGTGAGACATGTACCCATGGGTATGCAGTGCTTCCTTAGATGCCCTTGAGCACCCAAGAAAAAAAAGGCAAAAAAACCTCGAGAAGGCTGGCATCCATCAGCAGCCAGAGTTCCAGGGGTGTATGCTTGTAATGCATGTGTGATTTCTCACCTCCTTGCACAATCACAGTGGTGTAAACTTAAATGAATTGTAAAGTGGGTTGAAAGCGGGTTGCAAAGTGAGAAGTATACTTGTGAGGGTATGCTTTTGTTGCCAGTCCTTAAGATACCTTTTAGATATATTTGTCAATGTAGATCTCGATTTTATAACCCCCTAAACCCTTCCCGCCTTCCTTTGTGATGCTACACTACCATCCCATAAGCTATAGGGGAATCTGTTACCATTTTCTGGCAATGTTACTGTGTTTTGTAACAAAAGAAAATGCACCTGTCTATTCTGTCAAGAAGCCTGTAAAAGGCTTGGGAAACTCAAGAGAGGGACAACGTTATGAATTGATTTGACAAAGAAAATTTTTACAGAGGGAAGAAAGGCTTCTTTATTTCTGAAGTATCTTTTAATTATTTTAATTCTGCTTTATTTTGGGAGAGAGTGGTGGAGGGAGATTGTCATGTTACTGGTGGATAGAGGCATTCACACAAGCAAATAAACACTGAAGGTCTTCAGTGACTGATTTTATACAGTAGCGATTAAAGTCAAGAGAGAGGCAGTGTGACAACGTCAATGGCTGTTCATGCTTTCCTGAAGTTCAAGGTTTCTAGAATTTACAGTATTTTAAGCACCTCTAGGTCAATTACATACAAATGCACAATGTTTGCAAGACTGTGTAAGATGCTTGTTATCAAAACAGAGGAAGAGGACGAAGGCTCATCACTCAATTACACCAAAAGTATGCTTTGCCCTTGTGCTGGAAACCCAGTGTGTTGGATGCTTTCTTCAAGAGTTGTACAATGGTTTGGATTGGAAAGGGTCTTTAAAGATCATCTGGTCCAAGAGAACCAAGATCATCTAGTCTAGAGAAGTGATGATTGCACCTCGCTCTTTGGTAGAGCCCCTGCTGTTGACAGCAGATGTACAGTGAACAGCTCGGACACTTGACTGGGGAAGTCTGAACTTCTGAACCCAGTGCTGGTGATTTACCATCATTTGGCAACCAGAACCATAATTGGAGTAGAAATAAAAAATCCCAGTGCTCAGCAAAGGTTGTTTAAACAGTCACCGGAATATCAAATAAATATGGTGAGATATTTTCTTGCTAAAATGTTATTTGCAGTAATTGCATATTTTATCTTTAAAAGCTACTTGTGTTTGTTACCTGTCTGATTTTTTATTCAGACTTAAACTGTAGCAGCTTATTTAAAATTGCGTTTATTATTTTTCCTATGCAGGTTGCAAAATGAGTGTCAATAGGAGCAGGATGGAAATGAATCCATTTGTAATTACAATAGCATTAAATATATTTTGCTAGTGTCTGAATGGAAAACATTTCCCATGAAAAATTAATTCCACCCACTTGAAAAAGGAAATCAAAGTTGTACTTTAGTCTCTGCTATTTAAAAATAGCTGATAGTCAGCTCTTTATTTTATTTTATTTTTATATTTTAGCTTTTCTTTGGAAATGAAAGGCAATGTTCTTTCTTTAAAATAGAATTATTTAAAGAAACAAGAATAAAGTCTGTGTTAGAAAAATTTAATAGGAGACTTCTGGAAAATTTAGCTTGAACTGCAAAGAACTGGTAAATAAGTACAGTTCGTGAATGGGCCTGAAAAGAATTTCTCAGACAAACAAAGGGCAAATGAAGTACCCATAGGTATTTTGTGCTGTTGTCCAAGCCTTGTCTACAAATCTGGACTTCGTGTCATGCAAACATAGGATATTCTGCTTCTTTGTGTGTTACAAACCCATCCCTGTGTAATTTTTTTCAGAGCTCTTCTCTTCATTGGTGGCTGAGAATCCTGTCCTCTTCAGAGGAAGCAAAAGGTGTTTGAAGATATAATCTAGTTCAAAGAACAAAGGATATTAATTATAGTGTAAGATTAAAATAAATAATTGTAATTTAAGAATGAAAATATCTTTAGAAATTAGTTATTCTAGGTGTGTGAAGACGGAGTGTGACTCAGCATAAATGAAGGAAAACTGATTTTTTTTCATGAAAAAAACTGAAAATAAAGATCTTTTGAGGAGCAACTCTCAAAGTCAGTTTTTGGCTGACAAAATTGTAGGTAGACGGGGGCACAATAGGCATGTCAGAAATGAGAAGCTACTGTTCAGCTGAGGACATTGAAACTTTAGAGTTCATTAATGTATTTCTAATATATTTTGACTGAAATGCTATTTGAAGCATTCCCACTGAAGAGCAGAAGAGAACCAAATTGTCCTTTTTGCAGGAGTTTGAAAAATGCTGAAATTTATTTTTAACTAAAACTGTCAGTTTCCACAAAAACAGCAAAGAAATATTTGGAAATTTGCTTGTGTGTTTCAGTTTTGTGGTAACACTAAAATGCCTTGAATAACTTTTGCTTTTTAATACCATGACATTGCAAAACCAGATGTCATTTCAAGCTGAAATTTCAAACCTGGTTTGAAGGGATTTGAAAAGTATTGGAAGAACTTGATTGGCAGAATGTCCCAAGAGGACTGACTTTCTTTTTTTCCTCTTTTTTGCCAAATGAAATTTCACTGCAAGTGATATGTGCCTACATAAAGGTTCTGGTTTGTCAAAACATTTTTTTTCCATGTAAAACCACTGTAGAAAAATGTCCTCAAGAGTTGTTGATCAGCAAAACTTTAGGTGCTTGCATCTCATATAACCACTGCATAATGCATGATTTAAAGAAGATCAGATTTTACAATTTAAGACTGACAGAATGATCTACATAGATAATAGACTTGGCCTGAATTCTAATTCTAAAATTCTAATTCTATTAACATACCCTGTGCCAGTAGTGTCCTTCCTTTGCTGTTTCAGATGCATTCTGGCCAGACAGTAGGCATGGTTCTATTGCTAAAATTTCTCATCTTACAGTACTGGCTAATATTTAAAAAAATGAGTCTATGCAACTTCATTTGTGCCCACATGAATTTACATGGCAAGCTACATTTGGGGAATTTTTTCTGCCTTAGCTGTGTTTTGACAGCTGAGTACTACAGATTCATCTGCAGCAGTCTGTGTCCAGATTACTGCTGAAAGCAGCATGCCCTTGGTATGTGTATGGAACCTGGGAAAAGTAACTGGAAAACAATAGGAATGGAAAAACAGAAGGTACTTACACAGATGTGCATTTGGGGTGAAGTTCTCGAATATGTACTTGTCCTTGCCCAAATATTGATCCCTGTTCCCTGGGTAGTTGTTTTTATCCTCGTGTAAAGTACATAGAGGGAAGAACAGAAAGGCTGTTGCACAAACTGACAAGTGGTGAGGTTTGTGAAAGGCATCAAGAAAAGGCTGCATGACTCCAGATGGAAAGAGACAAACAGAGGAGGTTACATGGGGCAAGTTGATGCTCTCAGTTCCTCAATGGGGTCCAGGCACTGCCAAGTCCACCACAAAACTATGTCCCTAAGCACCATATCTAAATAAAGCAATTTAAAGGCCCATACAGACATTAATTTGGTGATATGAATTAGCTAATATGAATAAACCAACAATACGTAATGTTAAAACATTTGTATGGTTGATTAAGGGGAATTAAAAGGTGTGATGTATCTTGACTTGAACATGCATAAGCAAGTCATGGAATGTTCTAGATGAAATAATGATGAGTGGGGTGAATAATTGCATTATATTTGCTCCAAAAACTGTTAAGAATAATTCCATCTTAAAATAGCAGTTCATTTTAAGTACAGTCTTGTGGAGGTCTACTCAGTGTAGACATGAATGTCTTGGAAGATGGAGTCTGACACATGCTTATAATCTTCTTAAAATAAACAAATTCGATACAGATTGGAAGTACTTTGATGGGCCAGGTTTAATTTAAAATAATCTAGATATTTTGGAGAAGTGATCCAAAATCAACGAGAGGGAGTTCAACCAAGGCAAAAGCAAAGAACTGTGGATAAGAAAGGAAAAAAAGCTATCAAATGAGAAATATCTGCCAGTGCAGCTGTACTGTGAAAAAGCATTTGAGAGTTGGAGTGAAGCATAAGCTGGATCCTTTCTGGGAATGGATTACAAAAAGTGTAATGTGCAAAGCACATGGAAATAAATGTATGTCTCTTTACTGTGCTGGTGAGACATCAACTGGAGTACTGGTACCAAAAGTACCAGTAAAGTAGAATGAGAATGTGTAGGAAACATACAGAAAATAGTAGTGAGAATGCTAAAAACTTTGGGTTGTATAAGAAAACCCTGAACAAATTATCCTTTTTCTAGAAAAGAAGGTCATTGAGCAGAAATTGCAACCTTTTCCAGCATTTAAACTGATTGATACAACGTAGAGTGGGGATCATTATTCTCTGTAACTGGGTTGTAGTGTAGGAATTAACCAATTTACCTAGCAAAAAAAACCCTAAACCATAGAGATGTGAACTGGAAAAGGTCACTTTGGGAATTTGTTGGATTACTGTCTTAGGACGGTATTACAGATGGTTCAGGCCATGCCTATTAAAGAGGTTGTCCTGGTGGTTACTTACAGCTATGAGGGAGCAGAGGAAGGTGTTGAGCGAATTGACTTTCAGAGCATCACACAACCCTGAATTTGTTGATTAACCTTTCCCCTTGGGGATTCTTTCTTCAGAAACAAACTTGCAAAGATATATTAACTGCCTTCTTACCACACACAGACTGATGGACTGGGCAGGAGAAGGTGCCTGCAGGTGAAGACCATGGTGCACAATGTCTCAATGCTACTTGGGTGTACAAAGGCACCAGCCGTGTGCTGTTCTTGTCTGCGTGTCCCTGAATGGGCACAGTCTCCATGAGAGCAGCTGCTCTGACTATGTAGAGTCTACATTTTAACTGGGACAGAAAGCGATCTTTGCAAATATCTTCAGCTAAATATAATCAGGAATGGAATGAAAATCTCCATCAACAAACTGCTAGCTGGAGAAATACATTCTTTGTCTGGTATATTCTTACATCCTGTGCTGAACTGCTTAATCTTCTCCCTTTTGAAAATGTACAACAATTTTAATTTCCTTTGGTAATACGCGGGGATGCCCCACGTGTAACTAATAATTAGGCTTAAAGAGTAATAATTCAGAGGTAATAGTGGCAGAGAGGTGGTTTCCAAGTTGTCAAGGCTTGAGGCAATATTTGCTGACAAAAACTTAGCTGAAGCCCTTCCTTGCATGAAGCTTGATGCAAAGGTCTTCTCAGCTGCATGGTGGTAGGACAAAGCCTTGCCCAAAATAACACCAGAAACGGGGCTCATTGACCTTGGGATTAAGCCAAAGTCTTACATATTGGTTCAGTGACACCATGTGAACATTATTGTCAGGCAGCAGAGTAAATCAATCTTGAGGCAGAAGAATTGCAAGCTCATAAATCTGAGATGTCCTAATAACACAGTCTTCAAGGAAAAGTGAATAGAAGTGAGTTCCTTTTCTTTGAGGTTGACTGTGAATAGCCATAAAATCTCTTAGCATGTGTCCTAGATTTATGAACAGACAATATGAACTTGTCCTGCTCTGACTTATACCGTATTTCATTTGAGAACTGGAGGGGATTTAGGCAGATAAATCAATGTAGTTCCTCTGATCCTTGTCACTGTACAGGCCTTTCCGTACTATGGTTGCAATCCTATGATCTGTTGCTGAAAACTTCTGTGTCCTTTTCTGCTATACAGAACCAGGAGTGAGCAGCTGAATGTTGGCTTTGTACATTTTAATCAACAGGACATTCCTAAAGGAAAAAGAAAAGATTGTGTAAATTTTATGTATGAAGGACTCTTAAAATAAAGTAACTTTCAGGGTTAGACCTGTACTTTTTCACATTGGCTGTAGGTTTGCTCCAGAACAATAAACAAAGATACAGAACAATAAACTAAAATCAATAACAATAAACAATCAAAAACAATAAACTAAGATCAGTTTAATGTTCAGTGGTTGAAGTAGAAATGTTCCCTGTGTCATCAGGGAGACTTTGAATTTGCTCCTTGACAAATTATCACTTGGTTATTTACACTCTACTGTATCGTAAATCAATTTGATGGACAAGCTGCTATGTGAATAAGTATTACAGAAATATTGAATAAAAGTGAGGTCAGAGGTACAGAAAAACAAAGTAAGACCTGGAGGCATACTGGGAAAAAAAGATTGCTCCTTGCTTTAATGCAAAATTTTATGGGTTTCTGTTGAACAGCGACAACTATGTGCTATTTCCAACATTTAATACAGGTAAAGAATATGTTTGTTACTGAATTTTGGTAAATTCTTTGTTTCAACTCTCAAAATTGCCATCAGATAAAAATATTTTTCAAAGGAGCAACTTAAAAATTGTCTGTACTGTCTGTACTTCTTGATACTTTGCAGACAAACCTTTTCACTGCAGAATTGCCTTTAGATTGTAAGGACACACAAATTTACTATAATACGGGTTCTGCTGAATTGAAAATCCAGTGATCTCATAGGAAGCCATATAATTTTTGCAGCAGGCTCTGTGATTACAGTCGTGAATTGCACCTCCACTAAGGACAAAGACATTTTTTAAAACTAGAAGATCCCATCCAAGAAAACTCTTTTGCATGTGCAGAAACACATCTGTAATCAGGAGAGCACTGACGTTTACTTTGGTTTAAGTAGGTGTCTTGGCAATACCTACTTCAGCAGGACAGGAGGTTAATCTTGATGCTAGGGAAGTGACATAAGAACATTTTCAATATATGTGTTTTGATGTGGGACTTATGGAATTACTTCAGGATTTGATTTCATGTGAAACCTGTCATTTTGGGAGAGCTGAGAAGAGCCTCTCCTCTTCTTAAATACATTGGCAAACACACAGGGCGAGGCCCATCCCACTGAGCTTAATGTACTTTACAGAGGAAGAATGCAGGAGGCTGGTCTCTTCAAAGTTGACTCTCCCTTCAGAGGGTCTAATTTTCACCAGTCTGGGTGGTGTAATCTCACACTTTGTAGCTGAAGTCAAATGAAATGTAGTGAACTGATGGACACCCAGGACTGGTATGAAGGATAGAACAACATGGCGCATCCTCACAAACCTCAATTTTCAATCTAGAAAATAAACTGCAGCCTTAGAGGTCAACTGTGTTCTCTTGGGTCTGAGACTTGAAGAATAAATAGCAAAAATGTCCTGGGAGGAGGCTAACAATCATGCAATGTGCTCGATAACAAAGCCTGGCAGTTAAAACCAGAGGTTCATTATAGCTTTTGAAAATCTCATGCTTCTCAAACCAAACTCACAACTGCATAGGAAACGGCTCATCAATCTGACTTCCTCAAGGCTGATAATTACTGTCAGATGGTTTTTCAGTGCCAGTGACCTAATTAGAAGCTTTTAGCAACAGGACAGAAGACGGCCCTGAACACGATGAGCCCGCAATGTTTCGAGGCTAGGTTATGTTTGCATGGTCCCTTGCCTGCACATGTTGCTCAGCCAATGTGCCGATAAGCCATGCTGCTGCATTTGCATTTGCAGTTTGAAAGGCACAACCTCTCAGTAGGTCCCTCAGGTCTCTTTGTGTCTACTAAAATTAGGTGTGTGGCATCTAGACAGCCTGGATTGTAAGCAGTTGTGCTGATTTTGCCTGGGGTAGAGTTAACTTTCTTCGCAGTGACTGGTATGGAGCTGTGTTTTGGATTTGTTCTGAACACAGGGTTGATAATACAGAGATGTTTTTGTTATTGCTGAGCAGGGATTACACAGAGCCAAGGCCTTTTCTGCTTTTTGTATTGACACACTGGTGAGGAAGGTGGGGGTACATGAGAGGTTGGGAGGAGACACAGCCAAGACAGGTGACCCAAACTGACCAAATGTTCCAGACTGTGTGACATCATGCTCAGTATATTAAGTGGGGGAAGAGGAAGGAAGTGGGGACATTTGGAGTGATGGTATTTATTTTCCCAAGTCGCTGTTACACTTGACATGGGCCTGCTGTCCTGGAGATGGCTGAACCCCTGCCTGCCCATTGGACACAATGGCTTAATTCCTTATTTTGCTTTATGTGGCTTTTGCTTTCCCTATTAAACTGTCTTTTTCCCAGCCCATGAGTTTGCCAGCTTTTACCCTTCTGATGAGGGAGTGAGTGGGAGGCTTTGTGGGGCTTGGTTGCTGGTTGGGGTTAAGCCATGACCAAACAGCATCCATCTGAGTGTGGGCCTAGCCTACAAGACCATAACAACCAAAAAGTGCATAATGCTGGATCCTGCTGCTCTGTGCTGGGGCTGGACAAGTCAACAGCTGTAGTTTCACAGTGAGATGTGGAGTATGAAAGCTCCTTTTAACTCTCCTCCAGCTGTAAATCCACATGTGTGGACCTCTGCAGAATAACAGCTGGACTGTCACAAGAGACTTAATAAAGATCTCTCGGCATCTAGGCTTTTCTAGAATAGAGCATCCTGGATTTCTGAAATATTTTGTATCCTGCTAGAAATAGAAATCTGACATTTCTCACAGTATGAGAAGAGTGAGAACAAAGCATCTACAAAAAGGTTAAGAAAATAAGTAAGATATCAACAGAAGAGGAACGAAGAAATAACTCCCTGGGAACTGATGGGAGTTTTTCACTCCTGCTAATTGCATAAACCTCCAGTCCACATGAAAATTACTGGGCAGGTGACAAGCAGATTTGTCCTGACAAGCTTCAAAGTTGGTGGCTGGTGTTTGAGCCCTGCTGGAGCGAGTTACTGAGTGGAAAGATTGAAACTGCAGTCATTAGAAGGAATTGAACAGATTTAGATGAAACGAACAGGTGCTAGGGAACATTGCAACATTTGATTTTGGTTTGCATACTGATGCTTTGAAATGTCTACTACTGAGTCACAAATTAGAATAATTTTCCTAGATAAACTTTCTCAGTTTTGTTGTTTAGGCTGTTTTATTTACAGCACAACAGATACTGATACTGTTGTCTGAGCTGTGATAATTTGGGCACTAGGGAAAATAGCCTGTAAATTATTTTTTCTATTTCTTCCCCCATCTCAGTTGTAATACTAGTAATTTCCAACAACCTTTAGCAAATTCTTACTCAGTGTGCATTTGTTTGTATGGTTGTAAATGCGTGCATTTCCTTTTGTGGTGTTTCAGCTCTCTCTACCTCATCTTTGTAAAATGTGTTAAGGTAACTTTGAAATATATTCTTCAAAATATATTTGGAATATCTTTAACTTACATTTTTCCTCCATTCTCTTTTTTATATGTTAAAAAAACCCAATAATTCCCCTACTCTTCCAGCTTGCTGATTGATTTATTTTTCTTCAGAAATTGTCTGAAGGTTGTATAATGAAGCTAAAATGAATTCAACTTTCATCACTCTCCCTTCCCTTTGGAATCCTACAGCTATTGTATTGACTTCTAAAGAATCTGAATCCAAGATGGGAGGAGGTTTACAAACAGCAATTCATCTAAATGTGTCCTAGTCCATAATTTCTGTGTTTGTGCCTGTCTCTGCCTCATAGAATTTACACAAGGGACAACTGGGTAATGTATCTGGAAGCAGAAGACAGATATTTTCTTCACAAAAATATACACTGTACTCAATGTCTTTTGTACTCTCTGTAATAGCTAAAATGGTAAATAATAACAATGCAAGTTATTTGTTCTTATTATTGAAGCAATAAAAGTAATAATTATGGATTATTTTGGAGTGTTTTGTGGATATACAGCATGTGTAAAGTATCATAAATACTGCTTTTGTTGTTGTTTTGCATACAGATAACAAGTTATCAGTTTTGGTAGCACCCTTTTTATGTTAAAAAAGTATTTGTAGAATACTATAAACATTCTAAAACGCATATGAGAAAAGTTCACTTTCCCCCAATTTTTGACTATGAATCTATAGATGGAGGCA
Source organism: Catharus ustulatus (assembly GCF_009819885.2). NCBI lineage: Eukaryota > Metazoa > Chordata > Aves > Passeriformes > Turdidae > Catharus > Catharus ustulatus. The sequence continues at coordinate 59,265,486 of NC_046222.1, forward strand.
CAAAGCTGAGTTTTGAAACTTTGAAAAAGTATGTTGGTGAAAAAGTCACCTTTTAGTGATGCATTATTACTCTGGAAAGAAGAGAAATCTATTCCAGCCAAAAACAGGGCAACTTTTTTCTTTACCTTCTAATTTCAGAAATAAATCTGTAAGTGTGAAGACTTGCTATTCAACGAGCAGTTCATCTACTCAATAAGTGACACACTTTCCTAGTAAATATTTTTATTGTTCAGAAGTGGCTCTTCAGCAGCCACCAAACCTAGGCTGGCCTCTCTCTGCCAAGACTGAACTTTCAAGTCTGGTGTAGCTCCCAGTGGAAGGGAAGAGGACAGGATAAAGCTATCAGGCCAGTCACAGACCTTACAAATAAAGAGCTTTAAAGTGATTTAGCTTATTAGGCAGACAGTGGAGAATATGAAGTGCATCTTTAATTTATTCCTTTGTTATCGTTTGCTGAGCAGGAGTGTATGTCTGTGTCATATGTATTTCAGCAAGATCCATATCAAGCATCTGCTGGAAGTTTTCCAGTGTTTTAATCTGATGAGAGTTTGCTTAGTCCCTGCCTGTTATTAATGCTCTGGTCTATTAGAAGTGTCAGAGTGTATCCTGTATTGTGCTGGGCAGTTTGGGAGCTTTTAAGAGAGTATAATGATTACCTCATATCAGATAATATTTCCTTTTTTTAGGAAAGCGAAAGCATCTTTGATGTTGTGACTTGGATTTGATCTCTGCATGAGCTGAGATGTATCTGGGCATCTGTGGTTTTATGTGTGCTCTCCCTTTACTCAGCCAATGGTGGTAAGACACAGTAAATTAAGAGCAAGAGATGGAGCTTGGGGTATTCATCTTTGTCAGGCTTCATCACCAATCCCCTGCCCAATAGCTGCCCGCCTATGTTGGGCATGCCCTGAACTCCATGGCATGTCCCCAAATCCCTCCCTGCTTAGGGAATATGTAATTAATTATTTGCTTGCTTTCCTTTGAGAATGCTTGGGAAGGGAAGAGCAGGATCAGCTAAATAAAATCTGGTCTTCTCCTTCCAGGAAGTTCAGTCACCTTAGCAGACTGAGCTGCAGGCTGCTGCAAGCTCTGGTGGTGTTCATCAGGAAAATTCAAATTTATCTGAAACCTAGAAAGGAGTTTGTTCAAAGCAGTGTCATCTTACTGAAACTCTCTGCCAGAATGTACACCTAATGTTCGTCACAACTTTACTTCTGTTTTTTTCCACAATATCCTGTTCAGCTTCTACCTTCCATTCCTTCCACATGAAGAAGTCACAGACGGATCTCCCTGATAATTTGTGACCAAACACATCAATCCACCCTGTCAGCAACTCTGACCAACATGACAGAATAGAAAGAAGAGCATGAAGTTGAAGCAATATAACCAAAATAAGTGCTAATCTAAAGGCTTAAAGGCAGTGAATGGTATATCCCCATGTTATAGAAACATTTTTACATAATTTGCTATCTGAAGCGAAGTGTGGGTGGTTTTTTTATTTTGATTTGGTTTTTTTAAAATATTTTTTTTTCTAAAAGCCAGAAGCTATTTTGCAAAAGATCATGGTCATGGTGTAAATTCTTGTATCCATTTTAAGTCTACGCTGTGGCCAAAAACCTTTCTGCACTGAACCCTTTTAAATGTGTTTTATAGTAAATAGGATAAGAGGTTCCAAATTTGGATACCTGGCTCAGTCAGGTCTGAAGACTATTCAGCAGAATATCAGTAGTCATGGAAATGGACTAAAGGGAAGCTTGCAAGTCTTCCGGAAAAGCTTTCAGAGACCAGGTTTGCAGTCTTCTGAAGGACTAACAAAAGCCTATTCAAGGTTGATAATGTTCAGTGAGAAAGAACATTGGAAAATGTCAGAATATGACATTCAAAGATGTTTTGTGTGAACTGGGATGTGGTGTGATTGCTAATGCCCAGAGACCGGACAGGAAGTAATAACCCATAGGAAAATATTTGGTAGTTGTACCCAGAGGCTTCTGTCCAAGCAGCTTATTAGAGAACACAAAAGGAAACTATCTTTGTACCTTTTAGATTCAGGCAACTGGACGTTGATGAGGCTTTTTTGTCATCAGTCTGTGGTGACTCATTGTGACATGCTCCTTGTTCTCAACATCCCGTTGGAACAGAAGACCATACATGCCAGACCCTATTTTGAAGGAGCACTTTGACTGAAAACATTGGAGAGGTGGTGAGAGAAGCTGTCTGGAAGACTCAATATAATATTCATCCTGGGATGGAGGAGGACCTGGTGGTGATCTCAGTAGAGCAAGTAGTGGCCTATGAAAGATGTAGGCATGGAAAGACAAAGCAGGTGGTGGAAAGATGCTCAACAGCAGGGCATCTTCACTTAGTTTCATAATATTGATAAACTACTGAAGCTGGTTCCCAGTAGAGTCCACAGCATGGTGCTGATAAAGATTTGACATGAACAGATCTGTTACACACTGGGAAACCCCAGGACCTCCAGGAACTCCAGTATCACGACTCCATCTGTGAATTTCAAAATACAGACATACAGGAAATAAATGGTAACAGCTTTACAACTGTAAACAAACTGCATCTCTGATTTGTCTCATCAGGTAGTTATGTCTGTGTTTCAAGACATCAGTAAATCAACACTAAGACAAGTCTGTAAATTCTAAGACTTCTGCTATTTTTTTAGCTCTTAACCTGTGTTAGACTTTGCCAAGCACAATCCTGATAGAAGAATTTGGCTGGAGCACTGCTATACATAAAATAATTGAGAAAGTTGGTAGTTGCAAATATCATAGAATATTTTGGCTTGGAAGGGACCTTAAAGATCATCATATACCTGCCATGAGTAGGGACACCTTGCACTAGACCAGGTTATTCAAAGCCCCATGGAGGTGATCACCCTGACCCTGAACACTGCCAGGGATATGTTATCCACAACTTCTCCAGCAACCTGTGCCAGGGTCTCACCATCCTCTGAGTAAAGAAAACTTCTTCCTAACATCCATGTCTCCTCTTTTTAGTTTAAAACCATCCTCCCTTGCCCTGTCACTACATGTGCTCCAACTCTCTTTGTAGACCCCTTTAGGTACTGAAAAGCTGTTATAAGATATCCCCAATAAAATATTATAATAAGCTGTTATAAGATATCTTTTCTTCTCCAGGTTGAACAACCCAAACTGTCTCAGCCTCTCCTCACAGGAGAGGTGCTCCAGCACTCTGGTTGGCTTTGTGGCCCTGTGGTGATTTGTCTCTGGCTGGACACTGGGTACCCACCAAAACCACTCTATCAGTTTCCTCCTCAGCTGGACAGGGGAGAGAAAACTGAAGGCTCATGAGTTGAGGTAAGGACTGGGAGACATCATTCACCAAATATTGTCATGGACAAAACTTAGGGAAATTCTCCCAGTGTTCAGCCTTGTGTGCTCTTGTTCAAGTTCAATCTATTTTCTCATACATTAATTACCAGAAGGAGAAATAGTTGGCAGAGAACTACTCTTTTGTTATATTTTTGTCTTTCTTCTGCTTGAGAGTCGTCTTTGTGCAAATTATAATATTAATAGGTCTGTTCTAGATGATTATGTGTGCAAATACATTTTAGTCTTCAGCTTCTTCTGGACTATGACTACTAAACCTAAACCTTTCCACTCGGTTTGGGGGGTACTTGTCTGATGTGAAGTGTCTATTGCCAAATGCTTATAATATATTCAAAGTATTTTTATGTTAGAGTTTAGAAATATCTCTTTTATTTAAAAAGAGGATTTCTGAAGGAGTGTGGCAATTAATACAAATCGTCTTGATGATCACTCACATGGATATGTGAATAACACTGCAACTATTATATTTTTTAACAAATGCACTTTTTTTGCTTTGAAGTGACTCCTTACCTCTCCTTCCTGCAACAAATCCAATGCCCTACAGCTAATATAGGCAAGGGGTTTTTTTGCCAGAAATCAAACATTAGCCTTACAGTCATAGGAATGACAGAATAATAAAATACACATTTAAAAACCAGGATGGTTTACAGTAAAATAGATTTAGTAAAGCTACCTCACCCATTTTCTCTAAAAGACACGTCTTCTCATTTTCACCCATTAAAATAAACTTATTGAGCAAATTGCTGTTTTCCCTCTGAGAAGTGTCTTTCTTTTGATTCGTCAAAGTGGCTGGTATCAAGGGAAAATATCTGTGGTCAAACACCTCTGAGAAAAGGCACGTTAGCTGCACCACATTTTCATCCATTCATTTTATAGAGTGAGCAGTCACCTCTGCAGGCTGAGATTGATCAGCTGAAATGGCAAATGTGGTGAAAGTGCTCAGAAACATGCCTGGGATGCAAAAAGAAACAGAGTGGATGACTTTGCTTGCTTGCTGTCTTTCTTCTAACAGAAGGAAAAATACCAGGGTCATGAATATTGTTGGTCCTATAAAACCAAAATAAAACAGAGAATATAGAGAGTGATTTGCACCATCAACTTCCAATATCAACAATGGGAAAATAGCCTCAGATTCAAGGCTCTTTTTAAATTTCAGTTGTGCTTTGTTTTTTTGTGATATGGCAAAAATTGAGAGCTTGAGGGAAGCAGAGATTTTAATACCATCTGCTTTGTGATAGAGGCAGTGACAATGGTACCAGGAGTGGAACTACCATCCCTAGGGTGAGGTATTGTTCAGAGTTCACTGGGAACTCTTAAAAGACCAGTGGTCAAGCTGAGTCAGACCCTAGGCCCACCTAGCTCAGTATGACACCTCTTACACAGAGGAGACCATATGGACAGTGCAATATATGTATATGGACTTCTCCGAGCGCTACCCCAACCTTCAACCATTTGACACTCTAGAGATCCCATAAACAGCACAGAAACACGGCTGGGTTGTGTGGGTCTGAAGACTGCCAGCATAAATATTGAAAGATACCTGGGAAGTTCTGCATTTCTTGTTCCTCATGGCAAGGTTTCCCAGTGCTCTGCTAAGCTCAAAAATTCTCAGTTTTCAGTCACTTACATGTGCCTATGAGAAAATAAGTGGGGATTTACAATAAATGTTTGAAATCAATGAGATAGTAGTTTTGGATTTTCCTTGCCTCATCTGTGAGGGATCGGGTTCACACCCCCCGGGATTGCAGTGTGATAGATATCAGCATGAAATTTGCTTAAAAGTGTATTCCTGTCCCCAAATGTTAGAGTAGATGCACATTGCTTTTACTTACATTCCACACTATTTCTATCAACCACAGTATTAGAAAATTTTCCTGGCATCCAGTAAAATGTTTTGGATATCGAATCGTATTCAAAGAGTAAGGTATCATAAGTAATGCTGTCCCAGTTTGATATTTTGAAGAATTCCTAGAATAGAAAACTGCAGTTTTGGCTCTTCCCATCTACTCTTCTTTTTTTGGGTCATTATGTTTCTTGAAAATTATAGATGCTAGATATTCTGAGGCAGAATATGCAAAATTCATAACAGACATATCCAAGCTGAAGCCGAAGAAATTACAGTTTTGGCAATGATAGAGATGCACTTAGAAACATTGCCAAAATCCAGTGAAAATCTTTTCCTTAAGGAAATATTAATTCATCTGGCAAAAGAGGAGATCTGAGAAAATCTGCTGACTTCATCTGAAACAAAAGGATAATCCAGCTTTTTTTCTCTTGTGAATCTTAAAGAATTTAGATAGAAACTCTTTAGCCTCAGTCTTTATTTGGCTTGTTATGTCAGTTTAAATTTCTTTGCTTTCACTGCCGTGATTTTTAGCTCAGTGATTAAATAGATACATATTATTCCATAGTTTCTTTCAGGATAGAAAGATAAAGTTTGAGAATTAAACCTAATTTGATGAGATACAAGAAAGGGGCAAAAGCACCATCCCAGCATTTGAGCTTGGCTCCTAGCTATTAACCATGGCTCTGAGGTGACACAGGAATTGTTGAAAGGTAATTTTGACTGTTCCAAGTAACCAGGCTATCAGGAGAGAATTATGCTGTGCTTTTGTGTACATTCATTCTCACTTGACTCAGTCATAGGCATCTCCTTGTTAAAAAGGAAGTTCTAATTAAAAAAAAAAAAGTCAAGAACACAACAAGAACATTAATCTACTGCTTCCAAACTCCTGTATCTACCTGCACTGAATTTTAAACACTATGGCATCCACTGATGTTATAAAAGACTGCTCAAGAAAAATTCAGCCATTCTACATGATATTGGATATGGTGGAAGGAACAATGTTTGAGACAAGTGAGTGAACAGTGCCCTTCATCCTAATTCAGAACCTAATCCTCTTCCTCATGGAGCAGTTTCAGGTCTTTCTTGTTGACTTCAGTTGAAAGAGGATCAGCCCTACTGGTTTTGTGTCAGGAGTGGCAATCAGATTAAACAAAGTCAGCATTTGAAGGATTGAAGGGTTTGAAGGATTTATGCCATTGCAAGAATTTATTTATTCATCAAATGAATATCTCATCATAGTAAGGGCAATATTCAAAAGACAAATCAAGATAATAACATTCAGAATATTGCTGGATACTAAAAATAATTGAGATCTATGCTGTATCATGATTTTCCTTCTCCCTTGACCTACAATTTCTTAGTATATGGTGAATTCCTGGAACAGGGATGTTGCTGTGTAGTCTTTAATGGATGAGACCACTCTCCTTCCCCCCTGAGTCAGAGGCATCAGGCACTACCTGCAAAAGAAGCCTTGACACACCTTTCTTGTTAGGCCATGTCTTACATGAGATCTACTATGAAGTATTTTCTATTAAGATTTTTATAGACATTATCACTCAGTATCTGAATGTCTTCCAACAGCCCTTTCTAGTACCAATAACATCTGTCATACGTTGTTTGTTCTCTCTTCCTTTCCGCACTTGGGGGATGGAAATGAATGCAGTGACATTTCTTGTTCCAGAAGGGATTAAAAAAATAAAAATGTATATTTACAGGGATTTTAAAGAAAACAAAACATACACTTCCATGAATTTATGTTTATAGAATTGTCGGAGTCAAAGTGACCTGATTTGTCTGGAAAAACCACATGTCAGGGTTACAATGATCCCAATTATGGGGTACTTCACTTCGTTATCTCACTCAGCCCCCACAGACACTGTCTTTTGTGCACAAACGAGCTGTACCCCTTTCTAGATGCTTTCATTGTCCTCTTTAATACAACTGTAATACAGCTACAGCAGCCTTCATCCTGAGAATTTTTGAACCCTTTTTTTCAGACCATTGAAGCCTCGGCAAAGAAATCAAAAGCGCTACTCTGAGTGAACAGAAATTAATTTGCTCATCAGTGTTGCTAAAGTGCAGTGTGCAGTTGGTCTTAATGTTTTATTACCTCAATTAAGTATCCCTTTTGGGGGAAAAAACCCCAAACTTATTTTTACTTTAAGCAACAAGATAGAGGAACCTTATAGTATGGGGTGACATGGTCTGTCAGCTGATGCAGCACCTCCTCTGTGCCTCAGGCAGTCAAAACAGGATTTAGGAATGCAGGCAATTTGTGATAGCGCTGGACTGAATCTGTCAGAAAAGAAGGATTTTTTTCCCTTTTTCTCTTTCTTTCTTGTCTCAACAGGACTGAAATGTTTGGCCCACTTTTGCCTAGACTTAATAGAGGAAGATGATGTTTGGAAAGATGTGACTTCATATGGAAATTTGAAGTCTGTTTTGTTTGTGTATTTTAGTCCCATATTGATTTAACACACTTTCAAACCAGTTTGAAGGAAGATGAATAAGGAAAATCTGGGGGAATCTGCTGGGGCTCCTGCAGCTTTCCACACCAAGCTGGAATGGGCTCCAGAAAGTGGTAGCTAGGTGGGATCCCCAAGGATATCTCAAACTTTCCTACATCCTTAAGTTTGGGGAAGTGGTCTGAGCTTGCAGAACAGCTTACAGGACACTTCAGATCAATCTGGAATGATACATGTGTGGTCACCAAACTCCACTGACTAAATTGCACTTACAGGACAAAATTAGTGCAGGTATTAAACTGTACTCCACCCGTACCTTTTCCTACCTCTGTAGAAAATGCTTACAGGTGTTACCATTGGAAAGAATAAGGAGTTTCTGAAAAAGAGAGCTCAGGAAAAGTGCTGCACTCCATGAACTGAAGAAAATTTAGTCCTCCTCTTCATTGAGGACAGCAGACCACTGCCAGCTCCTACAGCTTGGAGACAGATGCAGGAGGACAGCTGGGGCTGTTCTGTAGTGTGTGGCAGGGTTGTGTGTAAGAGTCATGTTTCACAGGTGAGGAACTACGCTGAAGAAACCAAGACACTCACAATATCCAAAAGTTTTGACATCTCTCCCACCTCTGTTTCCTACCATGTCTCCAGGTGCCACACAGCAATGTGGTTATGGCTGGCTTGGAGCTGCTGATGGTAAGTGACAGTGCAGAGCCCACTGACAACAGCAGCAAAGTTCACCATGCCAGCAGTTTGGGAGGAAGGTGAAACCTGTTTCAGGAGTGTTTCAGAGGGCCAGAACAGATTAGTGGGGAATTAGTGGAGCTCAGGGACGTGTGAAAGAAAAAAGATGGAAGGTGTTTTGGGCAGGGCAGCTGAATCTCTTGGTATATTGCCTTCGTGACCTTCAGGTCATCAGCTTGGTATTTCTGGAGAGCTAGGACCTGTTCCTGGGTTTCACCCCAGAAAGGTCAATATTCTGGTATCCTTGCTCCTTCAGTTCCCATGTCCCTCTGAGATGTGAGATGCCTTAAGCCTCACCCCACCCTGTGCACACATTCGACTCGGCCAAGCCCCACCACTCTCTGCTCACCTCCTCTGCTACCCCTGTGCCCATGCTGGAAACCAAAGCTGACTGGGAAAGACCTGCAATGTCTCAGCACAGCTCCAGGACAAAATCAGGGAGAGCAGAGCCAGAGTCTGGCTGGTTTATCACAGCACAAGGCAGCTGTGTCCCCTGGCACAGCCTTGGGAGGGACTTGTCTGTGTGTTTTGCAAATGTGCCACACTTTCAGAAAAGCATATTTTATCTCACAGTTGATTGAATGAGATGGATACTTACCTTTTATGCATATGTTAGGATAGATCTCATGTCCACAAATTCTGTTCCTAGGCTCTAACTATGAATGTTCATATGGTTCATTGCAAAGCATTAACTAGAGGGCCAGCTGTCAGTCCATTGCTATATTGCTGCAGCAAAAATGAAAATCTCTGAAAATTGTCAGCCCCATTCAAAGCAGTGGAAAGAACTGACAGTTTTACTGACTTTCCACTGTCTAGTGCAAATGCTATTAATTAAAAAAAAATAACCCAGGTCAAGAAAATCTGGCTTCATGTAAACAATATTATTCCAAGCAGAAAAACTGACTGAAATAAGATATGATCAAAAGATACTCTAAAAGGGTGGAAGTCATTGAGGCCTACTCCAGCAAACGTTTTTATTCTCAGAGTTCCATATAATTGCAACATAAAAGTCAATAAAGTGCAAAGAATGACAAACACTTCTCATGAGCCCTCTCAGCAATACCATTGAAGTGTTCAACCCATAAAATATTTCACTGAAAGGCAAATAGTTCTTGTCAGATTTGGCAAATTCTCCAAGAGAAATAATATTGTTTTAGGAGCCAGAAGCGACAAGTTGGGGATCCAAGGAAATCTTTAATGAAGCAAAATAGCTAAAAAGTGACAAAAAATCAATTAAACATCTGGATGTTTTCTTAACTCTGTGCTGTGGAAACTGCCCAGTGGAAGACATAATTTCTAGTTCTCAAAAGGTGGAAATCTGACACCAATCTACAAGTTAAGGTTGGCAAACAACCTAGAGGGACAAATGTGTGCCATTATTCTGGCTGTGGAAAATACATTTGGACCAATCTTTACTGTGTGAAATCTTGAAAAAATGCATTTCCTTCTCTGGAAAATGAAAACTTAGGACAATTCCAGAGTCCAGAAAGATGAGCAAAAGTTTTGTGTCTGTTTAAGACAATTGTGAAGATTTCAGGAGGAATCCAGGTAAGTTTAACTTGGATTCTTCTCCACATTGAGTAGGTACAAGGAAGATGTAGGCATGACTCCTCTACTTCTCATCACACAGCATGAATGGCATGTACTGGAATGGTGCTGTGTAGCTTATTTGCAAACTTTTGTGAATAATCTCACTAAATATTGCCTAGTGAAATCAGAAATTAGTGGGAGGTCATGGAAAAGCTCCTTTCCTGGGTTTCAACTCATATCTTGCCTTCCCCACCTCCTCATTGTCATATTTGGCTCACTTCATTGTACATTACTACAAAGCTTCCAGAAAAGATGTCAAAATACCTTTAAAAAGATAAAAAAACTATAAATCTCCTTTTATAAAATATAAATGAGATTGACAACCTGTGAGGTCATAGGAAGACAATAAAGAAAAATTCTGAACTAAATATTGCTTGCCTTATTCTCATTAATATTTTGCTTTGTTATTTTAAGATGGTGGAATCATTTAGCTGGGAGAACTGGGATGTAAACATGAATTTGGAAGAATTTATCTGGAATGTTCTTTGTTCTTTGTAACTTGCAGAGATGAAGGGATGTTATAGAGGTTATTCATGTCCAGACTGGTCAGAGATTAGTCCCAGTTGTCCAGACCTGAGGATTTCTATCATCTCGGTGAATGCAGTTGGAATATAAATACAACTCAGCAGCTGTGTAATCCTGGACAGCTTTCCTGACTGGAGTCAGGTGGTGCCATAGTTTCTGCAATTGAGAGCTACCTGTTATGCCCTGAAAATTGTTTTTGCACCCCGTCCTCATTTTGGGTAGATCTCATCACACATCACTCAACAAAGAGCCGAGAGGAATAGTTTGGGATTGGTTTTCACTTTCATGAAAACAGAATGGGCAATTACTTTTAGTGCATTTCCAGCATCTCTCATCTGTGTTACTTGGCTCTTTGTTAAATCCTTTCATGTGTAGGAGATGAAGCACGTTGTATACCCAGAGAACACTCTGTATTCTGCATTGATGGTGGCAGCTCTTTCTCAGTTGTACTTTCGTAATTTATTTCCAAGATGCATGCTCATTCCTTTGAGTGTTTTGTAACACACTGTTTATTATGGGGGAGCCCATCAGCTCTTTCCTCTCATATTTTAGTAGAAAAGCAATCCATCAGTCAAAATTAGGCACAATGAATCAGACTGCAGTGTGGCAGAGGAATGCTCAGTGTGAGGGAGGAGAAAGGTCATGACTGATGACAGTTGTTGTTTGACTTCATTGGTATGGCTTAAAATATTTTAAGAAAGCATGCATGCATTAACTAGGATCTTTCATTATGTGCTTCTTCACAAATCACAGAAGACCCCAGGTTGGAAGTGACCTAGGAAGATTATCTGGTCCAGCTCTTCATTACATCTTGAAAACCTCCATTGATGGGAACTCCACCACACCCCTGGGGAGGTTGTTCCAGCAATAGGTTGTTATCACTGCAAAAAATATCTTTCTTACACCAGGATGAAACCCACCATTGCTACCACTTGAATCTTCCCTGTGTGAAGAGAGATCCTCCCTCCTCTTTCTAGCCACCCTGTACGTACAGGAGAGCTGTGATGAGGTCCTCCCAAGCCCTCTCTTCTCCAGGGAGAGAAGACTTGGCTCCTTCAGTCTTTCTTCATAGGGCATATTCTCCAGCCCTTTGATAATTGTCATGGCATTCTTTTGGACTTTCTCCACTCTGTCTGCATCTTCCTTGAGTTTTAGGGATCAGAACTGGACATGGTCCTTCAGGTGAGGTCTGACAAGTGCTGAGTGGGATGATTGCATTTCTATGTATACTAGTAAAACCCCTTAATCCTTTCTTTCTTTCTGAGTGGAAATTCTATTTTTTTGGAGTGAATGTCCTAGGTAGACATGAAGCAAAGGAGAAATTGCAAAAATTGGTGGAAGAATCTCCCAGTCTTTTATTTTAACTTTTCATATTACTTTCAGTTTCATTTCCCAGAGGGATCTCTGTAATTTATCTTAATAAATGCATAGTTTGCTAGCAAGATTTCTTTTTTCTTTTTAGGTTATTCTAAAGCAACTTGAAAATTTAATTTGCTGAATTTAAATCTCAATGCTGAGCTGGATTTTTTGAATCAATAATCAGACAGTAGCTGAATAATGAGGATAATGGATAATTAGAAAAAGCATATGGCTTCCTGCAGCTTCATTACTCATGCCAGAAAAATCACTGGGCGAACAGTCCTAGTTCAATATATTCCCTGAATGCTGAGCAAATGAAACACAGCTAAAACCTGTGCAGTGCTCAGGCTGAATAAATTGTGGGAGTGGCAAAGAAACCCACCCTCCATTCCCCCTTCACCCTCAAATGACATTAATTCTACTTCTTTGAGAATAGCAGTGAACCTTTATTATCTATTGCACCCACTCTCCAAAAAACCCTGGTCAGCAGGTCAGATCTGGTCAGCAATGCAAAACTCTACATCGTGACATTAATTCCTTTTATTGTGAAGATGTGCTGGATTTCTCTCTATGGGTGAGGGCATCTCAGGTGAACAACTATGCACACATCTGAACTGTGCGGGACCAAGACTTGGTCTTAAAGTAATCAAAACAGTAAGAACTAATGGAATAACTAGCAATTTCTCAGTAGTATGAAATCTTTATTGCTTCAACATGTCAATATGTCACAAGGTTTGGAAATGCAAATTCTGCTCTCCTATAAGGCAGCAGGGATAGCATTTCTAATCTTACCTTATTTATCCTATTGAAGTCCTGAGATGGAAATGCAAAAGGAGTGCTAAAATCATGCTCATTAACAAGATGCAAGGCACTGGTTTGTCCTTAACTGCTCTTGGACCTCCTAGCTCATCTGGTGACATGTTTGTGTGCTTCACTGATTTATAACACCTGTATTAGGCCTTGCTAGACCAACCTGGTTTTAGAAATGTTTATCAGCAGGATCCTCCTTTCTCCCTTGTTATTTATCTGTGTACTCACCATTTTCTCTTAAGAGAGATCTTTTTTTAACCATATCTGTTGGTCACTATGATAGGAAGTGAGAATGTTTCTGAGAACTTACTACCAATGTTTGCTACTTTGTGGTCCTTCTCTCTCTTTGTGACGTTTGCTGTCAGTCTCTGGTCATCTACAACAGGCAGCTGATTGCATTGGACTTTTCAGACACACATTGGTTACTGCAAATTTTGACCTCCAGAGTGTCTTTTGGGCAAGAGATAACAAACGAACATATCAGTGCCATTCCCATATTATTTCTAATGGGAGTCAGCTGCCTATTTTAATCAAGATGTACTGAGATACAGGCAACACTATGAATAATTTCAGTGTGAATAACTCTCCAAGGTGAATCAGCATTTAGCTCCCGACACTTTTTAATGAAGTATTTTCCAAGACTGTTTCCCCATCATGTATTCTCCTCAACCTGTGCAAAAGGTTTGGTGATGCTTAACAGCTGTCTTTTATTGTCCATGAACATGGTAGTTTGTGACGGTTGTGGTTGAGATCTCTGCAAAGAAACACAGAGCTGACCAAAGCAGTGTATCAAAAATCGCTTTCCCTTTAATATTTTGAATAGGATGATCCAGTATGAAGGACACACAGCAGTTCTTCAGTCACACCAATTTAATTTAACAAAAACTTTTCTCTCTGATCTCACAAGGTTTGAAACAAAATAAACTTCAAGCTGAGCAACTAATTTCTGTTTGGCATGAATGCTCAACTTAGGTGCCATTGTGGAGAAAAAATGGCAATAATTGAGATCTAGGTGGCAACTGCATAGATAGCATCCAACTATTTAATGGGTGCTGGAAAACAAAAACCCAACACTTTCAGATGAGTGCAAATTGCTGTGCTAGAAAGGGCACAAGGAAAGTCTAGCTTATCTGTGCACTGTATATTCATTTTGTCAAAACAAAGCAAGTAATATATAGAAATTACAGAGTAAGTCCTCTCCAACTTTGTGAAAAAACTCAATATTCTTCGCCATTTTTGCCATTGTTGTCTTCCTCTTTTGTACTTAAAAAAAATAAATAAATCTGGTGGTTTTCAAAAACATCTGTTACATAAGAAAAAAAAAGAAAAATTGCAAGGAAATCACAAAAATCACATCTTAAAAAAGAAAGGGTAAGAAATTGCTTATGGATGCATGAACTAAGTGTGTTAAATAGTACATGCTGCTAAGCAATTTGAAAAAAGTTAATCAACATCTTTTGAGCATAAGCTCAATACAATTCACAGCCCACAGCTGTGACTCAGAAGGAGAGTTCACTATTAAAATGTCAACCTTGTCATTTACTCCTTTTGGCATTTACTTAATTCTTGGAGGAAAACTTTGTCCATTAATGCTGGGGTTTTTTTCTTGGTAGCAGTTGTGCTCTTGTGCTCCAGTGAACACTCTATTTGCATTTAGTCCTGAAATTTGGACTCTCTTATGAGAGGTTTACATGTGATCCTGTGCTGTGTTTAATATTTGACTCTCTGCAGCTTTGTGTAAATAACCACAGCACCGCACAGCAAATGATTAAGTTAAAAACAAATACCCAGGAGAGTTCTTACAGCAATTAGAAAGAGAGCAGAAGACAATAAAATGAGCTTGGAACCTAATTTCCTTCTAAGAGAGTCTTCAGGAACACATACATCTAAGAGTTGAGCACTAAGTATATGACAAGTCTGGAGAGGATCATGTATTAAAGGCTGGAGTGCATACTATTTTCCAGTTGACTGGGGAACTGGAAATTGTGCAAGATAAAGCCAGGAAGAGAAAGCCATCAAAAATTGCTTTTTCCTCTTTCCAAAAGGAACCTCTGATTGCACTAAAAAGCTATGCAGGGTCTACTGAATGCTCACTATGGATATTCACAGTGGAGGGGAGTCCCTTAAATAATTTTGTCATCTTCTGTGAGAGCCAGAGCAGAGGTTGGTGGTCTGGTGGTATGTACAGATCCCTCAAGATCCATGGAGATTAGGGGAGCAAGTTTAAACTGTTCCCTGGAGTAACAAATTGAAGTAGAGAGATATGGGGATTCTCACAGCATTCTCAAACTCCCATGCAAAGAAATTTCCCTGGTCCTGGGTGGTATGAGTTACTTTACTTGGACATGTTTTGCTTCAAAGAAATGTCAGGAGTATGCTTCGGGGGAAGAATGAACCCTGTGATTATGCTTCTGTTATCTGACTTGGACAAGAAATGTCATGTTCAAAGGAGCAGTGCATTTTTTCTATAAGCCTGATTGTGAGTGACACCCATTACTCACCTCTCAGATGAGCAGATAATTAGAAATGTGCTCTTCAATCATGTCTGACTGGGCCTCTGAGGACACCTCTATTATCTCTCTATTATGTCCTTTAGGGAGAATAGTGCTGCTTCTTTAATACTCAATCTCCAGCTTTCACTCACTGTGATGAGCTTCTCAGTCATGTTGCTTACTGTGTGGATGATTTGCTCTTTGGTGCTCAATATGCTGTGATACCAGCAGAGTAAAGGGCTTCTTTTCCCAAAACATTTCCCTGGGACACACAACAGCTCTTGTAAGTTAACATCACTCCTCTGACTCCACTGCACAGTGCACCTGCAGTGGTTGGCATCAGTCTGTCCTACCCTTTGCTGCATTGCTCTATGGGCCTCTGCATCTCCCTTTATCCACAGCACATTCACTCCTCCTTGTCTATTGTCTTTCCCAGTGCTTGCCATCTTCTCTTCTCCACAGTCTCCCATTCTGGACCACTGTGTTTTTACCTACACCCTGACCACTCTTAGCGCTGGTGGCACCTGTGGAAAGCCCTTAATAGTTGTCATAGCCCAGCCCAGCTGACCGTGCTGAGACACTGCTGATTTTATCAGCTTGAGCCTCCCTGCTGATCTCATCTGGGCATGAAAAGTGTCAGGGAGCTGGGAACTCATGCCTCCTGGGAAAGTTGCTCAGAGCAAGCTTCTAGGAGGGCAGGCAAGAGAGCTCCTTGTTCCTGTGAGTTTTCCACCTCTG
The DNA here is from genome assembly GCF_009819885.2 of Catharus ustulatus. Lineage (NCBI taxonomy): Eukaryota > Metazoa > Chordata > Aves > Passeriformes > Turdidae > Catharus > Catharus ustulatus. The sequence goes on from NC_046222.1 coordinate 59,281,411, forward strand.
TCACCTGAGAGCTGGGCTCACTTCCTGCAGACAGAGCCACTCCTGGAGATCTCACTCGCCCCTACTCTGGTCCTGATTTACACCGAGCTGAAGGCAGCCATCCTGTGCACGGGAAAAAGGGACAGATGCTTTAAACTGAGGGCTGAACGACCTACACAGAGCAGAAGCAAAATTGTATTCATCTTTTTTCTTATGGCCACCCTGTGTGCTGAGCTGAGTACCTTTAATTTGTAATTAGAACTCTCTGCTTTCACAAGGTACCTGCAAGCTCTGCTGTGTCAGCACTTACTGACAGCGTTACAAGGTTATCCTCAATATTGGAAAAACTCTGGGGAGCCAATAGTACTTAAAGTGTTTGTAGGATTTCAGTAAATAGGACATTTAGCACATTACTTTGTATCTCAGAAACAATTTATAATCTGAGGCAGGTACTCGCCTTCTTGTATGTAAAAAATAATCTCTTACTTTGACTCCTAGAAATATTCCTGTGCTAATACCTTTATAACGGATGTATCTTACTCAGTTTTGGTGTTGTGTTTTTGGGGGCTATTTGTGTTCTTTTTTGGTACAAAAAGGGCTGATGAGATGAAACATGGACTAACTTTCCTTAAATGGGTTTCCAAAAATCTGCCCCAGACTAATCTATATTTCATTAGATGAAGTACGTAAGACGCTGTATCCCTTTTGATTTATGAGCAAAAGTTTTATGAGAAATATGAGGTGTATAATGCAGCTGATCCATCATTCAGAATAACTGTTATTAATCCTAGCCAAAATCAAAATTCTCCTGGGTTTCAACCCAGTGATACATGAGATAATTTTCCAGAGGTCCCAGAACACTAAAACATGGCTAAACTGGCCTTCAGACCAAGTGCTATACTAGATTCCTTGGAAAATGATCATTAATATCAATTTTGACCTGAATTAATATACTCAAAGGATGACAACACACTTTGGCTTGAGATTTGTGTACTGCAAGAGAGAAGAGAAGGACTTAAAAGGATCTGACTGAGGTTTTGTGCTCTTGCATGCAGTAATTAAGCTATTAGGTGGTGTAGTCTATTTCCAGCCCTTTCAGTTATTTAGAACACTATGTTACAGCAACACACTTGTTGTTTTCAGAGCAATGTGCTGCTTGTAAGGAAGTCACTCCACTGCAGAGAGATGGCTTATGATCCTGTGTTCAGGCTCTGTGAGACTGCTTCTGCATCCCCTATGTGCAGGAAACATTTCCATGGGGACTTTGTGTAGACAAGGCAATGCTAAGATTCACCCCAGCAGCATTCCTGATTTCAGTCTTTATGTCTCAACCAATGTATAGTTTTGCCCAGTGATATATTAATACAGAGTACTCAGCTGGAGGCCCAGATATCCCCTTTGTACATGGACCCTGAAATTGCCTGGACACAGGGTGAGAGTTGGACACTCTCCACATTCCAACACCAGAGACCTCAGGTTTCTATAACACAGGCAAAATGAAGGATTCCATCTTCCTTCCCTGCTTACTTCCAGTCCTGTGCCTAAAACACCATCTTGGAAAGAGAAATTCAGGAATCTGCGCTGTTTCATGGTCATGCCATGAACCATTGCTTTCCACACAAGGGAGAATTTACTCATATCCTTCATGAAAATGGCAAGGACTCTGCCCTCCAGCCTCTTCTAAAAGACTGAGGAAGGTGTCAGCCTCCGCCCTAAAGGGATCACTCTCTGGGGTGCCAGGTGGGGATACTGGCATCATGTAGATGCCTGGTCTGAAGGAGGACGCTGCCTTCCCTTTGGGGTTCCTTCTAAGTGACTTTGTACCCTGTCCCAAAACTTAACATGCTTACTGCTGTGAATCCTACTTTGAGGCACTGGATTTTAGCTCTCCCTGGGCATGGTTTGTAGATGCCAAAATCCCTTTAATGCATTTGGCCCAAAGGTGACTGCCCTTAGTCTCTCATGATACAGGCAAGGAGGAGATGCACTGTTCCAAACATGTGGCCACTCTTCCAATTCCCAGACTGCAGGCTTCATCTTTCCATCCATTGTGCCCTGTACTTGGCTTTTTTTGCTTTGTCTTTTGCCACCCTTCCCATCACCCTTAGGTCCTCCACATCCCTGGAAAGCCTAGAGAACTGCTGCTCCTCTCCGGTGGCTCCAGGACTGCTTGAGCTATGCTCAGATGACAACAGGGACTTCTTTCAGAGTCTGTTGGTGCTGTGCTGAAGCTGATTTTGCAGAGCAGGTCAGCCTTATGCAGATATCTCAGAAATCCTAAGGTATCCCAAATGGTGCTGGGCATCCCAAATGGTGCAAGGTGCCTGGGTTTGTTGAGCTGCTTCCTCTGACTGATGTCTCCAACCTACTGCTCAATGTCGCCTCTAAAACTAGATGACATACATTTCCCTCAGCCCAAGCGCTACACTGCTGTTCTTCCATTTTCTGTGTGTAGCAACATCTTTCCTCACAATTTTGCAGTTTTCATGTTATTAGTGAGTTAATACTTAGTGCTGACCATGGCTTTAATTTATTTTCCTCATGGTTGGTTTTCAATCAGGAAAAGGAAAACTGAAATAAAAATCCTAGAAGAGGTGTGAAAGATATTCCTGAAATTCAGCCCAGCCTTCTACACTGGCTTCTCTTAGCAAGAGAATTCTTGTTGAATTAAGCAGGTCACTTAATCTCTACATGTGTCAGAGATTGGTAGGAGCATTTGTAAAATGATTGTGACAATGGTTCCAAAGGGCTTTGACATGAAAAAAAATGTTTTAAGAAAGCTTGTAAAAGCACTTGAAAATGTAAGTGAGATCTGACCAATAAATTGCTATTTAATGGTGATGCTCATTGCCCAGAACTCCAAGAGCAAGTAGGAAAGGCAGAATATGCGCACACAGGATGCAATGGCAAAATAAGGGAAAGGTCTTGTGACTTTTGCACAGATTCATTGTAAAAACCAGGGATGACTGAGATGCTTTGAGTCATGAAGGACCTGTGAGGACTTGGATTTGCTCAGTTTAAAATCTCCCACCACAGCTAGATGGTCCAAATCCAATGAAATGAAAATACACTCTTATTCTAGCTTCTGAACTCTCTTGCACAGAGGACATGGTCCTACCATACCATCTGTTCTGAAAGCATTTTTAAAAATCCTCAGGATTGTCATAACACTGTTTCTTGACAGACTTCCATGTTGCATTGTATTTGCTTTCTCATTGCATCCCACCCCACAGAACATGGTTCAGCTTTATCCTGTCTTTATATGTAAGGACCTTCATCCATTTGCAGCAAGACTCCTAGACAATTAATACATCTATATATTTAGCAAAGAAATTGCCCATCTCCTATGAGAGCTTTTCTTGTAAATGTAAAGGAGTATGGATATTTAAATGTCATAGTAGTTGTTGAAAGGAGTTTGCAGTACTTCTGGTTGCACCTTCAGAATCAGGTCCTTGGAGGCAATAATTGTTTTTGCCTCTTCTAAATGTTGAACGTGGTTGTCCACTTACATTTGATTATAACCTCCTTCAGTACTCTTTGAAAAGATAAAGCTCAGAGAAAATAGTAACTCTCTGAAAGAGTAAAAAACTTTAAGAAATTACTGATTTTCCCACATTGTCAAGGATCATGCTAAAGACTTTGTTTCTCATGCTCTCTCTGGGGAGTTAGTATCATAATTCTTAGTATTTAACCAGGTTACTAAAATGGCAGAATATGTAGAAATAGTCAATTTTATACATTAACTTACTTTCTCAAAGAATAAGAGAAAAGGCATCAAAACTGGGTTTAGATGTTGCTTGCCCTACTCAGAAATACGGTCTGATAAAATCACAGATGATTCCTGAAAGACCTTGAGGTCTGTTCTATAAAGTTTACCTTTCTGCAGCAGTTATTTCCTCTTTCAGAAACTTTGCCTAGCAGATTTCTCCTTATTTCCCTGCACGTTCTCTTCAGATTATGCCTTGGCAGACCTTGCTGCTGGCTATGCCCTCCAAGCAATTACTATCTAGATCTTAAACTTCAAAAAAAGAAGAATAAAAAGAGATTGAAGGTGGGGGAGAAAAGGAGGTTGTGGCCTCTACAGTGTTTCTCCAAATATCCTGAACTCTTCCTTCTCCCATAACACAGTGATTTGGCACTTACAGACCTACTCCCAGCTTCAAAGCATGAACTTGTAAAGAAAATAGAGTATTGCAATGCAAGAAATACAAAGATGAAGAGTGCAGAAAGCTAGGGGCATCACTGTGAGAGTAAATGGTGACCAGAAATGTCTACACTTTGCTATTTTGCAGACACTTTAATTTTGTTATGTTTTTCTTTTCTTTACTACAATTTAAAAAGAGGAATCAACCCAGCAAAGTTGGGTGACTTGCACACAGCATCTTATGTCTATATACATCAGGTAGTCTTCATCTGACAAATAAAAAAAATTATAATAAAACTGTTCATGTTTGAACTATGTGCCAGGACTCCCTTTATAGCCATAAATATGATTATGATTATAATTTGATTGGATTTTATAAAATATGATAATTTGATATAATATGATTATAATTTTAGGATGTGATGAATCACATTTTAAGATGAATATCTGTTGTTGTTCATATGAATTGTGTCCTAAAAGTACCTGTTGCCATTTGCTGTCTGTAAGAGGAGCTAGGGAGCATAGCTCAGGGACAGACATCCCTGTATTGTTACTTCAGAAAATCTGGTTCCTACCAACACAGCATTTGAAGGGATAAACTCAAACTACCTTCCTGATCATACTTGAAACCATGCTGAATGACCTATGTACCAGATACTTTTGATGGTTTCAGTGTTATTTTATACTTCCAGGACCAAGCAATTTTGTAGTTCTGCTGCTGTTAATGATTGTTATCAACCAGACACTTACACAAGAGGCAGCTCCATTTAAGTGCTGGGCAAAGTGACCTCTCTTAATTAGTTTCCTTATTACACTGCAAAATCTTGTGGGTTCCTTTGGGTTGAGTGTCATTAGATACATACAGGCTATTATTGTTTCATTACAATTTCCCCCCCCATATTCCCAGTTTTTCCACAGGTTTCCTCATTTTAGTATTTGTTGTAGTCACTTCTGAGCAACTGCTTTCAGAGCAGGTTCCAGCCTTGATTGTCCCAGCCTATTACTATTCAGAACAAGTTAATTAGTGATGCAAAAGATAGTTGGGATAGATATGTTCCCTCCCAGTGGAGTGCTAGATCCATTTCTCCACTTTCCCTGCTCATTAGCATAACTATTAAAAAAAAAAAAACCTAACAAGATGGGGGTGATGTCTCCTTCCCTCCACTGAGGCAGCCTGTGCTGCCCCTGCTCCCAGCACTGTGAAGTGGCTGTACTGGAGGAAGGGGTGAATTGGAACTGATGCCTCCAGGTAGAAAGTTGGAAGCCCCTTTGTTCCCCTTTGTGAAAGATCCACTTGTACAACAGCCCATATTATTTCTGTGTCTTGGCTGAATGGGTGCACCCCAGTTCATCCCCAGGAACCAATATCCTACTTAAACAGCCAGGACTAGGTAATTTTTCACTGCCTTCTGTCCTCAGCCTCTGCTTCCTTTCTCCCTCTTCCATGTTCCATCCATTTTCTGGATATCTGGGTCTCCTTTTCGTTTGACTTGGCTATTGCAGTTTTCTTTGTCATTTAGGCAGGACTGATGATGGGCACAAAGATGGGTGCTAAATGGGAAGTGACGGGTAATAGCTGCGTATACCAAGGGCCTTAATGTGTAAAAGTAATGTTTCCATACTCAAGCAAACAAACTGAGGAAAAACCAAAAGGATCAGTTGCAGACTAGGGAGGAGTGCATTGCAACCAATGTGCTCTTTGGAATATGAGCATTTGAAAGCCTTTGGTGAGGCACTAAGAAATGTGATGAACAACAAGGAAAGGGTCATTTCAGACACTGGGAAAGTACTAAATGTGGTTTTCCTCCTTTTCTTTAGTCCCCCTTTCACAGCTGAATTAGCAGAAAGTAAGTAGTCAAGGATGGAGAGTTCATTGTTGAAGCAGGGGTGAGCAGGCATTCCTTCTGGAGAATTCCACTCTGCAGAGCCAGGCTGGTCCAGGGAGAGCCCAACCTCCTGCGTGCAATGGTATTCCTCTGATACAATATTACTTCTAAGTCTAGGTGATGCTTAAGCATCCTAGGGCCTGGCCATGTGTCACCAGTGGAAAAATGCATCTGTTTGCTCACTATGAACAGATCAGCTAATTTCTAATCATAGTTGGTGGACAATTGCAAAAGTAACAGCACTCTGTCACCAAAGGCTATTTGAAATAAACTAAATTGAATCATGGTCATGGTTGTGTCAAAATATGTGAAAAAAATTATCAAAATATTAGTTAGGTAAAAGTTATAATATTTCAGTTTGTCTTTATTACTGTTCTCATTTAGTTCAGAGGCAGCAAAAAGAAAATAAACCAAAATATCTAAGAACAGTCAAAGTGAAGGTGGGTTTTTTTCATTTGTGGTGTAGAATGAAATCAAGTGCCAGTGAAATCTGAATTTTGCCAGCTTGAATTATAATACTAACATCCCTTCCTAATAAAGGAATTAGAGGCTTGGCTTCCTCATCTATGTTGGAAAGCAAATGACAGCCAGACTTCCTAGTACTGGATTTGCACACAGAGAAGGAAGAGAGCCATTTCTAATGAGGTACCATATACTCTCTCTCTTGCTTTATGCTACACTTGTGTAGCCCAATATTGCGATTAAAATCCATTTTGCCTGTACTTTTAAATACAACTTGACTATAGAAAAAGCAGGAAGAAAACTGTGTTTGTTTAGGACATGTCTTCTTCTGCCAAATATACAAACTATCAAAACAAAATGTACCAATTTGTCTTTCATTGAATGATGAACGTTTTACTCTGATATTTGTCCACTTTTCCAGAACTGTCATAATTAAACTGCTGTAATCTATGTTTTCATACCAAACATGGTAATTTTGTTGTTCAAGAGACACAGAGCTGGAACATTCTGATGCTTCTGAAGTCAGGGCGCATATGAAAATTATTTCATAATTTTTGGAGGCACTTGAAACGAAGTAATTGTGTTGTATACAGAATTAACTGCCTTGGAAAATGTGCTGTGAAAAAAAAGTCACAATGGTCTATAAATCACAGTGACTTCTCTCTTGTTTGACAGTTGCTAGCTAGAAAAGTTGCAGTAATTTCACGAGTATAAGGTGCACCGGAGTGTAAGGCGCACCTCCAGGTGTTGGCAAATTTCCGAAATTTTCCATACATAGGGTGCACCGGACTATAAGGCACACCTTTTTTTTTTTTCCTAAGTGAGCCTCTGCGTGCAACAAAGTAACCAATTAGTAACAATCGCACCAACTGTGCTGTCGTGGGTTACAATACAGGATGCGATCAAAGCATCTATTCCATCACCATCTGTTATGACCAGGTGGGGCAGTGATCTTTATCTCTGTGGGAGATACTCTGCTAATGGGCCATCCATTGAAAACAGCAGGGCATTGTTCTTTATCTTTGCACCCACCATCCTTCCTCCAGGGAGTTATCTTCTGCTAATGGCCCATTGAGTCCCACTGTGTAACTGATGAAATTACTTTATCCTATTGGGATTGCTCCGGCCACGGGGGAGAGCCCAGCCTTTCCTACCTAGATAAAAACTGAAATTCTGGGACAACAAGTCACCCTCTTTTCCCTGGACTCCAGAGGAAAACCAGACTTTTTTTCCATATCATCGCTGGACCTTTGGAGAGAGGCTGCACCCTTCTACAGGAGCACTGCTCAACTGAACCCCATCTGTCACTGCAGGAGGATGCAGCCCCCATTTGATGGGACTGCTACCAACACCCTGACTGATGGGTGTCACCCTGATGGGGTGTCAGGTTGTGCTCTGACTTTGTGTCTTAGTTTGGAGGACAGGTGTCTGCTAAGAAAGGCAGGAGCCTCTCTTTGAAATGGAGAATGTAAACCCCCTTCCTCCAAATTATTATAATTTTGAAATCAAGGGGCTTTCAGGCAAAGATATGGGAATTAGGAATAACAGTTCTTCACTAGGGAAATTAACATAGAAATGCAGTACTACAAAGAAACAAACTCCAAACCCTGACAAAGTCAGAGTACAACCTGACACCCTGTCAGGCAGGGTGTTGGTGGCAGTTTGATTAAATAGTGGCTACCATCTTCTTGCAGTGACAGATGTGGTTTAGTTGAAGCAGTGGTCTTGTAGAAGGTGCAGTTTCCTTCCAGAGGTCTAGTAGTGATGTGGAGAAATCTCATTTTTTTCTAGAGTCCAGTAGAGAAAGGGCTACTCGGTGCCCTAGAATTTCAGTTTTTATCTAGGTAAGAAAGGCTTGGCTCTCCCCCGTGGCTGGAGCAACTCCCAATGAGATAATTTCATCAGTCACACAGTGGGACCCAGTGGACCATTAGCAAAAGATACCTCCCTGGAGGAAGGATGGGGGGTGCAAAGATAAAGAACAATGCCCACCTGGTTTCAATGGATGGCCCATTAGCAGAGTATCTCCCACAGAGATAAGGATTACTGCCCCACCTAGTCACAACTGATGGTGATGGAATAGATACTTTGATCGCATCCTGTATTGTAACCCAAGACACTTTGTCAGCGTTTGGGGTTTGTTTCTTTGTAGTACTGTATTTCTATTTTAATTTTCCTAGTAAAGAACTGTTATTCCCAATTCCCATATCTTTGCCTGAGAGCCCCTTGATTTCAAAATTATAATAATTTGGAGGGAGGGGGTTTACATTTTCCATTTCAAAGAGAGGCTCCTGCCTTTCTCAGCAGGCACCTGTCCTCCAAACCAGGACATGTGCTGAGTCCCTGCTGAGCCCCGCGGCCCCGCGTGAGCTGCGCCCCTTCCCCCCGGCCAAGCCCCGTGGCCCCGTGCAGTTCGGCTCGCAGCTCACACTTCTGGGTTGGCAAATTTCCAAACTTTGTCCATATATAAGGCGCTCCAGACTATAAGGCGCACTTCTGGGTTCGGACCAAAATTTTAGTCAAAAGGGTGCGCCTTATACTCATGAAATTACTGTAAATCCAAATTGCAAAGCAAAGATATGAAACAAAGTCCATTGCAATGACAGGAACATTTCCATTTAATTTTTTAGTTTTATGAGCATTGTTCAGATCAAACCTTATATAGCAAGGTGGGAGTGATGGTAAAAATACTCCTGTTTTTTTGCAATGTTCTTCAGTCTCAATTCCAGCATCTGGTTGTCATCTACCCTCTTTCAGCCATCTGAGCCACTCAGCTTTGATATTGACATCGCTAATTAGTAACTTCTACCTCACCCAGAGATAGCTGTGATGGATTTGTATGCCTGAAATGTGCAATTATTGTGTGATCCTGTGTTGATTTTGCTGTATGTGCAAGAATTTTCCTTGTAAATGTCCACTTTTATCATCTTGGAGATGCCATCCTCCACATTTTTGTCCGCAAGGTGAACAGGTGAACCATTTTTTGACAGAAGTTAAAATAGCCTCTCCATGTTAAAAATCCAACCATTATTCATAATCACACATATATTTACAAGAAAAACTTTCATTATTTTTTCCATTTGCTGTGGTGTGATCTACTTTTAATGGCTAGTTTGATGATATAAGAACAACTAGCAGTGTATCTACACTGAGGAAAAACTGAAGAACTTTGCAGAGACATACACTGCCCTTTGCAAGGCAGCTGACATTTTGATTTTTGAATTGTTTTTTGAGCATACAGTGTTTCCCCAGAGAAATTGGGAAGGGGAGTATAAAGAGTCTCTATTTTTTCCCCATGGTCACAAGCTAGGGTGCGGGTCCTGATGGCCTCTGGGAAGTGATGCTGTGCTCCCTTTACCCAAGGTCTGTGAAAACTGCAACATCTCGCAAGAATGAGGGCTTATGGCTGTACCTTCTGTCCTCTCTGCTTGGGGAACCTGACTTTTTTAAACTGTTCTCAGCAACCTTTGCATGGTATTGCTTAGGGCTTCTTGCCTGCTTTCTTGGTAGATCCTTGGAGTGGTTGATTGCCCCTGAAGCTGGAGCAGAAACCAGCAGGGTTGTGAAAAGTGCTCTACAGCCCCTCTTCTGAAGACCAGGCACACAAGCAGTCCATTTGTTTGAGGAGAGGCAAAATAACTCTTTCCTGTTCTCCTAAGGGAAGCATGGGCTAAACATTTCCCTAGTGCCGTGAATCAGAGAGTCTTAGAATGATTTGGGTTGCAAGGGATCAAAGATTATCTAGTCTTGCCTCCCTCATAATGGGCAAGGACATCTTCCACAAGACCAGGATGCTCAAAGCCCCATCCAGCCTGCCTTGCAGGGTTGGGGAATCTACAGCTGCCTTGGACACCCTGTGCCAGTGTCTCACCACCCACACAACAAAGCATTTTGTCCCAATATAGAATTTAAACCTACGCTGTTTCAGTTTAAGGTTTTACAATAACCCACTTGTTCTGTTGGTGAAGCTGCCACAACCAAACCATCAGTGCTACTGCAGCCTGGTAGTTCATAGAAGGGACCAGAGCAGGAAAACAGCTCTGTTATACACATGGCACACACCAAGAAATTGTGAAGGTCTGTGTATGGCTACAGCACAGCGCAGTGTTGCTCTTGCCCAAAAAATCAGACAACTGTTTCACTTCAGTGCTGCACTATTAACCTGATCCCTGACCCACAAAAGAGATAACCAGCTTGGATTTGGTGCCTTACACTGTCACAAAGCCAGTTCTAGCTAGTAGGTTCTTCTCCTGCATTCCCCTGTGTGCTGCAGACACACTCCAGAAGTGATTCCAACTGCTACCTCCTCTGCATCCACTGTGGCAGTCCAGCCTCACCATCACCTGTATCCTGGCTAAGCAACCTTGTACCAGTTTGCACCCACAGCTCAAGAGAGCACCTGTGAGAAAATTGACTTACCAGAGTAAAGGGTCAGTGACTGTCCTTATTTGCACATTCTCCATCTATCCATTACATTTCTTATTAGAGTGTCTGCTGAGACTGCTGGAGAAATATGAAGTCCCTGTAACCTCTTTAATCAAGTTCTGGTGCAGTATGAGTATGGTCCATCACATCTTTATGAAGCTTTTAATTTTCATGCTCTTTTCATCTGCTTTCTGGGTATGGGCTGAGAGAAGAATTTCTCATGTCTCCACAGAGGTAAGCTGGAATTAGACTGTCAATGATGGTCTTGCGTGTGCTCTGGCAATATAATTTAGCCAGTCATCAGTCTATAATGAAGGCTTAGGTCCCTTCTGGCATTTTCATTTGTGATGGCTGAGCACTTTGCCTCCTTTTTTTACAGCATGATTTTCAGATAATTGTTCCAACTTACACATAATTATATTAGATCTGCTATTTAAGTGCCATATAGCACTTGGAGATTTTTTTTTTTAAATTTAAATAAAGCCTGCTGTTGTTATCAAATTTAAAAGAACATGAAATTGTGAGATTTTCACAGCAAAAGTGGACTTCCAGTCTAAGTTGCCTTTTTATACTTTACTCAATCTATAACCCAAAGCACCGAGTCCACAATTACGTACCACTCACAGCCCTGAAATCCTGCTGCAGCTAGACAAAGTTTAGCAGGAGAGACTGAAGCAGTAAGGTAAACACTTGACCTCTCTTTTCTTAGCTCTCACTACTACTTATATTCAGGTAACCACACTTCAAGCTGAAGAGATGAGTGTCAGTGTAGTAACTTTACTGAAAGTAAGGACTTTGGGGCTTGAAAGATGTTACTTTCTCTTTTGAAAACACTTCACCTCACAAATGGTTTTGGATTGTGCTCATGAATCTTTGTGGCACAATGTGTTTAACCCACTGGAACAATGTTTATTTTCCCTTGAACTTGCAGGTGCTTGTGTCTCGTCTGGTGCTCAACTCTTACTTCAAGCATTACACTATTAAATTGCAGAAACAGTTTTTCCCCTGAGCGGAGGTTGTTTGTTTTTTGTTAATTATCTCTTGTTCTGTCAATTCCTATGTTTTAAAAAGATATTGTGGTTTATTTGCTTCTGAGTATATATAATTTCCTTGAACAGACAATATTCTCCAAGTACAGTTTCATTCTTTGGATTTCCTTGTGTGCCTTTCCCTGGGCACCAAAACAAACCAGAAAGCCAACAAGCCTAGCAGGGTCTGTGTGAGAGTTTGTTTAGTATTAACATCAGCACTCTGAATTGCTTATCAAGGACTGAGGTCCTAGCCTGTGTGGGATTAGGTAAATGCTATTAGAAAACATTTAGAATTAGCTATGGGAAAAATATACAAGTATTTTATAATTTATCTCTTGGAGGAAGTAGGATGAGAAATGATGGTTGTTCTCTAGGTTTTGAATCATTGCAGTCAAATTGGGCACGCTCTAAATGCATAATTTTAGATAGGGCTGATGAATGTGTAGGTTAATAAAAGTGTCTGATGTGCCTCTTACTTAGAACCCATTTCCAGTTGTTTTCTTTTGTTGCCAGAATTTCACCATCTGAAGTAAAGCTCTGCCTGTTGCATCTACTCAGGTAGAATTACAAAGAAGTTTTGTTTCTGCTTTTGATTGGCATACAATTTTTGTTGAGAATATGCCATTTATTCTTCTGGTGAAGTCTTCAAGTCTTACCACTTGCATCTTGTAGAAAAACAAGCTTGTATGTGCTCAAGAGGCACTTGCTACACTTTGATTTTCCCTTGTTGTTTTCAAGTGTAGATGCTCAGACTCTAAGGCAATCTCTGTGCCATCAGTGCTTTTAAATGGTCTATAAATACTGCATAAAATGATCAAGGATCTATAGCACAGTGTAGATGGGAACAGAGCTTTGGTCTTGAATGCTCTTTCTGAACTGAGGAAATGTCGGCCAAATCTTTGTGTCCTATTCCTCATGCAAAACTAAAGGATGGGGTAGCGATGCGGTCTTACTTGAAGGCTTCAGAGACCTCAGTTCCTATTGCAAATCCAAGAGTTGTTCTAATGAATATGGTCCTTTGCAGTTTCTTTGATGTCCTTCTGATGATCAGAGTAGCATGGTGGAAGAAACTGTAAGGCATATGGCCAATTTATTTTTTCTATGTAAAAGTGGGAAAAGGATCTGTGGGAGGAGCTGTACTGCCAAAATTCTTCAAAAGTCAATGCAAGAGGCTTTAGGATTGCTCTTCCACTGCAGCAGTGTTATGCTATATGAATAGCACTGTTATCTACCCTAATAAAAAGAAACCCCAACATATCTTTAATTTTTCCTTCAAATATTATGAAGCTTAATTTGAAATCCTCTACTTTTACAAAACTAACAAAATTTGAATGTGTTATTCCTTCCCCCTCTGCCTGCCTCTAACTGATGCTCTCACTGCGATCACAACTACATTTTGCTCAGTAGAATTAATCACATTTAATGTGTTTGCAGCTGAATGAATCTCCATGGTACAAGGGAACAGTTTATTTCAAAATCTCATAAGAAGTATGTTACAGAAATTGCTCATGGAATGCGAAGAGAACTTCACATGAGATAGAGCAGGAAATTCTCAGCGTTCTAGGGCCTGGGGGAGAATGCAATCTCTCCAAATTGGACTCTTTGTTTGATATTGAAATAGCTTTCATGTATGACAAGAGAGAATTAGTCATCTTCCTTTAAAATAATTGGTAACTGGCCACTTGCTGTTCCAGCTGTCACGAACTGTCCTCTGTTTTGGCTTAAAAACAAAACTTATCTGGTTTTGGACTTTTGAAGCTTAAAAAGTAATGATCCAGATGAATAATCTATTAGTTTTTCACTGCCGTGGAAGCAGCATTAGTCATCCACTGATGCCAGATGTTATAGTTAGCCACATAATTTTGGCATGCTAGTCGGACTTCAGGGCTCTTCCATGGAACATTAGGGCAGCAGTGACAATTCACTCAAAACAATTTTCTGCCATCCTTAGCTCATACTTGGGTAAAACTGGAGTTCAGAGAAATGTGAAGCAGGTGGAAGTTTCAGTGCCAGTATTACAGGACTGTCAATGAAGGAGACGGGGAGTTTCCCCTTTTTGCCACCTGACCTTGCTGTGACCAGCCTAAGGCATCCTTCTTATAGGTATTGCTAATATTTGCCACTGCCTGGATTTGTCTGCTGAGTCCATAGATATTCAAAGTGGCAACATAATAATTGAATGCTAAGCAATCCTGTTTTAGTGAGACAAAACTAGCTTTTTTCTATGGTGTTTTCAGAGAGAAGCAATGTATAAAGCTGGTGAAAATGAGAAAGACTTAACAAGAGTAAGACTCAGTTGCTAGCTCAAGAAGCACACAGCAAGTATCCTTTGCTTCCCTTCCCCACAAATCACCCTGATGATCTGGTATTAAGGCAAATGAGTTAATCTGATAGCTAGAGAATATTTAAATAATTAAAAGTAGTTTAGAAGTAGTAAAAAATAGCAGCTATGGTGGGCTCTCGAGTTGGGCCTGTAAATGCCACAACCTAACAGGCAAGGGTAAGAAGTGAATGCAGTCCTTATTTGCAGTTGGTCAGGCTCAGTAAATGATCTTTCAGTAACTCCAGGAGCTGGCAAGTTCCTTCAACCATGGACTATTTATGATGCTGCTCTGAGCATGTTCTGACACTCTCCTTGTTCTCTGACACAGGTTATTTTTAAACAGATGGCAAAACAAAAAGGCAAACCAAAAGGATGCAGAAAGAAAACCACACTCAGTGGAAAGAAGAGACAAAGTCCAGCTTCCAGGTGCTCTTCAATATGTAGGTGAAGCTGATGGCTGTGGATATATCGAAGGAGATAGGCTCCAGGAAAATATAGTCTAGCAGCCCTGAGGAAAATATAAATCATTACTTCAGTTCCTTTACACTTTGTCTAGATTTTCCCTTGTTTGAGGGAAAGCTATTTTTAAGGCTCTCAAAAGAGGAGTGGGATGACAATAGACTATTCCTTCATTGTTTTGCTCACTATCTAGTTCTAGTTTCTGCCACAGCTATTTTTGTTCACATGCTTTTCAGATTACCTTTCTTGCTTACCAAACGTTATTTCAGCATGTTCTGTGTTTGGGACAATCTGTCCTAAACCTGAGCTTCCCTCAGTAGAGTGGGAGCAGCTGTGGCAGACCTCAGCAGCAGCTGGCTGCTCAAATGTTCGCTCATCTTCCTGGGCAGATTTGAAGGTACAGAGGTGTTGTTAGCAGTATGCCCCCTAGCAAACAAGAAGGCCAGTTGGGTTACATCTGCAGGGTAGTTGTTGGGGGCTCATTTAGATACACTCTGAGGTTAAATTCCTCAAGCTACAGGGGTCCTTGCAGCCAAATTCTTTGATGCTAGTGACAGTCACTGACAGTGGGGCAGTAGCTCAGGATGCCTTCTGCAGGGCTGAACCCTTACTTCATCATTGAAGACACTGTTAGCAGTAGGAAAAGGTATTTTATTGAGTCAAGCTCTTTCCCTTCAGCCCACACATTTTGGCAAGCTCTGTGCTTCAGCAAAATGAACTCTGGTACTCAGAAAGATGTTAAAATAAAAATCAACACCATGCAATTATAGCCAGCATCCTGCACTGCATCAAAAGCAATGTAATGGAGTCCAATATGGGAACATTAGTGCATGCTGAATATTGCTCCTTTGATCTTTGGTCGTTTTCAGTTTGCTCTGTTATTATTTCCTGTATTGTTTGCTTTACTAAGGAGACCACAGGAAGATACACTGTTCACCCTGCTGTTCATAAGTAACACAGCAGTTCTGACACTGGTATTGCAGGCATCACGAAGATCCCTCCTCTCTTGCTGCAGCCATAATGTAACGAGTTGTCTATCTCTGTCTTAGCTTTCTTTAGGTTTTGTGCCCCTGCTTAACCAAAGCCCCATTGTTCTACAACTTCCTTTGCCAAAGGCAAGAGACCTTTCTATTTCCATATTAAATTATTAAATGCGTGCACATTCAATTATTTGAATTTATTGTTTGACCTTCTTGATCTTTTATACATTATATATATATATATATATTTTTTTTTTTTTAACCACAGAATCTTTCCTCCCTCTTCTCTGGGTTTAATATATTTTTTATTCTTCTTTCTGAAAGGATACACAAATCAAATTGTTTTCTTTTTTTCTCTCAAGACAACCTATTTCTTTAGCCCTCTTAACAGTGTTGCTCTCTGTCTTTAGTTTCAATTCAAATTCTCAGCTAATGATCAGAATTTTACCCATTTCTCCATATTTTTGTACCATACCCCTAGCACCTTTTTGTGTCCTTCTCCACTAAGAAGCAGTTAAATCTTCTCCACTAAGAAGCAGTTAAGTGAAGAGCAGAAACACTTGCAGTTAGTCACCATATCAGTCTTTTCAGCTTCAGATGGCTAAATTAGTTTCCCTCATTTCCAATAATACTCTGTCTTCAGTGAAGAACTTGTAGACCTACTTTTTTTCAATGTTCTTCCATTTAATATAAACTCATCTTCTTTGGAATTTTACTTTTAATGATAAAATTTTCTAAAATGGTTTTGGCAATTACAAGACTAATAAGAATAACCCACAGTCTCGGTTTTATTGGCTATTTGGTGGAGAAATGTGCCACCCATCCCATCTAGAAGTAATTTACTCTATTACCCATCACACTTACTCTACATCCTTTATGTAGGATACAAAAGTATCCATTGATTATATGATTATTAGTGAAACTCTCCTCCTAATAGCATTGCCTGAGTATCTATAACAGTCAGACCTCATAATGAAATTGTGTGGTGGTTTCTCAGCCCACTAAAACCTCTTTCATTTTTTCCCACTGAAATTGAGACAGATACTGTTGTGCCCATGCCATTGTTTCTACCTTTACACTTTTATGCTCAGTTCCTTTGTTGATGCACCCCACTGCCTTTAGCTCCATCTCTGTCTTTCTGCACACTGCTTTTTCTCAATACATCTGCTCTAAATGTGGCTGCTATTTTACCACATGCTGTTATTCCTTCCAGTGTCTGATTTCACATTCTGTTCCAATAGTTTGACCTTGCCCGGTCTGTTTGCCAGGCCTCCTGCGTAAATGCACGATGGGGAAGCAGTTTCTTACCAGCCATGCTCAGCAATCCATCAGGGAGAGAAACAGCCCCTCAGAAGCTCTATCAGCTGCTTGGCTGTTGTTTCTATCAGCGACAGTTTCTTTCCTCATGCTCCATCAGCTGTTGCCAAGTTTTTTGTTACCTTATTTGTTACTCCCGAGAGCCAAAATCACTCCCCCTTAATTTCTTTCTGCTTTAAGGTATTTTTTAAATTTTTTTTTTATGAGGCACGCCAGCTCTGTTTTGTAGGAATTCAGGATAAAAATATCTATTATTCAGATTTTTCGTCATGACTGGAAATATTCCTAGTGTCATTCACCTATGCTAACGTCAAGTGTTTCAAATTTAAGCGTTTGGAGTTTGAACCAACCCCATGGACATCCCTTGTCTCTGATGCAGAGTGGGCACAGCTGGATGTGGATGGCATTGGAAGACTTTTATCCTTCATCTCTACTCTGATGTCCTCTTTATCTTGACAGTTTTTGCAGTTAAATCTCATGTATCTCTGTATAGAATGTCTATCCTTTCCTTGCCGTGAGAGGGGCGGACAGATTTGTTTCTTCGAATTTTTAGTTCAACCTTTTTGACATTTATTGTTACATTCTCATTCCCTTTACTTATGTCAGTCTGTCATTAAATTGCTTTTCCAACTAATTCAAGGACTAAAGAAAGCTTTATTTATAGTTTTTGCTTCAACATTAAGTTGGGAGATTTTCACTCATCTTAGAGCCAGTCACTCTATATTTCAACAATAACAGCATGTTAGATGGTAATGAGGTGATACCATGAGGTGAGCTGTGAAGGGAAAAAACCTAGCACAGATACGTGACTAAGCTCTGTGACAGTACATAAACTGCATCCTAGACTCATTATTGCATGAACTTCTAAAATATTGCCATACATAGAGTTGTCTTGAGTTTTCCTAAGTACCTAGACTTGAATCTCAGTTTATAACATGTATTAGTTAATGGGACTCAAACTTTGTCCAGCAGACCAGGAGTGGCTGCTGCCCTGCTGCAAATCAGTCCCATGGGTCCCTTCCCCAGTCCTTGTACTGGAGGCATAATTTAATAATTTTGTGCTCTTTCAGTGATTCAGATATACTCCCCGAGTTTGACAATCTCTGCAGAGATTTTCTGTTCGTGCTATGGTCCCTGCAAAGAGAAGTAGCACCTAAGAGACTTCAGTGCAGCAAGACCTGGTTTAAGACAAATGCACTCCTAATTACTGCCGTGGTTGTATGCCATGGCTGAAGTGTTGGATTATTTTTAGTGGACCTGGTTCACAGAAATGGAGCAGAACAAATTTGTGCATAATTAGAGCATAAAATTACCTGGATTTTGTTCCCAGTTACTTGTGGGTAACAGTATCTAATCAGACATTGCTCTTGGGACATGTCTGCACAGGTATTTCCAATCAGGAAGTCATTACAGAGCATGCACACATATTTCTGAAAAACTCAGTTCTGTAGTAAACAGAGTTGGTGCTGCTTGCTGGCTTTGCACGTAAAGCCCTCCTGAAAAAAGCTGATTGCATTGTGCTCTGAGTATGTGAACTGAAGAGGTTCAGTAATGAAGGTGCCTCAGATTATTGCTTTACTAGAATTAGTATTTTCTGTAGACAACACTGCTTACAGTGGGTGCAATGCTGTTTTTCACAATATTACTTTACTGCAATTAGGTTTCAGTGAGGCTTAAGCAGATACTTAAATGTAAACTGTTCCAAAAGTGTGGGGCCTCACTGAACAAAATGAATATCTGAGAACTTTTCAGAGCATTCAAATCAACCTGAAACAAAGAAATGGGAAGGTGTGTCTTTGCTGCAGCAATACAAGACTTTCTCGTAAGGAAAGATTTTAATTACAATCCCACACTCATTGTTTTGAGAGGTTACAGGCATCAATTTTACATGGGGTTATTTTCTGTGGAATTCAGCAGTCCTCTATATTCACACTCCTGGAAACCACAGGAACTTCAATTTTCTTCAAGCTGAGCTAGACTGGCAACTTCAAAGTGAAGAAAGCAGGGACCTTATGGGTCAATGCTTTGTGTCAAAAACATGCTTTTGACAATTTTTTTACTCCACTAACCTAGAAACCAATCTAGAAGGTTTATTATAGATTAATGGTGGTCTGTCTCAATGTTTGCAGAGCAAATTGATGAGCAGTCACACGAGGAAGATGAACTCAGTGTTCAAGTCAAGCATTCTGTGAAAGGATTGGGCAGTTTCCAATACAGTTTTTAAACCATCTGAGATAAAAAAGAAATCTGATTAGATAATTCTGTCCTCACAGCATCAGCCTGAAGCTCAGACATAGATGTGGTCTCTTGGTCTCTTTTCCTATAGTCTGCTGATTTTGAGTTCTTGAAGAAAATTCTCTATTTGGGTTTCAACTCTACTAGCATTTACCTTCCTGAATATTTGATCATGATACTAGATTAAAAAAATGTTCTAATTGATGCTTGTCTGTCCCCAGAATGCTGATAGCTCAGTGTAGCATGCAGAGATTCATATGGCAGTAGATTTGATATATAAGAAGCATTTGTCCATTTAGCTTTCTGCATTTCATAAGGCTTTGAATTTCCTTGTTATGTGTAGGAGCTGTCACCCTGGATCAGAGCTGTGGTGATTCATTGGCTTAATGCTGCTGGAGCCAGAAGTAACATTCACATGAGAATTTCAATTAAAGCTCAGAAGAGATGTAAGATATACACTTTTAATCGAGAGGGTGATTCATCATTGGGAAGGAACTAGCCTTGGAAGCAGCTAATTTTTCATTTGTGTTTGCAAATTAGAACTGGAGGTCTTTCTGGAAGATAGGTTGTAGCCAAAACCAGGTTATTGTGCTCAGTACAAGTATAGCTAAGTGAAATCAGATGGCATGGGCTTGAAGAACGGACTACATGAAGAGACAGTTTTTTCAGTTCATTTTTTCCTCATGCAGAAGAACAAAGTCCCTAGGAGCAAGAAAGATCAGGTTTCATGGTAGAACAAAGATCTCTGACCTCCTCATCCTCCTCCAGTCATCTGAAGTTGAGAAGGTTTCATGCTGCTGGCTTGGTGCTTGCTTTTGACGGAGACCATTGGCACAGCACAGATTCAGTGCTGAAAGTATGCATTTCTACTGAGGGGCTGGGCTTAGAAAATATAAGGCCTTCTGCAAAATCAGCATGTATTTTGTGTGGGAGAAAAAGGATGTGGCAGAGTGTATGCACGAGGAGTAGGACAGGAATATCAAATTCATAATTTTCAGTTTCTAGGAACTGTATTAGGAAAACTGTTCTAGGAGGTATAATCAGCTGGGGTTTGGTTTTTCTGGTGCATTGGAAATATTCAGTAAATTTAGAATACATTGCATAATACCCTAGTACATGACTGTGGATTGGAGCCACAAGTAGTACCTCTTTGTATCTGAATTTTTTATTCATGCAGGACAGAGCCCAGTAGGTGTTCTTGTTTACAACCTCCTTTCTAAGACCATTGTGATCTCCTGTTGTTTTCCACACTGGAAAGGGTCATATTTCATCTGTATCAGTAAAATAAATACATAATGTAAATCAGGGCCTCATTTACTGCTGCAGGACAATATCTGCAGTGTGATGTTAATTCATGCACCTTTTTTTTCCCTGGGATGGTATAGACATTTTCGTTTGGGTATAGTTTTTCTTTCATGTTTCCTGGTCTTGCGTTTAATTCATCCTCCAAGATTTACACTCCTGGACAGCTACCAGGAGACACCAAACTGCAAAAAGAAATCCCACAGCCCTCCATGTGCTCTAGAGTTCAGGTCTCTTATAATTAGCAGATTAATGGGCACTGAAGAAAAGATCAGGTGTTTACAGCAGCTTGAAGCACATATAGTTGCAAAAGTAATAGCTCTTGTCTCAATTATTTACAGGCTTTGGCCAAAGTGGTAACAGCTAACTGTCAAAGCTTGCAAAATCAGCCTATAAAAGTACACTACCAGCAGCGTTGTGTTTCTCAGAGTTACTGAGTACTGTCCCACTAGGATGCAGAGTGGCTGCAGGGCTGTAAAGGATGTGGAAGACTGCTTTGGCTGCAAGCCATATTTGTGCTGTGTCATCTAACTTCACCATGCCAGATCCTAGCTGCAAAATCCAGCAAAGTTGTTCACTGGTTCTGTGCTGCACGAGGGGGCTGACAGCATTTCATGTCACGTTGCTTCACGTCTCTGTTCCAGACTATGCCAGAGAGTTCTCTTCAAGACAATGGCAAGATGTTGCTGCTAGGATGATTCACTGCAAGCAGCCTTTTCCACAAGCAGCAGGTATGAGATATAACCCTACCCAAGTATTACAGTTTTACCTCTTCAGAGCTACCTTTGTGCCACTCTCCGTGACTGGCTGCACGATCTTTTAGCTTCATGCTGTAGGAAGGCCACTCAGCTTGGCAGAATTTGCAACTTTTCAGATACTTTGCACTGCTAAAGCATTCACAAAGAGGAATAATTTTGTCTGAGTGTCATGGGGTGGGACATTAAGACTATCTGAGTGCTGTGTGGTTGTGGTCATTCTGATCCACAGAGGGTCACATGGAGCGAGGATCCTTCTCTATTCCATCATAATGAGTTTTATAGACAGAGATTAAGATGTGTTAAGAAGAGAGTCAAAATAGCAGTATGTACCCTCATTGCAGAATGCCTGGAAAATGGCATTCTGTCAGAAAACCTGCTTGAACCTGTATATTTGTCTGGAGCTCAGACATCCGACCTAGAGTTTCAAGAAGCCCTTCAACCAAAGTGGTAGCTACAGGTCTGATTGAACTGAAGGTATCCTTCTTTAGCAGATGTTGTGATGCTCAGGGTCTTCCCTCAGGATGATGAGACAAGTTGTTGCTGCTTCTTTTGACTACCATGGTGAGATATCAAGCTACAAGGCTACAGCTGAAGTCCCAGCAGGTTCCATTTCTGCCTTCACCCTGTTGGGTTCCAAGCGAACCCTGAGAAGGAAAGGAGTGTTCCTTTCTTCTCCTCCTGAATATGTGCCACTGACTCAGTTCCTGGGCTGTGTAGGCCTGGGCTTAGTTAAACATGAATGAAAGCTCTAGGTGCTATGAACCTTATCAAATATAAGGCACAGCTGGAAGTCAGGGGGCAGAGGATCTTTGATCTGGCAGTGGGATGAAGGTCCCACTCCATCTAAATACTTAAAACATAGATGTTCTCTTGTGTCCTGGCTCTCAAAAGCCACTTCTCTGCACTGATTTTCTGGAGAGAGAAAAGTATTTGACTTTCTTTGGGTTCTTGTTCTGAGCACTAAAAAATTGGTACTTAATAGCTGGTAATTTTGTGTGAGGGTAAAGTCTATCATTGGGCATTAAAATGTGAAAAATCATGCAGACATCTAGTCAGGGTTACAGAATGACGCATTCAAGAAGAGCTCTGAAAATTTCTATAGCCAAGAAAAGGAACACTACCTCAAAAAGCCTTGCTTCTAATCCCTCTCTCTCATTGTTTTCCATGAACACTGAACTGGAGCATGCAGCACTTCTCTCTGATGCATTCCCTTCACACTAACAATGGTTTATGTATGTATGATTTTTGATGACAGCGGCTCTTATTGAATTACTGAGCTAGTCTATCAAACAATATCCTGACTTCATTGGAATTTCGCATCCTGAGTTTGTTGGTTGTGTTATCTTTTGTTATATTTTTCATAAGGCTGTCATGGCAACAAAGGGAGAATGAGATTTTCCTTCAAACCTCCCTGTTTATTATCCAGATGAAGGGATGGTGTGCCTCTGGTTACTGACTGTAACCACTCTTATGAAACACCTTCCACAAAGGCTTGTCTAAACAGATATTTGCTCAGCTTCACTGCCTCATCTGTTTTCCCCTTCTGTGGACAAACATGAAAAGGTAGTTTATCTTCAATGGTTCCATAATTAAACT
Source organism: Catharus ustulatus (assembly GCF_009819885.2). Taxonomy (NCBI): domain Eukaryota; kingdom Metazoa; phylum Chordata; class Aves; order Passeriformes; family Turdidae; genus Catharus; species Catharus ustulatus. The sequence goes on from NC_046222.1 coordinate 59,304,308, forward strand.
CCAAAAATAGCAGGCTTTTCTCCATGTGCTCTGCAGCATGGACACCAGCACCTCACCTCCACCAGCATGAAACTCCTCCTTGTCCCACTTGCTGCTGTTTCTGTCCCAAGCTACAAGAGCTAGGATCAGTAAGGGATACACAGCTTAAAAATTAAAGGATAAATTGCTGCAGACTTGGGTCTGGAATAGGACAAATTAAAAAAAAAAGAGATAAACCACCCCTGCTGCCAAGCATTGTAATATATTTGCCTGTGATATTTTGTCTTTGCTCATGCGTTGCTTGTGGCAATTTGGCAGCTTATTCTTGGTCTTCACGGTCAGCTGCTTTATCCTTGATATTTCTATTTTATTTTCCATTACCTAATTTCTTCTCCTAACTGCTAACTTGTACCTCCTGTGTGGCTGAATCAATGCCTTTCCCTCCCTCTGATAGCTAAACCTAAGATATTTGTCTTGGTGTTAGCTGCACAAAACAACCAAGCTCCAGAAGTTTTTCATTGTACTAGTTTCTCTGTGAGTTATTAAAAACTAATCACAACCTTAATTTCCTTCATTTCCAGGCAGGCTTTTTGTAGGACATGAACTTCAAAACCTAGTTCTTAATTGCGTGCTATAACCACGAGACAAGGATCTGGCTATTGTCACATTCAATTTATTTTAAGATTTCGCATTACCAGTCAGGAAACATAGGTGCAGATCATGAACTAGGAATTCCATTTTGCATGCTGATGCTCCCACGAGATTGCTTTTCTTTGTTGTATCCTTTGTTGTATTTGAAAGGCATTTTGAAAATTCGTGCGCAGAAAAATTTTCCATTATCCTGGGGTAATTCAGATCCATTAGAGTATGTAAAATATGTCAGTAACACAAGAAAACTGCATCAAATTAATTAATGCTAAATCTAAATACAATTCCTAAGGTGTTGCTAGACAAACATCATTATGGTAATGTGAATTGTATTTATTAGAAATGTTTTCATTGTGGACTTCTCTGTCAAGAAAGGATGCGCTTGCAAAGACTGTGTTTCTTCTTGTTAATTTGCACATGCAAAAGCAAATATGCAACTCCTGAAAAGTTACATTGCCCTTTCAAATAAACTTCAGATGTTTGTCTATAAGCAGCTATTTTTTATTTTGTGATTAATTAGAGTAATACCCTAGGGCCCTTCCAGAGTATTTATGCAAGACAGATAATCAGCCAAACAGAAATTTAGTTCTCTTTAGTGATTATTTGCAGCAATTTCAGGAACAAATCTGGATTCTTTTTAGACAGTTTTTAAATAACATTCATTTTCCTTCATTTAGTTCAGTTTCTGATACTCAGGGCTATAGCTTGCTTCATATTTGGAGGGTTTTTTTACCTTAATTCAATTAAACAAATATTCAGCAGTGATGATTTTTTGAATGATTTGGATTTTCTCTCACTGGTCATTTAATTTGTACTGACTTTACAGCAATTGACACCTTCTGTCTACAAAAATATCTTGTAATAATGTCTGGTATCAGGTTGTAATATTCCTGTTACCACCTTCCTCTGCCACCTTCTTGCAGAATTTCTGTGTCACTTCTGTCTCAGAGTCAACTTGCCTCTTGCTCCATGTCCCTAAGTACCAAATGTAACACGTTGGAGAAAAGGTGTGACTCAGAGCTGGCAAGACAAATGCTGTATGGGACAATGGCTTAAATGTGCTTTGGCCTGCCTCCTGCTCTCACTGTGTCCTGAGGCCATGGAGGAACTCAGTCTGCTCCTCTCATTGGCATCGCGGCATTCACTCATGCATGTTCTCGTCGGGGTGAAATTCAGAAATCCACATCCTGCAGAGCAGGAGAGCAAGGATAGCACGCTAATTTACTCCACTTGAACTTGGGAGTTCTATTCTTCTGGACCACAAACTGATGCTTGAACTGATGCCAAATTTTTCTGTACATCCCAAATTAAATGAGTGTCAACCAGCCGTCTTGGAGTGTGCAAACTGGAGTGGTGCTGACATCAACACTACGTCACAGTGCAAGTTCACCCTGCAGAGTGGAGTCTTTTGCTATGTACTACAGGGCAAAGCCTTTAAGGAAATAATGAGGGGTTTGTATTGTGGACAGCCAGCCATGATCACCACAGGCTGGGCATTCCATAATGGAAATATCTAAAAAGAATCCTAGAGCACTTCTGGACTTTTTGTCCCAAGTTCCTTTGATCTGCCTTCCCTGCTTCCACTGCAGTCCTTGTAGCTGATGGTACTTGGTCCTTCATGTGTCCTACCACACACAATCCTACCCGAGTGGAACAGGGAGAGATGAAAATGATATAAAGCTAAAACTGAGAGGAAGGGTAAATTATAGCACGGACAGAAAAGTCATGGCTCAATATTGGTTAAAGGCATGAGACTTCAGTACTGATGAAGAAAAAGCAGAGGGAAAAAACAATGCGGAAAATATTCTCATGGGATTTTGTCTTTCCAGACAATGGGACAGCAGCAGATCAGTTTTCTGGCTGCAGAGAAGGCATGTTGGCAGGGGGAAAGCATGACAGGTGTGTTGTCATATTCCTGTCTGGGCTGAACGACAAATGTTCATCTGAAATCTTACCGATGCAAAGCAGAGTGAGAGTACGAAAAGGTGGGAGAGTGGCAGTGCCAGTATTCTGAAAATATGTGCTGCAAATGAGCAACAGATGGAATCCCCAGCATCAGCAGCCTTTTCAAGCAGGCTTGCTCACATTGCAGGCTTCTCAGGTGTTTGAAACTGGGAAAGGCTCTGATGATGAGGTTCCTAGTACCACTAACAATTACCCCAGAGCATTGAATATCTGTTCTTTCACAGCCTTTCCTAACACTGCATACATCCCTCATCGTACTACATACAAGACTTTTTTTGGGAAAGGGTGGATGAAATGCCTGGATTCATGAAGATACTCACTAAGCTTTGATACTCCAGCTTTCTACTGGACCAAAGTGACTGGAACTGTGCCCTGGTGACAGATGGGAGTTGTAAGTTGATTGTCCAGATAATGTTTAATATCCAGCAGCTAGTATCCATCATCCTTGCTGCAGTTGCTTCTGTAGTGCAACAGATAGTAGTAACCAGATAAGAGTATGGAATGGGAATCTGTCCAGAAAATCCCACAAGAACCCAAATTACAGATGACGGGTGGAAAGCAGAAACACTAAGGTCTTCTGGGGTCTGTGTCCAAGTGCTTCTTCTACACATGATTATTTGCCCTCTTCACTAATAAAAAATGAATGTTAGGGCCTACCCTTTGCAAGGTCTCATTTAGAGCCTGATGAAGGGATGAATGATTTCAACCAATTTATCGCTCATATGCTTTTTTTGTTTCCTGTTTGTTTTGTTTAAATGTTTACAACATTGCTTGATTACTGTCTGGCTTATAGTTTATTCTTCCAATAATTTCCAGATAGAATGTCAATGGCAGAGATGCTATTTTAATGAGCTGTCAGTTTTAAACCACTCCAGACTTGTGCCCTAATTTAACATAAACATGATGCAGAGTTGTGAAATTGTTCTGTAATGAACTGCCTACAACTATAGCTGAAAACTCTTCCACAGGAATATTGAGGAGACAGCTACAGTCTATAAGACATCTGCTGAAGTCAAAAGTAATACCAAAAATCAAGCACATTTGTGCTTTTACAGTTTACAGTGAGCTTGAGTTGTGAGGCAAATAAGCCCTGACTGTGGCAGTGTGCACTTGCTGAAGGGGAGTGGCGGGGCTTGGTTGTGCTGCTGGCAGTGGCACCAGCTCACCCAAGTGCTTGGGGCTTGCTGTCACCACGTTGCTGTGCCATGCCTGTCACCAGGCCATGTGTTTTCAGAGCTATTGCCTTTTTTTTTCCCTGTGAGAATGAGCACTGCTGTGCCAAACAAAACAGAATGAACAATGATTTGGAGTGTTTGCTGAAGCACAAATGTTCTTGCAGAGTCTGAAGTGGTGGAGTGGGACAGGCAACAGCAGATTATTGTTTAGAGCAGTGATTTTCATCATATACTTGAGACTAACCTGGAGGCTTCTGCTAGCCTGTAGAATCTCAGTCTCCAAAAATGTTTTGTGGCTCCATTCTGGTTCAGAGATGTTCTATATGTGCTGTGTTAGTCTTCAGAACTTATCTAAGAAGGGCCCAGAATCCTTCTTGTGGGGTAGAAAAGGAGGTTGTCCCAGGAGAGGAAGCAGGATGTAAGGATTGAACACATCACATCTGTGTGCTAAAATCAAATGGTCATCAGAAGAGTGAGGACTTGTGCATGGCATGCAACTGCCTTGTCCACTCCAGAGCCCATCCTGTCTCTGGGGCAACCCTCCCCATATGTTCAGATTTGGTTTTTCTCAGGTCAGATTGAGGGGAAAGGGAAGGGTGAGAGTATGAGGATGGCAGTATGGAAGTAGCATCCCCTGAAGGTTCACACTGGTCCATGTGAAAAAAACCATTATTTTTATGGCTCTTATACTGACTGCCCTGTATGTGCACCAGCTCTGTGCATGTCATTTATTGGTTCGATCCACCTTTACCCAAACTTGTCACCCTGGCATCTCCCTATGGCCAGTAGAAAGGAGAAGTAGAAATTTTGCTCCAGAGCAAAATCTTCCTTGTCCAAAGACAGATGTTGAAGACAAGAAACAGGAGTAGCAATCACTGAAATTTAAACCAGAGGAATTGCATTCTTCATTTCTCAGTGATAGAAACCTGGGGAACTTCTAGTCCTCCTTTCTACACTATGTGATCCAAGAGCTGGGATATTCACCAGCAAATACCCTGATATTTGGAACATGTTTTGAGTTCCATTGATGAACATTATTTTGAGGTGGTCATTCAGATTGCCAGGCTGTGTGTCCCTGGGCCATTTGGAGTGACAAAGGGTGTCAGGCCAGGGGAGCAGTTCACCCTTGTCAGACGTGCATCCTTTACAAGTAAGGCTTTGTAATCACCCAAGCTGCTCCTGCAGAGACTGTAGTTATTGCAGCATGTCTAGGCCAGCCTGTTAGACCTATAGACTCATTGCTTTTGGCAATTCTGGGCTTGAATGGATTGAAAAAGAAGTTAAGTTTTCAGATTAATTTAATTTACATAAGAAAAAAAAGTGAACAAAAAGTTTTTTCACTGTCCATATAGTTCTGTACCAGCAAAACTGAATTCCGGAAGGAGGATGATAACTCTCTTGTAAAGAAAGAAAGGAAAATGGGAAAATGCCTTCTCAAATACCTCATACCTTCTCAAAGGATTATATTTTTTATCATTTGTCTTTTACAAAAGTCTTCGAAAGAATATATGTGAAGAACTGAAAAGTCAAGGCATAATAAAGAAGGCATAAGCTCTTCCATTTCTGAATGATTTCCTGTCTCTGTCATGGTCAGGTGCACTGGGCACTACAGCAGCAGGACCTGGGCTCCCACAATGTTTTCCTTTGCAGCCCTGGAGAAATTTGAACATCCCCCTGTCCTCCTTTGGACAGCCTAGGCTATCTGATCCCAGCTAAGCCCACATGCAAAGGGTTCAGTTCATGGTAACCAGGACAAAAAGCTGGCAGCCCAGAGGCTTTCCCATTATTTTGGTATTGTGCATGACATAATTCTTAAAATGGCAGCTTGGCCTGTGGTTCTGGTTCCAAAAATATTAGAGTTGTGCTTGTGTGTGCTTCTCCCCTCTAATTGTGTCCTTCTATAAACTAAAAAAAAACCATGGAAACTGCCATATAACATGCATAACGTCCAGGGACTTTCTGTATCACACTCTTTTTTTTTTTTTTTTTTTTTTGATTGGTGGTTCCCAGCAGTGAGGATCACATTCCCTTTGCTCTCTGTTCTGATTAGGGGGACTGTGTGGTGAAGTTACCTGGGGAAAAGGCAAAATGAGAGACAGATCTTCATCTCCTGCTTGACATTGCCTGCTATGGTTTGTCCCAACTGCAGGGCCCTTCATCACAGCCACACCAGACTCTGCACAGTCAAGCCAGAGCTACCTCAGCTGTGTCCTGGTCTCACAAAAAAGAAAAATTGGATCCTTATAGCCAGATCCTGCCTTTTGCAGGCACAGGTACTGAAATGAAGGGAGAAGGGAGAGTCCTCTGCAGCCTGCCAGCTGCCTCCTGTGCAGTGTTTCTTTATCGAATAGGAATAAATAGACCAGGGCCCAGATGGGCTACTGATGATTGACAGGTGTCAGGATGTGTGTACAGCTTTGTCAGTCAAGCTGCTCCATGTCAATTGAACAACTAAATGGTCCAGGGTTCCACTTGTTTTCCCAATATAAACTGCTTATTAAAATCAAGCCAGAAGATATAAATTCCAGTATTTAGCATTTTTAGCCACAGCTGAATATGTGTCATAGAAAGTCAGCCAGATTCTTAATACATTCTCTTGTGTTAAGTTTGGGTTCATCTGTGTGAACAATGATGTATGTGTGAAGTGTATGCATAAACTGCATGGGTATCATTCAGCATTTTTGTTGCCTCTGCAGGTGTTTCTGGAAAAACAACTAATTTTCAGATTGCATGCCTTTAAAAAATTTGCATAAACAACCAATACAGCTCTCACAGTATATTTGTTATGATTGCCACGTTGAGCCCAACAACCATCTTTTAACTTGGACATAAAATGATGCCATTTCTGTAAGTACTACTCAATGTTTGTTTGAAACTTTGTTAGTATCTAACTGCATTAACAAAACCCAATGCTTTATTAGCTATGGGTGGGATTTTAGAGATTTTTGGTCTTTTTTTTTTTGTGTTTGTTCATTTGTTTTCTTTTAATCATAATTCACTATTTTTCTGTTTTAGAAAATGTAGTTCTCCAGATAGGTAACAGAAAAAAATATTGTCATATATGTGATATATGACATCAGAAAGAGTGATCAGTGAGTTGAGGTAAATACTGGTAAAGTCTGCAAAGACACTTTCTAACTTTGGTAAAATTGATAGGAGACACAAGTGATGACCCATGAGTAGCCAATGGTTTCCCCTGTGTGCCACATTCGAAAGAATCAGGTCCTTTTTGTCCCCCCAGATGTCTGTGCTGTATTTTTGCACATGGCTTTTTTTGTTAATTCCTTCCATGAAGAAAAAAACCCACAAAAACCCCTATACATAGTTGCTAAGTTGAGTCAAAGCTCTTTTCTAGAAAAGAAACACAGAATTAATCTCTGTAGCCTCAGAAGGTCCCTTGCTGCCCACATTCTCTATTTGTGTGAGGTTATGTATGTTTTTGGTAGATGTTGCTCGTGCTCAGCAAGGTAAATAAAATGTTGTATTAAGAACTTGTTTCTTCATTCTAGTCTCAGTGCAAAAAACCAAATAAACATTATTTTTCTTGTATGCAGCCAGTTCATAGGAACTCCCCTGTGGAAACACACATGTATACTTAAGGCTAGAGAATAAATGCTCTGACTCAGAGTCCTAACGAGTAAGCAGCTCTTGTTCCCACAGCAGGCAGCTGCTGCCTTTCAGCCCAGCCAGGCTCTGTTGCCTCCATCAGCTCCTTGCCAGACACATGTACAAATCATCTTCTGTCTCATGTCTTAGGTTTTGAGTTTCTCTGATGATTTGTTTTTGCTAGTCCAGTGTTTATTCCATGACTAGGAGAAAAGAGTTGTTGCTTCACCAGGGGTGACACAGCTTGCTCAATTACCTGTGTATCTCATCTTATCTTGCTGTCTTTTCCTTTCAGCACTGTACAGATGCTATTTCTTTTGCAAAGAAAGAGAAGGATTCAGTGAATGGGGAGGTGACTGAAATGTGATAGCACAAATCAGGATTTATATCTTTTATATCTTTGGCTAAATTTAGGTGGCATTTTGTTCTAGTATCTCTTGACCAAATTCTGCCTGGTGTTTCTTGAAATGCCATCATTCTGCCAAGCATTTTAGTTTTATGTTGATAATCTCTTGTCCATTACAGGAGCAGACAAACCCAATAGTCAGATTTCATACACAAAACAGAGTCAGTTATTGAAAAGACATGTATAAAGCTTAAAAGCTGTTTCTAACTGCACTGCAGTTCAAGAAAAATATCACCCAAAAGCCTTCCTCCTCAAAAAGCCACATCATAAAATAACAAGCAGCAAAGATTCCTTTTTTCTGTGTAACTACCACTGCATTCAGCTTTGAGTTGACAGGGTCTAATAATAAAGACAGGTTAATGTCATCTTGCATTTGCAAAAGCCTTTTTGCTATTATAAAAGAGTAATTAGGTCATCTCACCTTCAATATTAAATTTTAGAAATTCCTACAAGTTTTCCTAAAGATTGGGTAAGGAGCAGGCTAGATTTGTTTGAACCATAAGAAAAATCAATTTAAACCAAGGTTTCACCTCTCTTTCAGTGAGATATGTGATATGCTCCCAAAACCTCACTTGGCTATGCAAAATCTGCCTCTGGCTGTTCTGCTTCATCAGGATGTACAATTTCACCTTTTTTCTTACATTAAAGAAGAGCAATATTCAGGAGCTGTCCAACTATTCTATTTAATGGAAAGTGATTCTTAAATGTAGACATTTTGTACCAAAATTTAGTTGTTGGTGATTAAGTTTACATTTTATATGTGAATTAAAAAGGGGGGATTTTTTGAGAAGACCATCCCAAACCCATGCACATGGTGAATCAAATATTTCTGTGGGTTTGTATGAGATCCTGGGGTGTCTCACCAAAATAATAGCTCCGATACTTCCATGTTCTCCAAGTGCTGTGGTGCTTTTTCTTCTTGGCTGAGCTATTCCACCAAGACCAATTATTTTATACAAATTATTTGACCATCCACAGTGCAACCTCACTGGTGATCTAGTTTAAAAATTACTATAAACTTTAAGGAAGAATGGGAGACTAAAATGTCTGAATTAAAGTCTCCATGAAGTTTGCTGTATTTTAAAATGGACATATAGCTGATACTGGCTTGAAATAATCTGTTTTTGACGTTTTCACGAAGAAAGTTATATGAAGATAGCACACTCAGAGAAAAATAAATGCAACTACCTTACTATCTGATTTTACCTCAGGATGAAAATTTTGGTGTTTCTATTGACCCTACAAAAATGAAGAAATTTGATGCTTACTTGGGAGGAAAAATATTCCAGGCAAATCATATTAAAAAGATAAACTATCATTTCTGAAACTGAGTAACTTTCATCAGCTCCACAGGCTTTTGGGTACCTTTGAAAGGGAAACCACTTTTATAAACATCGAATCTATGCTCAGAGGCTGACAAGGAAATATCTAATTTTGGAAATCTTGCTTATTATACTTTATAATGTTCTAAACCAATCTGTAATTAATGGCCACTTTGTTGCTCTGAAGATGATGAAGTTTGTTTCTGAGATATGCAGTACACAGAACTGCTCAAAGCTCCAATTTATGGGATATTTTGGTTATGTGAGTCCTGTCCTAGGACCTCCCAAAAGTCTTCAGCTCCGTCTTTATTCCTGAGTGCATTCTAGCATGGACTGAATATCACATATCTGAAATGAGGACGGCAGCAGCACAGCCTGATAAGCCTTACCTGCTCCTCCTGTAGTATTCTGAAAGGCTTGTCAATAGATGCTGTATAATGCTAAGTTTTGATTTTGTCCTGATTCAGAAAAATACAGGGAAAATTCACAGACTGAAGAAGATGCTGAAGATTATGCAGGCATTTGAAAAAAAAAATTGCAGAAATGAGGCATGCAATGTTGTCTCCAGTCAGAGTTATGTTTAACACTGAGAGGAGCTTCGCAGTAAGAACAAAAATGTAGCTGTCAGAGTGTAAGCTAAGTTTGACCATTAAGTTGGCAGTGACGATTAACAAACCAAAATGTTTTATGATTCCTAAACCCTTCATAGACAAGTTCTTTATGTAAATAACCACCTTTTAATCCCTTGCCCAGAGCACACTTCCACTGAGTGATAAAATACTTTACATAGTTGAGCTTTTACTTGTAGCTTCTGTGTATTAGGGGGGGTCTTGAGCAAACTCAGCAAACATACTGTGCTTCCCAGGAGGGCAACAGCCTGAATTTTATGTGCAAATTCATTTTCCCAAGATTCCCAACCAGTTTTTCAGACCTGGGGTGTGGATATGTTCTGCAGAACTTCTACCAGTGCAACTTCACCAAAACTGAATGCCACAGCTTTGTTGTTGTCTATAATACTTCATTGTACTTGGGAAAATGTAGTCCAGGCAGGTGAATCATAGACTTCCAAGAGAGCTATAACATATTAAGAAAATAGCCTTTTTAGACATATTCTTTAAAAAAATTAGTTTTTATTTCCTAATATTTAATTAATAAAGTTTTAACATTTATCTGGTGCTGGCATGCCGCTAATTAAATGTTTATTCAGGAGAGAAACATTATTAATCTTTCTTCCCAGGAGTCAGAGACTTTCCACAAGGTACTTTGATATAGTTTTTGGAGAGGCATGCAAAATCAGTTCACAAAAAAGTCTCACCTTGCAGTAATTTGGGGGTTTGCTTTCCTCTTCTCTGGGCAAAGCTGTCTGCAAACACTTTCTGTGCCTTGTTCAAGAAGTTTCTTTACACAGTACACCTGAGTTGTTCTTTAAAGATGGCATTTCTCAGCAGGATATGAGACTGTCTAGCATGGAGCAGGGCAGGCAGTAATTGTTCCTGCATCAGCCACTGGGTAAATTGAAACAGAGTCATAAAGAAGAGGGACCTGGCCAAACTTGTTTCTTTTTTCCACTTTCTTCCAGATCTTTCTTCTGCTTCTGATGCAAGGCAAGAAGAATGGGATGTCAGTCAATTGTGTTTTGTCCCTGAATACCCTCAATTCAACCAGCACACTAAAATACATGTCTTCACCCCTGTCCCATTCACTGATGGAAAGAAAATAAGTATCTTGTGATCTCCTTCAAGTGGGAGTCTCTTTGTCCTCCTCCGAAGTTATTTTGTGCCATATTCCAAATCTTTAATTAGTGTAATGAGCTGGAAACATGTAGCATTGTAACTGTGATTGACCCCACGTAGCTGCAAACATCCATCTGGCACAGGAAAAAAAAAAGAAAAAAAGGACTTTCACAGAATAGAATAGAGTGTGCTCATTAGAGTTGAACTAGAAACCTATTTTAGGAAGATGTGCCATTAGGAAACAATGGCAATACATCAGATAAATCATTCCAAACCAGGAGATATGTACACTGCACAGTAACCTAAGAAATTGCTAAGTTGCTTTCTTCAAGCAGCCCAGAAGCACAGGACTGCAGTGAATGGGCATTGGGACTGCAGCATTGTTGTTCTAACTCAACTTGTACCTGGCAGGGTGAGGTAAAGCCCAAAGTGGCATTTGAGCATCATGAGTGGTGTGAAAATGGAAACTTTGTGAGGAGTAGCACAGAAAATAAAGCCTTTGTTTCGAAGGTCTCCTCCCACCTGAACTATTCCATGAATCTACTGGAGTGCTGGAGCACCTCTCTTGTGAAGACAGGCTGAGAGAGTTAGACTTATTCAGTCTGGAGAAGAGAAGGCTCTGGGGTGACTTTGTTGCAACATTTTAGTACCTAAAGGGGAGCTATAAGAAAGATGGCGTCAAACTTTTTAGTAGAGCCCATTGCAATAGGACAAGGGGTAATGATTTTAAAAGAAAAGGGGATATATTTACAGTAGATATAAGGAAGAAGTTTTTTTACAATGAGGGTGGTGAAACACTGGCATTGGTTACTCAAAGAGAGGTCCCTTCCATCTCAGATTTTGCTATGACTCTATGATTCAAATTTAGAGAAATATGCACCAGGTGAAGTTTAGAATCTGCCTTTGCAGCAAGAGTCATCAACCAGAAACCAGAAGACAGAGGTATGCAAGGGACCTAAATACTCCAGACTCATTGCAATTTAAATTTGGATTACACTGAAAATCCAGAGCCATTACTAACCATGACTCCAAATGCCTCGCTGGAAACCTACAAATAAAACCAAAGACAGAAGAAGCAGACAACCCCACAGGCAGAGGAGGCAAGGGTTGATCTTTATTTGTATGCAGTCAAGTGCTTTTGCAAAAGTAGCTCAGGAGTGCTGCAGGTCTGGCAGGAGGTGAAGCTGAGCAGAAGGACACCTGGCACATGTCCCCAAGCAGGCACAGAGCTGATGCCTTGTGCCATGTGAGGGCAGCACAGCTGTACAGTCATGAAGCTACAGCTCATGTCTCTCGTGTACCCTAACAGCCAACCAGCACTCTGGAAGAGGAAAAAAGTACCTCATCACTACATGATCCATGGCAGATGTGTTTCAGCCCATGTGGAGACAAAAATGTTGTTTGTGAAGAAAGCTACATCTTTGAACACAGCAGGAGATAAAATAAGATGTTAACAGGCTCCTTACCTCAGCTACCCAGCAACTAGAAAGGATTAGATCTTCTCCGAAAATCTTCCTGATAGCAGCACCTGCTGAGATTTGGAAATTCCTGTCTTTTAGCTCATTAAAATGCAGACACAGCCTGCTTCTGCTTTCTGAATTACAGTTGCAGTACAAAGGGGCCAATCTCACAGCCTTTAACCCTGTACACAATCCTTTCACTGAAACTGAGTTTGAATAACAACTTCAGAACCAATTCACAGGGGCTAAAATTCCACCTGAAATAATTGCCAGGATAGAAAACCATTTAAGCTCCCTTTGCCTTATAGAGAGAAATGAAGGGGTCTCCACAAAAGAGTAGAAGATTGTACAGGTGGAACATAGTGCTAAAACTGTCCTTTGTGATTGACACCAAAGGCTTGCTGCGTGAGTGATCTCAGAGTTTCACAGGAGGAGAATGTATGAGTGCCTGAGCACTACAGGCTGGCTGAAGACAACTTTCCAGCTTATGTTACTTAGGAATTTGGATTATGTGATCACAGCTGTCCCTCTGCTCTTAAAAATCCAGGAAATCTGCTTCAACTAGAATGTTAATATTCTTCCAGCTGTTTTTTGATTGCAAATGTGACTATATGGTTTGCGAAGTGAGAGTTGTTTCCATTGTGAGCATCACTCCATATTAACAGTGTGATACAGAAGCCACATGAATGGTATCTCCATCCTTGGGGATACTCAATAATTGGCAGGGGAAGGTTGTGAGCAACCTGCTGCAATCACACAGTTGATTTTCTATTAGAAATAACTCCAGAGCTCCCTCCCAATCCAAGTTATTCAGGATTTTATTATTCTCTTGCCTAGACTATTAGGACTTTTGATCTTGCATTATTTAAGAGGATACATGGTCTGTTAAAAATAAATCTAATTATTTCCTGGAATCAGATTGTCTAGTGTTGGCTCGCGTATCTATTGGACTTGCATCACATACTGGAAAGGGAGCACATCTGAAAAAACAAGTGGACTGTTGCAGAATGAGAAAGGAAAAGCTTAAATTCAATTCCAGGAGGAGACTAGAGTGCATAACAATGCTAAGCAAACAAAATAACTAGAGCATTCAAAAATTTGCTTAGTAATTCTTCTGTACACAGAATAGCTAGGCTTTTCACTTGTTATTCCAACAGAAGAGGTTTCAGTTTTGTTTGTATAAACTTCTGAGCCTGAGTTAAGCCCTTTTCATTATGCAGGGTGAACATTGCCTCACCCCTTCCCCCAAAGGACAAACAGGCCTGAGCTTAATTTTGTTGTTTGAAATCTTAAAGATCTTAATTCTCAGAATCTGCAGTCATCTCTCATGAGGCGAGGACTCAATGTACAACCATTGAATCTCTTGAACTATCAGTGTTTGCTCTTGGCTGTGTACGAAATTCATATTGATCCGGGGGATCAGTGCAAATTCCATGTATTCCAAGTGACTAAGTGTGCTTGGAATACACACTGCAGAAATGCTAAATCACTCCTGCAAATTTCAAAAGCAGACAGTCTTACAGGAATGTTGAGTGAGAGCTAAAGTATTTTGTTAGGGGATGCATATGTGTAGTGTACCTCACATAGTTACACACACAAAGTAGTCACATTAATGATCTGTATCTTACTAATTAGGAAAAGTAAGGTTTTTCTGGACATGAATTTTGGTAGTGATCCTGCTAAATTCAATTAAGCTAGTGCCCATTGTTTTAATGGTTATTTCCATGAGTTGACAAAATGTGTTTTAAAAACTAGACTTGCTAATAATTACAATAACTGCTTTGTAATTTAAATGCCAATTCAAAACAAATCATTGGCCTGTTTTACTGCCTACATACCCTGATTTATTCTGGATGGGTTCCTGGGCCCATACTCATACTCTGAACATGTTTACTCTGCTTTCTAATTTCACCTGATGTTTTACTAGTTGTGGAAAGCTTCTGGAATATTACAAGTCAGCATTCTCCTTCTGTATTGTACTGTGAAAAACTTAACCTACGTCAGATATAGATGCTTGTACTTTAGAACCTGCATTGCTGTGGGCTATGTACCACTTGTACACAATATGAACAGCCTGGTGGCTGAGCAGGGTGTCAGTGTGCTTCAGCAAACACATTAGAAACAAATTTTCTTCTGGAGATTCTGAGAGGGTTAGTGCATACTGAAATTACTGTCTCTCTGCAAGGAATGATGTGCTCCTTCTACAAACAGTTTGTCCTGGTGGCCTTGGGCACTACAGGGGACAGAGTGAAAATACTACCCAAACTTCCCAACTTCTTGGTGCCAGAGAAAGACAATTTGGACAAGTTATTAGAACTGTTTAATAAAAGAGTAGAAGAAGACTGAGGCCATGCAAAGTGCACAGATAAAAAACATCACCATAATCATGACTTATTCCCTATAGGGGAAGGATGGGAGAAACATGCTTCAGGGGAAGCAACTCATATATCTGGGAAGATAATTCATTGTAAGTTAATCCAAGCATACCACAGAAATATCTCTGTTGGTGATTGTACTGCATAGATGCCATTCTTGATTTGTGAATAGCCAGCACCAGGGACTGGGGAAGCATCTAATATTGACTCATGTGTTCCTTCATGGGTTATTCATAAATAAGTAGTGCTATCTAATTCTGGCTAACAAAAATGCCTCATGTAAAATTAATAGAAGCAAAACCCAGAAGGATCTTTCTGCATGGAGAATCTGTCCCTCAAAAGCAGTCATCTGATAAAGCTTTAAAAGAAATGTTTCTGATACTCAGGGTGCCTGCAAAGGGAAGGTGCTGGGCACCCACAGGTGAACTACTAACTTTTTATTCTTTGTTACTGAGGACAGAAGAAATAATACTCCAAGGAGCAAGATTCAGAACTTTTTTTCCCATTGTCTGTATGCAGTATATCTGCTCTGAGATATTATGTTTGCTTCCTTTTACTTTTATGTGATTTCCAAGAAACATTAAAGCAAGCAAAATCTCAACGAGGTTTTCCTTGTATTAATAATAGGAATATTCAGTGCACCTCTAAGCAGACCTGGGGGAAAGCAGTGAGGGTGATCAGGCTTTGTGTAATATCAAAACTGGCACATTTCTAGGTCAAAGGGGATTGATTTCAAAAGCACAGACCTCATGTAGGAATTGTCTTGGCAGCACCTCTCGCTTTTGATACTGAACTCAAATCAAAACAAGGTATCTGTTTCCTCCACTGAGTATAAAGACACCCTAATGAAATCAACCTCTATGACTGATTCTAGCCTTCAGTGCTACTTCTGTGACTGATTAAGATCTATTTACAAAAAACCAACCCCAAAAACAGAGATTGGAAAAGCCATGTAAGATGGTGCTGAGGACAGAGATCAGACACCAATCTAATGGGTACTATCAAAGTATGTGAGAAAGAACCCAGACTTAGGTCCTTCAACAGCCCGAAGAGGTGATCTCATCATTAGCTGAGTAGGGGGTTCCTCTGTCCTGTAGTATTGTGGAGATAACTCCTGTCCCATCCCTGGCCTTCTACACTGCTCAGAATAAAATGTTTATCAGGAAGAATACAACACACAACTTATAACTTTTTTTTTCCTTTGATTTCACTTAAAACTCCAGGAAGGTTTGAGTTTATGTGTTCACATACACAAATGCAGCGATTATTTTTTCCATTCTGCTGTTGGGATGAAAAATAAATGGTTAAGACAGCTGTTGTACAGACCAGCTCCATAGATGGTCAGGGTGTGGTTTCTGCAAAGTCTGTGGACTGATTGCAGCTGAGATAACTGAAGGCATTGAATGGCCAACACCTGAAGAAGATGCTCCAGGAGCAAGGCATGAATTTGTTATCAGATTGGACCTGAGTGAAGCTTGCAACCTGGTCTCCAAGACTTTGTGATACTAATAAACTGTGTGAACCACATGAACAGCAATGGTATTCAGACATGAGTTAATCCACTGATTACTGGGGAAAAAAAGGCTTAACCTTTTCATTCATCACATGAATAATCTATTCTTATTAGTCAAGGTCTAAAGAAAGCAACAATCCATTTGCTGAGTCCTCCAATGGGTAAACTCAGAACTATTCCAAGAACCAGAGAACTTCAGCGCCAAGGAAGAATTGAATTCCCTAAGAATTTCATATTACATCCTGGTGTCCATGAATGGAAATATGGTGAATAAAGGTAGAAGTTACTTATCTTTCCTGGTAGCACTCTCACACAACAATACATCTTAGAGATGTCACTTACAACAGGAAAACTACCTGTCATTTGATTCTGTCAGCATGAAGAGCACTAGAGGTAATTATACCTAATGGTGGCAGGTGAAGAGGTGCAGGGGAGGCCAACCTGTGTCCATTACTGCTTCCGAAACTGCTTCTAGGCCCATTTAAAAACAAGCTTTGATGGCATTTTCCCAAATGGCCTGAAACTCGGTCAGTCCTGATTTAAACTTCCATGATGTTGTTCTGCACCATAACTCCTGTAATCATTGTCTCTAAAGGATAATTTTCAAAGGCTCCAGGACAGGAGCTTTGCAAACAATTGATTTTTTCGCTCTTCAGCTAACCTGAAAAATTGAGATTGAAATTAGTTGCAGTCTCTGTCAAATGGCAACTTTTCTTTTTTTTTCTTTTCTCCTCAAACAATTGACAAAATAATTGCGGGTTAAAAATCCATTACAGGATTCAAAACTTGCAATGTTTTCCTTTGGTTTTTAAGACATTAATTTGTTTAAAAAGCTTTAAGATTTAATTTTTAATGTTTTACCTGTCTCTTCTCCTCCTGGGGGTGAAACTACTTGCTGTATTTTGTTTCTATGTGCAAGTAGCTATGAACCCCTTTATCCCTTTGTCCTAGTTACATTTTCATTGTAGAGAAATGCTTCTTCCCGCTCCCCTTGCCAAGCTGTCTGTCCTCTTCAGGGTGGACAGAAGCCCATCACTGAAGGCTGTGGTTATTAACCTAAACTGAATCTCCTTGTTTTGTCCTCTAAGCATATCTCTCCTAACCACCATTTGGAGGAGGGAAGGTGCTGTCCACCCAATGATGTCAAGAGCTTGTAACTAGCACAGTTAGCAATGTGATATCTTGATAGCACTCTTCACATGAAGAAGGGAAACTTCTGGGTATAGTAAGCTGAGAAAAGTATTTTCATGTGTGCTAAGTCTAATGGACCTTGTCTCTTTCAACTTGGCAAATAGACAGCAATGCCTGGATGAGTCCATTATCAGAGACAGCTCATGGAGACTGAGTGAGGCACCTGAAGACTGAAAAAAGACACAGGTAGGGCCTGGCTTGCAAAGAGATTTAAGAACCAAGATGCTTCATTAACCTCATTAAATTCTTGGAAAAAACTCTGGAACATGACAAGAAAAAAGTGAGATTGTAAGCCTCTAAGGAGAGACTGAGTAACTGTCAATGTAGATTACTCAGGAGTAAAATATTTTAAACCAGTGTACTTCATGGACTAGGAAAACATTACCATAACACTGGGTGGACAAGCTTTCTAAAAAAAGAACCTGTGGATGGTTCGTTGTCAAAAGGAAGAGTGTCTTGGAAAACTTTCATGAAGTCTGAGTTAACTTCAGTGTTGTTTCTGTTACATGTTTTGCTGGTTACTGTAATGGTACAGAGGAGAATAGAGATATTAAGTTGGCCTATAAAACAAGTTGCTGGAGACTGTGAGACAGGCTCAGACTCCAAAATAAACTTGGCAAATTGAAAAAGTAGTCTCTGGGAAAAAAACCGCAGCAATTTAATAAGGACAAGTGCAAGCTACCATGCAGGCAGAAATGCGTCAGTAAATACAGAATAGGGAACTACTGAGTGAGTCAATGGAGTTATGGTTTTTCACATCCTGCCCAGGTGTGACCTTTTAATGACACTGAACCATGGAAAAGTTAATCACATCCAGAGAAGTGATTATTCAAGTGTTGAGAAAGAGGAGTTTGATATTAGTCATTATGCTGCTATTGGATTGAAAGTCTGTAATTCCAAAACCAAGATGCTGACACTTCAGCTGGATTGCAGATGGACCCAGTTTCATCACTGACACTCCAGCACAGCAGGAAATGCTAAAACTGTTAGACACATATAGGTAATGGCTATTTTGGTGCCTACAGATTTCCATTGGGAGTGAAATGTCATCACATTTATTTTGTGGATTTTTGCTCTCATCTTGATTCAATCCAAGTCAAAAGGAAGTTTGCTATCTGCCAGCATGCTGGGGAACTTACAGTCTGGACTGCTGCAAAGTTTATTCCCCTGCCCCATGATTGGGAAAGAGATCAGCCTACACAGCAATGCCTCCATTCCCACTGGTGACTGTGGGAGCACAGAGGACCAGATGTGCACCATTCCCTCTGGCCTTGTAGCTGGAAGAAATGCCTGTCAGTGGAGGAACAGGGTGTTAAACTGTATTTGTAATATCTTGAACCAGATAAATCAAACTACAGCTGCCATTATGTATTATTACACAGCCTGTACAAGAGCAAGGCTCCTTTGCTGTAGTAATGGACACTACTTTACCTTCCAAAATATGGCTGACTTTTCTCATCAATTCATTCAGCAGTACTCTTCACCTCACCAAGCCCAGCTGCTTACTTTGTGGCTGTGGTGGCCGGATGGATACCACCCTTTGTTCCCACATGAAACTGGCTACATTGCCAAGACATGGTGACAGGTTTGTGGGCTACCCTAATTTACTCTCTGGAATTCTTGGTAGCCAGTGCAAGCATAGCTTGTGCCTATGCAGAAACACTCTCTGCATATTTTAGTGAGAGCTTTATTTCCAACATGGAGGGCACTGCAACCAAAAACGATCACATGAAACAAGTAGAAGCACCTGGGAGAAATAGACTTCATTTACTGACAGTCAACTAGAAGATAAAATTGAGCATGTAGTAATGAAAAACAAGGATTGCAGAGCAGATAAGACCTGCTAGTTGAAGGTATTGGTGAGAAAACGGAAAAGAGAGTTTTGCTGCATAATACCTGTAGCAAGAGGTTCCTGTAGCAAGTAGTATATAGAGGTTTTAGAAAAAGCTGGCACATGTTAAATAATGTGCAATAGGTCTATGAAATTTTAAAATCCCATAGCATTTTGGTATCTGTTAGACTTCAGTAAGTCTTCTGAAGATTTCTCAGTATCTTTCCCCTTATTTCCACTATTTACCTTCCAAAGCAAAAGCACACGTGGGAATCCTAAGGGTACACACTGAATAATTTCCAGAGGAAAAATTCACTCATTTTTTCAGGCCCTAACGAGTGACATTGTAGGAAGACTGGTAACACAATAAAGTTTCCTAGTGTTGTAGAAACAGCAAGATAAAGTGCATTTCAGGAAGAACTTGTTGTATCAATGCACTCCTAGGTAAAAGAGCAGCAAGAATTGCAGGCAGTTGTGCCTGGAGCTTCTATTTGTCAGGCCACACTGGGATAGACAAAGGGTTTTTGCTGCTGCCTCAGCAAAATGATTCTTGATTCAGGGACTCTATATACTTAGTGAGATGAGCATATGTTTGGAAGAGACAACTAGTTAAATAATGTATAGCAAAGGAAGTTTGCAGTGGAAAGGAGTAATATTTGGAGAGGAATAAGTAGAAGAAAAATTTTTGACAAATTCCAGATGTTGCAGCTTTCACATTTCTGTGTTCATAACAGCATCTGTCTACACCAGTGTTTGGTCTCCAGTAGCTGAGACCGGGTGCTGAGCTGCCTGAAGCTGAGGAAGGCAGAAGTCATTGCTCTTCAGCTGCTGCATTCAGTGTCTTGATAAAATTGGTGCAACAGAGGCAATTGGGAGCCTCACAGAGGCTGTCAGGTGGAAGCCTGGCAGGCCTCCCACTAATTAAAGCAGTCAGTCATTTTTAGTAGAACTCAAGGCCAGTAATGTTTTGCATTCAACCACCCTCTTCTCACTGCAGTATGGCACAGCTTTTGGTGAGGCAGGGCTCTTCCTCCTCACTTCACTTTACATGGGAGAGCAGTTTAAAGAATGTGAGGAATTTTTCAAACTGATGATCCTCTCTGCATTTTCACAGACAGAAGCAAGCTGTTTGGTGGGGCTGCCTGAAGCCTCTTCCCCTCAGGAGCACACACTGACAGCATCCCTCAGAAAGGCAGCAGAAGGTAGTGTTTTAATGAAAATGCAAAATGTTAAACCGATGATGTTGATGCTGTTCTGGACATGAAACTTGAGTGTTTGGGGAACTGGTAGCATCCACACACTAAAATAGTCAAATAAGCTTTTTGTAACTCAGACCCATGCAATTCTTGGCTGATAAGAATTTGGAGCACCACTAGTAGCAATGCAAACAGGACTGAAGGTCAGGCTTTGGTCCATGTCATGGTTCTCACTTCACCAGAGGTGGGCTTATGTCCTCAGGGGAATGTCATAAAGGAAATAAACAGATATAGAATCATAAAGAGTTTCGGTTGAAAGGGACTTTTAAGGATCAACTAGTCAACCCTTTTGCAATGAGCTGGGACACCTACAACTAGATCAGGTTGCTCAGAGCCCTGTCCAGTATGTCTCCAACATTGACCCCTTCTATGGGCAACCTGTGCCTGTGTTTTACTGCTCTCTCATCATAGAAAATGTCTTACTTATAAAATAAATATGCTTTATTTATAAGTAGTGCCCTACTAAAAGGTCTGTCCTCATCCTTCTTATAATGCCTCTCTAGATACTGGAAGGCTGCAATAATATCTTGCTGGAGCCTTCTCTTCTCCAGGCTGAACAATCCAATTCTCTCATCCTGTTTTCAGGGGAGAGGTGTTCCATCCCTCCTATCAACTTTATGTCCCTCCTCTAGACTCACTCCAACAGGTCCATCTCTTTTCTGTACTGGGGACCCCAGAGCTGGATACAGTACTCCAGGTAGTGTTTTGCCAGAGCAGAGGGGCAGAATCCCCTCCCTTGACCTACTGTCCGTGCTGCTTTTGTTGCAACCCTGGACAGAATTGCCTTTCTGGGCTGCAAGTGCACATTGCCAGGTCATGTCCAGCCTCTCATCCAGCAGCATCTCCAAGTCTTTGTCCTCAGAGCTGCTCTCAGTCCTTTCCTCCCTCACCTTGCATTGATACTGGAGGTTGCCCCAACCCAAGAGCAGGACCTTGTGCTTGGCCTTGTTGAACTTTATGAGGTTCACATGGGTCTTTTTCTTTGATATAAGTGCACATACATGATCTTTTTCATAAGACAATTTTTCTACATTCATTTATTCTTTCAAGTGGATGTTTAGAATATTTTGGCAACTACCCAGGATTACAGTAATGAGGTTGCATGCTCACTGACTGCAGAAATATGTTAGTAGCCCAATGACTAAAGGCAGCTGAGCCATGAAATAAAGGAGCACACAGAGACCTAAGCAAAAGGATCAGAATGGTGGCTGGAATGATTTTAGCTGCACTGTGACAGGGTGATGTATGTGAACTGAAGCAAACAGAGCTGGAGGAGATGTTTGTGAGACTATTAATTTTAATGCAATGCAAAATATCCAATGACAAGGAAGGAAGTTACACTTCAATGCCATAGAAGATGATTCAGACAATAACAAAGGTCAGATGAGGAGAATCTGGGAAAACTATTAAGACAGATGCCTGTGTGATGTCTCCTATTGGGTTCTTGATTGGATTGAACAAAAAGAAATGAAGAAAAAGGAGGACCTCCATTTGGAGGATGTGGCTTGAAAGATTACCTAGACTAGTCTAAATCTGGAACTGATGGCTAGGAAGAAAAACAAGTTCTTGCTGTGACTCTAAAGTTTTTAATGAGTATAGGGCAAGTTCAGATTACAGTAATTTCATGACCATAAAGTGCACCGGATTACAAGGCGCACCTCTGGGAGTCAGCAAATTTTGCAACTTTGTACATTATATAAGGCGCACCAGACTATAAGGTGCACTTTTTTTTTGCCGCGAAGATCTGTACTGTGCGCAACAAAGTAATGAATTAGTAACGGAATCCGGCGACCAGGGAGTTTACTGGCAGGTGCTCAATTTGCAAACATTTTTCACAGATTGGTGTAGCCTTAAAACGCAGCCCCAAGCGCCCTCCCCGTGCATGGGCCCCAGCACTCCCGCCCGCCCCTGGCTGGTGAGGCGGGGCTCAGGGCGGCCGTGGCTTGGGACCGTCCGCAGATCTCTCCCCGTGTGGCTGCTGCTGACTGGGAGCTGTCCGCTCCCTCTCTCCCCACACGGCTACTGCTGGCCAGGGGCTGGCCAGTGTCACCCCCCCATCACAGCTCAGCGCTCCCATGGCACTGCCCCCCTTCGCGGCTTGGCTCACGGCTCGCACTTTTTTTTTGCAGCGAGGAGCTGCACCACGTGCAACAAAGTAACGAATTACTGGCAGGTGCTCAATTTGCAAACATTTTTCACAGATTGGCGTAGCCTTTAAACACAGCCCCAGGAGCCCTCCCTGTGCAGTGGACCCTGGCACTCCTGCCCTCCCCCGGCACCGGCTGGCGTGGCTCACAACTCCTAGCTACCACCGCCCGGCCATGGGTCCCGGCTTCCCCTGCCGGTGGCCACAGCTGCCGCGGGCCCAGGCACTCCCGCCTGGTGCTGGTTGGCGCAGCTTGGTTTCTTGTTCCCCCCGCGCCCGGGCCGGGGCTGGCGCTGGCTCCCTCCCTCCCCCCGCAGCTCCTGCTGGCTGCAGCTGCCAGCTCCCACCCCCCTTGCGACTTGGTGCTTCCCCGGCACCACCCCACCATTGCAGCTCACACTTTCAGGTTGGCAAATTTCGCAACTTTGTCCATCAGATAAGTCGCACTGGACTATAAGGCTCACTTCCGGGTTCGGGGGGAAATTTTAGTCAAAAGGGTGCGCCTTATAGTAGTGAAATTACTGTAATGCCTATATCTAATAGAGGTAGCAAGTCTAGATCTGGAGTTCACCCCACCCAGCCAGCTAGGGTGTCTGAAATATGTTTGTCCGGATGAATTTAGGATTTGAAGATTATTTAATAGCACTCAGATTTGAATGAATGATCATAGTCACTGATGGATTAAAGAAATTCTAAAACAAGAGCCCCTGGCACACTCCAGAGTTATTCTCTGTGAAGAAGTCAGAAATAGTACGCAAAAATAATATGTGGATATTTAACACATGCTTTCCTTGCTAGTATTGAGAGTGGTGTTCCCATATCTACCACATAAATGGAAGAAAAACAGTCCATAGAAGCACAAGGTGTGAAAATAAAAAGAAATTAAGGAAATGCAGTGTGCCTTTAGACTGTGTTGTAACCCTTGTCTGTGGCCTGATGTCAGCTAAGTTTCATATGAATCTTTCATCCAACAATACCATCAAAACATATGGGGCAAAACACATGGCACCTTTAAAATGTGGGTTAGGGATTTTTTGGTGTGTGTGTTTTGTTGTTTTTGGTTTTCTTTTTAATTGCTGGTTTCCTTATCCTTGTAAGGCTGAGCATCTGTATTCTATGAAGGGTCTGATTTAAGCGCCAGGCTCAAGCACTTCAAGATGCCTATGTGTTTTTTCATCATTTTTTTCTATGCAATGGGAAATTTGGCTCTTTTGTCAAACTATGTCTACTTTATTCAGAATAAACAGCTATTTTATTCCAGCTGTCAGGTGAAGGTCGTCCAGTTCTACTAAGTGTTACAGAAAATGGACAACTCTGGAAAGCATGAGGAGCAGCCATGAGATTAGAGTTTATGTTTGAATTGTAGTAAGTGCCGGCTTTTGATATTCATCTCTTGTAGAAAAATGATTATTTTTCTCTCCAGACAGGGAAAGTGGAAGTCAGCAGTGGGACTTCAAATTTAACCAACAAGAGATCTTGAGAGACTGTTGGGGAAAAACCAAGGAACAGAACCACTGGATGAAATGCGTGAAATAAATAGTGCCTGGTTTATAAAAGGGGTCAAAGTTTGATGGGATGTGACACCCTGTTGGAGGCTGGGGAGCCTCAGCACTGGAGCAAACTGAGGCCGGGGGGTGGAGCAGAAGAAGGAAATATCAGCAAGCTCAGTGAACAGGCAAACTGCAAACATTTGGCATAAAGTGCAGAACTGATAGGGATCAAAACAGAATCTGTATTTTGGACTTTGTGAAATCAGCTGCACGACCCAGTGAGTTCAAGATAAAAATAATGAGATTATTCCAAATAGGCAAAAGCAATGGGATTATTCCCAGATCTGAAGCCATATCTCCAAGATGTATTTAAAACTCTGTACACAAAACTGCTGTCATTCAAACTTCAGGAGTATCACCCCTGAATTAATGCATTAAGGCTTTCTCAGCTCCTCTAGCAGTACCCAATCCCCTGACCCAGGACTGAACAGAATAAATAAGCCTTTGCAATAGCCACATCATGTACAGTTTGAATTGTCATCTTTCAGTCTCTCTGCTGCTTCAGCAAATTAAAATTCTCATAGTTTCTCCAGAAGGATTGCATTCCCTTTCAGCATGTTTGTCACGGAGGCAGGAAGGCAGTCCTGTGTGCCAAGGAGCAATCTGCTACTATTAAATAAATGCATTTAATATTTTGTATCATCCTGACCATGCCCCTAGTCATGACTTCATACGGTGTCCTGAGTCTCTCTTCTCAGTATGTTTTTTTCCACATCCTATGCATTATTAAAGATTTTTATAATGCATAAACCTCACAACTGCCCCTACAAGCACCACAGAATTATTTGATTCATTAGACAAATTCTGCAGACCTGAAAGCATCCCAGAATATAGTTTTGTACAATTTGTTGAGAACATTCAGGTCAATACAGAAGAACCATTTGAAATTTGCTGAAACACATTTTTAAGGCTGTCCTGAAGCTGGGTCATATTTCTCAATTCCTAGTCATTATTTTAAGTCATAAATAACTACAGCCAGTAGAAATCGAATGTTCCTGGGGAGGAAAAGCCCCATAAAGCAGAGAATATACTAGTAGTTGGCTTGTCTCTGAATTGTTGTCTTTTTACATCTACCTATGCTTTTTAATATACATAATCACACTACTGGTTTCAAAGTTATATACACACAGGTTTTAAAACATTTTAAAGCACCTTTGGCATGTAAAGAAGAAGGAAAACAATACAGTTGTGTTCAGGGAGGCATTTTCTGGTTCTGATCTCCTAGCCTTCATAACATTGCTTTCTTGATTTTTTCCCTGTGTCTGTATGGATGGTTTCATTCATCTTGCTCTGTACAATGCAAGATGTGTGATGTGAATCACTGTTGAACTTCCTCCCCTTTCTCTAACCAGTCATATCAGTCTTGTTTATTGTCACTGCCCTAGCAAATGAGACCTTCCAGCAACCTTAGAAATTTTTCTTCTGTGCTTTTCAGGCATGAATAGACAGTGGGAATAGCAGAGGCTTCAGTGTTATGGCCAAAGTACTGCTTTCTACCTTTCTGAGTTTCTGCTCCCAGCAATGACCCAACAAGAACCCCCTGCCTGCTCCTGTTACACCCGAACAGGTCACAAAATCAGTAACAAGCAGCATAATATTCTGTGTCTTACTAGGTAAGAGGCATATGGAATATAGGTGATGAAATTCAGGAGAGACAAAGGAGAAACCAATTAGAAAAGGAAAAAAACCCAGCCACAGTACTGAAAGAAAAGATACATACAAAGAAAATTGTAACTACAGCGATTCAGTGAGAAAAAAAATGTCAGTAGAAAAGCAAGATTATGTCCCATCAGGTCCTAGGAGCTCAACATTCTTTCTGTTTCTTAAGACCTGTGAATACTGCCTGGGGACACATAAAGAAGTGATAGGCTTTTAGTCATGTGGGACAGAGCCTTTTTGTAGCCTTCAGCAAAAGTCTCTCACCAGCTTGGCAAAGAATACCAAGAATAGAAGTGGGACTGTCATGAGCAACAATCGTGGTGACAGTGCTCATGCAACTGTGTTCAAACTGCACAAAGTAAATCTGAAGATTTCAAAACTTTTTTTTTTTTTTTTTTTTTTTTTTCCTGGAGGGGTTTTCTTTCTCTCCAGTTCACTCTCTTCAATTTCTCTGGCATGTCTGTAATCTGCCTTAGACAGTTTTAAATTCCATTTTGGGTCCCACTGGCTTACCAGAGACTCACAGCACAAAACACTAAAAAGTTTTCTGCTCCATAATTCTGTATTTTAGATGATGGAGGATATCAACAGTTTGGGCTTTGGCTGCACAATGTTTCACTAAAAATGGATTAATTGGAAGCATAGAGACTACTACCATACTTTCAAATTAAAACAGCCAGGTTCTGTTGTGGTTTATTGATAAAAGGCAGTTGAAGAAGGACAGGATAAAGGTCAAGACAGAGAAAAGAGTAATCACTGTTTAGGATTCAAGAAAGTGTGTGGAGGCAGTGCTTGTGTTACTGTGGCTTGGAGAAACTGAAGCAGCAAGGGGGCTAATCAGCCAAGCTCATTAATGGAGTAAAACAGGGATAGAAAGTGCGCCTGCTGCTGGGAGAGACTTCTGAGAGAAGAGCATAGAGAGTCTGGAAAATGTCATGGTACTACTGCTAACTCACTCCCTGCTGCCAGTAGCTGTGAGGAGCCAGTCCAGAGGAAGATCCCTGCACTGGGAATATCTGCCAAAACCCTGCTGCTGGTTTGCTGACACTATGGCAAACACAGACCTGTTGGAGGAAGCAAATTGTGGTGCAATATGCTCCCCTGTGCAGAGGCAGGGGAAGCTGATCCAGAGTCAGATTGACCGAGGACACAGGGGCTGAATTCAGGGGGAGCTCATTGAGCTGCTGTATGGTGAATTAAAGGTGAGGGGGTGCCAGCAATCCTGGGTGTCAGTGTCTCCTACCTGGTGGTGTCAAGAGCAGCAGTAGAAGTACAACCATACAACAACTAAAAAAGAGGAGACAAAGATTATTCTGCAGAGGTTTCCTTCTGACTTGAATGATGGCTCTGGGAGGCAGTAAGTCAATTGCAAAACCTCAGCATGGTCAATAAATAAATTTTCATCAGTGTACAGTCAAGGTGAAATAAGACTGAGAGAAGGGCACCAAAAAATACTTCAATTTAGGTCTGGAGTTGGGTAGACACACAAGAAAGACCAGAACCTAAAAACAAGGGGAGTCCATCACCACAGGGAAATCTAAAACTGGTGATATATTGAACATTTGGCTAATACAATGAGGAATGAAAAGGATCAGTGTATGTTTTAGTATATAGTAATGGCCTTGACTTGTTGATTGGACCCTGGATGTGCCAGCAGGGTACAGCCATAAAGACTAGCTGGAATAAATCCTGAGCCTAGAGCACTGCTGTGGAAAGGTATTGCTTCTTCAGGAAGGACATTTGCTGGCAAATGGAGAGAGAAATCATTGCACTTACCATCCTGAGTGAAACTTAAGGGAGAAAATGTGGCTTGTTCAAGAGGTGAGAATGACAAGAGAGGGAAAGCAAGTTGCAGAGGAGTGCAGGGTGGTTGCAGTTTAACGGGAGGATTTCCCTCTTCTCTTCTTGTCTGACTTCCCTTTCAACATCCTCCCCTGCCAGCACAACATTTCTCAGTCATTCCTGCTCTCTTCCTGTGCTATGGAGTGTGGTACTGAGGGTACAGATGAACTTAGGGCTGGGGCAAAAAACAGTAGTGTGTCAGTGTGAAGGTCACTATGGGTCAGAGAGACAGGGGGAAAATGTCTCAGGAATAAAAGGTTCTGAGAAGAGTTAAAAATACACACATACAGAAAGAGAAAACAGCACATAAAAAGTGTGGGGAGGGGAAGATAATGAGAGGAGCTGTAGGGAGGGGAAATAGAGGGGCTTGTGTGAAAATGGGAAAGTACAGAAGGGGAGAAGTAGAGAAGGGAAGCATCAGAGGGAAGGAACAGTACTGCTGTTTGAAAAGAATTGAGGAACAAGTATGAACCAAGATACCAAAGCAATGTAATAGTATGAAATTAATTAATTGAGGAGTTAAATGAACACAGGCAGCTTTTTAGGCATTGTTCCCCAGAAGAAACCTCATAAAACTCACTGCACAGAAAAGTACATGTGTGAGTAGGGTGGTGTTACCCTGCTTTTACTACTAATTCCCAGTTTTACTATCTGTGGTATCTGACTCCTTATGCCATGCTCACATGGTAACACAACAGAATTATGATTTTGTATGTCATATTATGCTAACATAACTTTCTCCTTATAAGTTCTTGCTTAACTCAGAAATCTGTATGTAAAAGTCAGTGAAAAGATGAGGCACAATGAATTCCATCCACATTATGAAGTTCAAGTAAAGAAGCCTTACTGTCTAGAAAATCAAGATAGCCAATAGACTGGCATGGCAGAGCAGTGGAGCTTTCCCTATTGCACTGTGCAGAAGTGTAGAGAAGACTGCCAGGATTATGAATTCTTAGTTTGTGTATCCATGGCAATTGCGTGGGCTCACTTCAGAGTTGGTGTCACAGGGGCCAAAGCATTTTCTAGCCAGAAGAGAAAATCTTGGTGTCTTATACAATGGTGGAAGGCAGAACACGTGGATCCCAAAAGCCCGGAAGGAGTTTGTAACAGCTGAATTTCAGCAATCCAAACAAAATAATGGAATTACAGAAAAAAAGTGCAAAACCAAGGGCTTATTTGCTTAACCTTGCCTGAGAGGGAAAATGGTCAAGACCTGATCTGCACAGGGAATGATTTGTGTGGTTTAAGTTTGGAAAGGAAATGGAAACAAGCCAGAGTTTGATGTGGGGAAGGTGAGTTTTCCATGTATGATTCTAACTGAGAGAGAGTTTGATGAACAAGTGTGCTCAGTCTTGGGGAATGTTCAGTTTCCAGCTCAGGAGTGGATTCTCAGCTGGTAGGAATCAAATGAATTTATATTGGCAGAGGACTTGAGGCCTATTTCTCACAAGAACAGGACAAATGAATTCTATTCCTTTTTTGTGGAACTCTTGCCTTCAATTCATTATTTTCATAAATGTGTCATCAAGCAGCTTTTCCACATGTAATGCAAGAGACATTTTGTGAGGAGTTTGGTCCTATCTGCTTGGTTAGAAAACATTATCATTTGAACTATGATAAGAAGTGACAAGAATATAGACAAGATTTCATTTATGTTGTTAAAAAAAAATCCTAAATTTTTAATAAATTGATGAGAAATACAACAGAAAAAGATGATCAGCCTGACTTGAAGTTCTGTGCAATATTTTATGAATCAAAGTACACCATTAATTCAGATTATGAACTACTGGAACTGGTGATAAGCCTCATGAGGAAATCAATACAGAGAGTGCTTTTAATAAGGTCTTATGAAAAAAATAATGGTTCTTCAGTGGAAAAGGTGTGTTGGGCATAGAAAAATATGTAATGAAGAATAGCAGAGAAGCAAAAGTAGAAGACTCTGAAGTGGACTTGGAGAGTGAATAGCCCTAAATATATTGTTGCTTAGTTTATATCATATGGTAGTGGATGGCTGCGTCAAAAATACCTTTTAATTCCTTTACCTTCTTTCAGGCAGCTCCCCTGAATTGAATGAATCAGAATATCAGTGGATGTGCTATGAGGCCATTTGTACCCTGACAGGTGTAGCAGAGAAACAGAGGGTCTCACCGAGGAGGGCCTTCCCTGCAGATATTCCTCTGGTGCATATCCTTGCCTTGTGGAGTTCCACAGCACATGGCAGCTGGCCAAAGGATGAAGACAAAAGTGAGCTCCTCTTATGCCTGTTACAGGCACTAGTGACAGAGAGGTTCTTATCCAGACTGTAACAGTCCTCCAGTATTAGGATCCTAATATAAATTTTTCTTATTATTTCCTGGGAAGATAACTGTAGCTGGAAGTTTGTGGGGAGAGAGCCTGTTTGTCCAAGCTTCCTTTCCCTATGCTCCTCAAAAAAATATGAGAATGAGAAACATGAGGAACGATGGATGTGTTGTCTGGTGTGACATTCAGACCAGAATGTCACTTACATTTTCCGGTTGTGACTTACGGTGACACGTTTGACAGAAGGAAAATATTTCTCTTCTCCATGCCTCCTGCAGTAACATCTGTCCCCTAGAGGCTGCACCCTTCAGAAATCCAGCCAAACTTTGTTATGACCCTTACAGGATCTACTTTATGATTTCTGTGAGATTTCACATGACCATGTAGGGTTTCAACTCAATGCATAGCTTAGTCTGTCACCCCCAGAACCTGCAGGCCATGCACAGTTTTGTTTCCCAGCACAAGTTCCCAGAAGCAGTGCTTTGAGCTCAAATTTGACTTTCTGAAAAAATCATGATACTGGAACAGTGTTTCATCTTCAGAAGACAGAAAAGATGTAGTACAGCTGATTAGTTTTGTCTCCAAAATAATAGTGCTAACACTCCAGAGAGGCTTTTAATTGAAGAATTAATTTAAAATTCTAGGTGTTCAGGAACTCATAATGTTCTTGGAATTCTGGATCTCTGGAGAACTTATCTTACACTAAAGAAACTTTTTAGGTTTAAACATTTGGGAAATTATTACGGTTTAGTATGTGCCAATTGTCAATATTCCCTTGCATTCTTCAAGAGAAATGGACACAATTATTTTGGAAACTATGGAAAAAAACCCCAAACCCAAAAAAACCTCTGAAGTTTGGAAATCTTAATGATTAGTTGCAGTTTCTGTGAAAGGTATTTATTTGGTGGTTCACTTTACTTTTTCAGCTATTGCATATCTGAAATGTAAATGTTTATGTTTACGTGGAAAACACAAATAAAAACTTATAGGAAAATAGATTTTAATATAAGCAGTAGGAAAAGCTTAGCAGAAGGGTAATATTGGACAAGAGAATAAGACAAATTCAGACTTTTTGCTGTATATTAGCCAGGCATGAAAAGGACCCAATGTCTATTGAAGATACCTATTTCAGTACATATTGGTTCAGGCCTAGAAACCCTTTGCTTGATTTCAGAGAAAGTGGGCATGAAAGCCCACAAGAAGTATTTGGCTTTCTCTAGAGCAGTCAAACACCTGAAAGGTGATTTTCATGTTGACCAGCATTATAAGGTGTTATAGATTTTAAAGATCTATCTTTGAGTCCAGCAAAATTACAGCTCTTCTTGTTTTGGGTTAAAGAATGTGCACAGCTGGACTTCCCTTTCCACATGCACATTTAAGATGTCAAAAATGCTCCCCTCCTGCATGATGGGAGAAAATCAACATCTTTCACGGGTCTTCTGAGAAGGTAGAGTGTGTGACAACAGGTAATTTTAAACAGGTAACAGCCTGGTGTTTATGGCATCTCCAAGACTGCTTGTGTAAGTAGAAAATGAATCTGTGCTTCACTTCACAAGTGAGTGCTGAACCACTCTTTTATTAGTTTTTCTCAGGAGGAAGCAAATTTGTGCATCCTGGCCATCTTGTTAGTTGTTCTGTACTGTACTGCACAAAAGAAAACAGACAAAACCCCTCTTTGTTTCCCACATTGTTAGGAAAGAAGGATTGCTTAAGCCATCTCTGCAACCCAGCAGGCAGGGGACATGCCCAGCCTGCAAGAAAAAGATTCATTTTTCTCCCTCATCTGCTACCA
This sequence comes from Catharus ustulatus, assembly GCF_009819885.2. Lineage (NCBI taxonomy): Eukaryota > Metazoa > Chordata > Aves > Passeriformes > Turdidae > Catharus > Catharus ustulatus. The sequence continues at coordinate 59,336,058 of NC_046222.1, forward strand.
GATTGGTTATACAAACTGTGCAAGACATTCTTCCTGAGACAGCAGTGGGTTTTTCTTCTCAGAAATAGTGGAAGAAAACAGATTTAAGATTTGGTTGAAATAATGCTTTTGAATCCTTATACCTCTTAGCCCTTTTTTCTCCCTTGAAATCCCCTTTCTTCTTCATCAGATGCAACCAAATAATAAGGATTTTGTCAGAATGACCCCAGGCAAAGGCACAGGCCAAACTCAGCAAAACTACAATACAGTAAAACATAAATACTTAGTTTTTTGTATCTGTATTCTTGCAATTTGTTTGCTTCCTTTTACATTAGTACAACATTTGTATGTATTTTCAGGGCAAAAAATGTTTTAGTGGAAAGGAAAGATCTTATACCATTGCACAAATTCAAAGATACAGTTAAAAATTTTGTTTATTGCCTTCAGAAATATAAGTGTCTCAAAAGAAATAAAAATTTAACATATTGTGAAGAGTTCAAGTACTGTCCTTTGTAAAAAACTTGTAAAAGGGACTTGTTCTGAATTTTTCACTGTCTCTTTATTCTTAATATCTGACTCAGAGGGACCTTATTGATATCTTGAGAGGAACATCTTGTAATTTTTAAATTGAAACATCCATGCCTTAGAATAGCATGGGGCATTTTTTCTTCTGGACTTTCCAGAACTGGTATGAGACAGCTATTTTTATGCCACCACATTTGCCAGCTCATCTTCCACTTTCTCATTCCATTGCTGGTGCTCTCAGAACCTCCCGACACCAAGTGAATCATTATGGAGACATCCAAATTGCTCAAATCTTCCAGCGTCCTTCTGGTAGACCATCAGTTCTCCAGCATGAGTGTCTAGAATTTCTGGATTGCCACAGGAAATGGGATTAACCATTTAAAGATTCAGATTAGTCATCTAGCAGGGTGTGGCTTGAGACCTTCAGAGTGAGACTTGCCTGTGAAGAACAACTAAACATGTGAAAAGCTGATGGAAAAGCTCATTATTCTTTAAGATTATGGAATCCCACACAGTTTGTACTATGGAAGGATGAGGAACTTGTTGGAGTAGCCAGCTGTGAACATGGGACTGTAATATGTCTTTCAGGAAATTAAGGTCTAGATTGAATTGAAAGAGCTGACAGAGGCATCATCCTCATCTCCTTTCAGCTTCCAGAACCTCTTCCAAGGAAGATGACTCACAATCTTTGTTTTCAGGAAAACCCAAAGGAGAATCACCTTGCTCAGACTCTTCACTGAAAGAGAGGGCTTTTGGAAAATCTACACATGCAGAAGGGTCTTTTCAGTTCAGAAACCGCTTCAGTTTCCAATTGTGCAAAAAATATGTAGCGCAAATCCATCAAATCCATGTTGTGTGATCTGCAGTGGACAGCACCCATGAAAAATGAAAAATGTAAAAATGCATTTAATTATAAATATTTTTCTGCCAGTCAGTTGCTACCTTTAATATCAACAGTAGCTCAAGGCTGTCAGGGTTCATAAAGGTCAGCAGACACATGGCAGAAAGTGCTCCACGCACAGATTTGAAAAGGACCAGTCTCCAGGCTTGTATCTTTGTGTATATTTGCAATGGTATTTGATATTCTTCCCCTGATTCAAGGAAGCGGATAATAATTCTCCAAAGTGAAGTGTGCTCTGTTCTTTTAAGTCACTCCTCCCTATGTTAGCCCTTTTCCTGGACAAACTGTGTGGCATGTCCTCAAAGCTCTGTGTGCAATATGCAAAGCTCTTTGGTGTGAAGTTTCCTAAGCTGCTGTGAAATATTTTCCAAAAATCTTTTACTCAAATACTACTTTTTCCTCTCTTCCTAATATGAAAGCAATGCATTTCTGCTTTATCTGTTTTTTGTGTCTGTAACGAAACTTTAACTGGCTGAAATTTCTCCATGCTACTTGTTTTTACAAAAGCAGCTGATGTACCAACATATACTATACTAAGGATTGACAACTGGGAGAAAAAAGAGTACAAGGAATCAATTCCCCAAATTTTCAAAACATTTAAAACCCCTAAATGTGAAAGAACTTTGCTAAACACCTTAATTGTTGCAAACCATGGGCAAATAAAATAATAAAAAAGCAAATACTGCATCCAAGAATGCACATGCAATGTGCAAGAAAGAAAATAGTTTTAATAGTAACATTTCTATGCTTTTGAAGTTCTTTAAACACAGGCCAGTCTATTTAGGATAAATCTTGTCCAAGCATTAGATTTTAAGCAAAGAACATCAAGGTTTATTTTACCTGCAAATAAGAGCTGCAGCCTGAGCTTGAGTGCAATGCCAAAAGACTAATGCCCAAGGGCAAAGACCTTCTTTACCTAATCACCAGCACAACTGTGTTAGTATACTAGATGGTCCATAAAATCACCTTGCAAATACAGAAACAAAAAATGCTTGACCTTTGTCTCCAGACAGACTACATCTACTTTCTAACTTCCATTTTGTACCCAGTAGTCACGATATTCAGTAGTCAGTCCTTATGGAGAATCTGGAAAAGCTTTCCTTCGCAGTCCCCTGTCTTTGGCCTATGACTTAGCTTATAAAATAATTTACACATCCTCTGAGCCACATAAAGTCTTCAAAAGTTTACTAGTACTGCCGTATCACCTCTTTAAAATGGCCTTCTCTATTCTCAAGTGTTTGTTACTTGCTCTTTAGGTCAGGAGCTGTCACCTTTTGTGTGTGTGCAGCAGGAATCCTGCAGGGCTCCTGGGTACCACTGATGATTTGCAAGTGCTCAGACAGGAAAAAAAAAAATAAAAAAATATTCTGGATTCTGCTTCACTGCACTCACCTGCATGCAGTTCAGGTGCCCAGTCAGGGACCACAGGCTTATTCAGGTTGCCTCATTGTCACAGTAGAGAGAGGGTCATCACCAGCTAAGAATACAAATCACGTTGCAGAGATGTCTTGCTTTGATAACACTTTAGGACTGAGAACTCCTGGCTTCCTGGCTTAGGTGCCCTGCTTATCAGGGAGGGATGAACCTGATCCTACACCTGCCATGGAGTAATCCCTTGTGTTCCTGCAAAGTGGTGGCTCATTCCAGGAAATAAGGAGGAAATTTAAGTCATAGATTGGTTCATGTTTTTAAGCAATTTAACAGAATGTTCACTATTTGTACAGGCTTTTGATGTAAATGCTGAGTAGATGAAGCATTTATCACAGTAACCAGAGGAGTATTCTAAGACCAGACTGCAGGATAAATCCAAAAGCAGAGGGGTGTTGAACAAAAACTATTTGTTGTGTCTGTGAACACACGACTAATCCAGCACAGTTTGCTAACCTTCAGTGACACATTTGTGTGACTGAGAACAAGTTTAAGATTGCTCTGAAAACTAATAAGCAGTTTTTGATGGTAATCCAAGAGTAGCATTGCATGTCATTGAAACAAAGGCAATGCCCCAAGTTAGAGTGAGAACAGGGCAAATTTATGGACTATGAGTTACTTCCCATGCACAGAATTATATTGATCCTCTATACTTGTGTTTAGGTTAAAGCTAGTATTGTTAAGTCTTCTTCCATCCAGCAAGAAACCCAATATGCCTCACAGAAGTCATGGCTTCAGGCATGTTGGAGTGCCAGCATCTGTGATCTCTGTGCATCCTGCGGTTGCAAGGGCCTTGTAGCACTAGACTTGGAGGAAAAATTCACCGCTACAGACACTCACTTATAATTAAACTTTGGAGAACAAAAGTTTAAACAATAAAGGGAATAAATGATCCCTTCAAATGGAACTTAAATTATTTTTTTTCTGGAATGATTGTTACTCTTATAAACACACTTAGCAATAATGAGAAAATGATCTTGCTAATGTCTGAAAAGATTACATGTGTTTAAGTTTATGCAGTATTTAATTTAGCTCTGCTCAGAACTATTGTTGTGATTCATTGAAGAGGTACTTACATGTGGGAAATATTTTGTATAATAAAAAGAACGAACAATGAAAAACCCTTAAGTCTCAAACTCCCTAGCAGCTTAAAGCCAAGTCTGTATCTTATGGGGAATATTTCCATGCTAGTAAACCATACCATCAGTCTCAGAGAGCTGCAAATCAGGAAACTTCTCCCAAAGGCTTCCTCCACAGGAGCTTGAACAGTGAGCCAACCAGTTATGCTGCAACTGGGATCATTAGCAGTAGCTAATGCCAGTACCAGTGGGCACAGTTTACACAAAACTTTCCATTTTGATGCTGAGGGTACCAGTTTAATTTGCAATGATGCGTATTTCCCAGCAAAAATCGAGTGCTACTTAAACACTGGCATCACTGATAAAGAGTTTGAAGGAACTGGTCTTGCTCTGTTGTTCCATTTGCCTGTCCTTGTAGCCTGAAGACTATTCCTGTTATAGTCAAGGGGATTCTTGTGCAGTGCAGAATGCTGACTCCAAGGCAACAGCACAGATTTGTTTCAGCATTTTTTGTTATGTTTTACTTCTACCATTTTCCAAGAAAATTCACTGTGTAGATTTCTTCTCATATTAGGTATAATTCTCCTTCCAGACTTCCATTATACAGTCCTACACAGGGCTATGTGCAGCTAGAACATCGGGTTTGATATCCAAACTCAAACCAAAAAGTTGACTGGTTCAGACAAGGACTTTTACAGAATCCACTACCACATGTAGAGAAAAAATGCTGAGAAATATGTTCATAAGAAAACTGTTCTCTTCAAGTCTGTGTGTGTCAGACTTTTGCACAATGTATATAAACAGATTGCTGTTATTCAGACACATAACTACTGGTTACACATATAACCTCATCTATATAAATGTAGTCATTGCTGTCTCATAAGCTGATAGCTCTGTTTTTAATTTCATGCGAGGTTTGGCCTTTGGAATAATTTGTGGGAAATTGTTCCCCCTTTAGATGATGCTTTGCATCTGAAAGCATTTAATCTAACTGATTCAAAAATGTGTCACCTTCTAGTTCCAAAGCACAGTAACACGAATGTGCAATTCTTGATGTCTTTTTGGTGAGGTGCATGGAGTTCTGATGCCTCTGAGGTACAACCCAAGGGGCACTGCAGCCCAGGATGCATTTTCAATGGCAGATTATAAACAATGTATATATACATCTTAGAACAGCTGTGAACCTTACTTACTCAAATATATAACCCTGTATTCATAGGAAAACAGGGGAAAGACAGACTTTCTTAGAATAAATCCTTCTAGTTCATATTTGTAGAAACACATTTCTCTTTGCAGGTGAATCAGCTTTAGAGAATGAAGTTTCCTTCTGGTCAGCTATTTGCCAGGATCCAGGGAGCTGTATTTTCTCTGGATGTTTTATTAAATGATTTGTGTGTACACAGAAAAGATTCTTTTAAGTGCTTCATATGCTTTGAAAGATAATCCTGCTGGAAACTCCATCTGTACTGAATGTGAAACCTTATCAAGACTGAATAAGCTTCAAGAAAATCCACAACCCAATTACAGCTACATCTGTGCTACCCTACTAATTGCCACTACACTTTACTTTGTAAGGTTTTAAAGACACCTTCCGATCACTTGTTTCCAGAAAGAAAAATTTATTGAGATGCTTCGCCTTAATTTTATGAAAATGACTTTTAAATGTTTTTTCCAAACTGTTCTTGCCTGCACAAGTGACCAAAATCCAGAATGTTTTAGTTCAGATTGCTGAAAAAGTAATGAGGATTAAACTGATATTGAGTTAATTGTACCACTGATAACCTTTCAGAAATTACTGAGATGTTGTACAGCACTTTTCAACCTTTTTCCTAGGAAATGTAAGTGCTCATGATTCTTAAATTTCGTTTAGCACTAATCAGTCATTTGAGACAATAAAAATAAATCCTCTTCATGCCCTACATCGTATTTTAAAAGACCTGTTCTCTATTTTCATCTTTTTCAACTCGTTGCAACCCCTTAATTTCTGCTGCTTACATAAAAGAAAGCAATGGTCTTTCATTACCCTTTCCTACCCATACATAGAGTCTGAAATTAATTTAGCGTAAAGAACCAAAATACCTAAATATTATTAATTCTGTTCTAGAAACAAAGTCATTAATTCTGTTATAGAAATAAACAAGGTCAAGGGCTAATCTGCTGAACTGTCGAGCTTTTGCCTTCTCCCTATGTGCTTTTTCTGCCAGAATATCTTAGAGCAATGTCTTCCAGTATGCACTTTCAGCAGGTAGCACAATAAGGTGTTGACCATCAGGAATAGTTCTGGAACCAGCATAGCCTCAGGCAGCTGCTGCTGAAGGTTTTCCCTAAGCGTTGTTACCCATAATGGTCTAAAGATGTAACCAGGATTTCTAATCTTCTCACACACATCTTGAGTTACCCTAGAAATCCTTCATGTTGGGATAATCCTGCCTTTTTCTTCTGCATACCGTTCTTCCCTCATTCATCATTCCAAATCTTAATAAATAAATTAATCTTTTATAAATCGTTAATAAATTCTTTTTTACTTGATGACCCAGTTATTTATCAACAATTACCAATAATTCCAGCTTGTGTAAGTGTACTAGAACCAAACCTAGTGTCCCAAACAAATGACACAGCACAGAGCTTCACACTTTATGCATATTTCAAGATATTGGACAAAACCTAGCAACAAACTTATGCTTTCCATCCAGTGCCTTTCCCATAATTACAGGAACTTATTTTTTAGAAATTTTATATACTGTAACCAAATCAGCAAGAAAGAAAAAAACTAAACAAAACAAAGCAGGAAAGCAGGATTTTTTCACTCTATACTGGGACAGCTGCAGTGGCAGAAATCCACTGCTTTGTGTTTGACAAATCAGTGATACCTAACACTAAAGCAATAAAGTTAAAAGAAAAATTAATCAGTTTTTCATGTTTATGTGGGGACAGGTGACACTGACTGCTACTGTACCTTCAAAACATCTGCTAATTGACATTACAGCAGTAAAGGTGGGCGACACAAAAATCTATGCAGTGAAGACTTGGTTCACCTCCAGCTATTGTGTGATAAAGTGAGAAAAGGTTCTGCAAGGTTTAGCTCTGAATGACAGTGAAGAGCACTTACCAACCCCCAACAGTGCCTTTGTTGCCAGAGTCTGTGCTCAGGATATGCACTTTGTGGGTGAGACTTTTTCCCAGAACATCTGATGTTAATAGAAGCTTTCACAGGGACAGGCATGCAGGACTGGAACTAAACCTTTAAAGAAATTTAAAGAAGCTGACTTGCACCATCCTTGTGCCATGATTTAACAGAGAGAAGGAAACTGAGTTCCCATAGCAGGAATATGGACTATGGAATATGTGAAGGAATATGTCACAGCTCCAGCTCAGCCCCAGGTCTACCCTCTGACATGCCACAGACTCCAGAGGGATGAGCCTCAACACATCAAAAAGACATTTCTGAATAATATGGACTGAATGAGAATCTATATCTCAAATCTGATAAAACCCCTGTAAAGACAAGGCCTTTAGAGAATTTGTTCAAGGGTAAAAACCAATAAAGATCATTAGCTAAAGGTCTGGAAAAGAGTAGAATACAGGCACTAGGCTTAAAAGGATATGAGCAAGAGAAAGTGTTTGAATTCCATATAAATGCAATAGATGTAGATACATGTAATATTTGGGGTGACTGAAGAGAGGGACAATTGAAGAGAGGGACAATTAAAAGAGGGACGGGTTTTATAGAAAGGTAAAATTGTGATGTATTAAAAAAAAAACATTAAAAGTGAGGAAGTGGGAGGAAAAGCAATTATTTCTGAAGTGTGGATGGGTCAGATAATCTCATGCTAAGCACAAAGCTATTGAAGTTCAGTATTCACTTCAGTTTCTTTCAGTTTCATTGAAGTTGTGACAGAGCAATGTTGTAGCTCTGAGGGACTACACAAATACTGCCTTTCTCCTCTCATGTGAGACACCTCCGAAACAATGTTTTGGCTCAGACTCCCTTTCTTGCACCTCTGCAAAAAAAAAGGTCAAGGCCAGTATTTACTCCTAAATTGATTACCTGCCTTGGAAAGACAAACACTGACAAGTATTTATTTGATCATGAATGTGGCCTTGAAGACCTCAAAACTAAACTCCTACTGAGCAAGGCTCACATTACCGAATTAGACTCATCCTTAAGGACCTATTTTTGTTTAGGACATCAGGGAAACAGTAATTTCTTCCTGTCCTCAAGATGTGAGAACTCCCAATCTGTTCTTCTAGCAATACAAGTATGAAACAGCTCCTCCAGCAATGCAGATATGTCATTCTGCTGCTGTCAGATTTTGAATCTGAAATTTAAGTAGCGATGGAGTGATGTCATCATGGTACTGCTGATTTGTGTAATTCTATCATTACAGAATTACTGACCCTTCCTGATATTTCATGTACCTATTAGGGTTCCAAATTATTTCTAGATATATTTTCCCTCAATGTTAGTCCTGCAATTTTGTGATGTTATTTGTGGTTTTCAAATAATCAATGTCACGATTACCATGTTGATGAAAAAACACTCAGAAGGCATAAATGAGAAGCAAAATGGGATTTTGACAGTGATACGGAGGTCATGTTAATCCTCATGAGAGAGTTAATGCCTTGTTGACTTGTACACTTACCCAAGGCAAATGCTGTATCTTCTAGATTGAACTGTGTGCACTGTGTGCTGTGAAATCATTACAAACCCACACACTTCAGTTGATGCAAATGATGATTCTGGCATTCTATGTGGGTTCACTTCTCCAGACACGATCTTTCCATAATGCAGAAAGCCACTGCAGATTTCTCTCCTTCAGCACAGTCTGAAATTATTGTAGGAAGAAAAAGACTGGAATATAAAGCTGGAATACGAATTTCATTCTCTAGTGCTATACCTGAAAGACTGAAAATGTTGTCTGATGGAAAGAGGTTCCGAAAAGCAGCAGTGATAGAGGTCCTTATTGTCTTTTGAACACATACTATGCAAACACTCTTCAAAAAAATCCAGACTGCTTTGTCTTGCATCCTTCTCCCTGCTTTGTTCCAATAAAACAGAATGACCTCTTTTAATGTTTTGGTAGGAGTTTTCCAAGACCTCAAATTGACTTTGTCTATTTTGATAAGTGGCTATCCAGGATTTTGCAAGATAAAAAAATTACAGTGGTTGTCATTAAAATTAGCTACTAGTTAGGAGGCCAGTGGCCCAAGAAGTTGGTGGTGTAATTAAAATACTGTGGGCTGTTACAACCTACTCCAGAAGGTGAGGGAAACCCAGGGCAGATTACAGTGGAAGAAGACTGGATGATCAGTCTTTGTAAATGTACACATGAAGGCTTTATTTTAAAACCATTTGGTTGCAATGGAAAGCAGGCATGTAGCCATTTTGCCTAGTGTTGTCTACAGTAATATGGCAATATGAAAACAAAAATATTACTTAAGGAAGTGCATAAGGAAAAGAAAGAGAAAGAAAGGCTAAGTGTAGAAAGATACATACGATCCTTGGGACGGGACTTGATTGTTGCATCCCTTGGTTAAAGTGATGATCCTCTGGAGGTGGGAGAAGAAACCCATAAAACACAAGGTCCAATGGGTTCTAATGCACTCGGGCTCAATGGGAACTCCCAGGTACCTCCCCCAGTGGAGAGCTTTCAGTCCTCTGGTGGAAGGCTCAGAAATGAGTCTGGGGCACTTTGGGGGTCTCTGATGGTTTGTGATACCTTCTAAGGCTCGACAGCTGCCTCTCACATCAGCGCAGCTGAGCCGGGAATGCCCCATCAGGAGGGATGAAAACCTCAGGACTTTTCCCAGGAGATGTGGGGGGACTTTTAAAACTGAGTTGTGTAAGAGAGAGCAATTGGCATGATGAAAAGAACCATCCCACGTCACAGAATCTGCCTCTTATCGGCCTCAAAGCCCCTTTGTAGCCTCCAGTGGTGATTGTTCAGCCCCCCTGGCTTATGCAGAGGTTTCCCATTGCACACCCAAAAACTCACCTCTTTCCCTGCAGGGGTGCAAACATGGCTTCAGCAAAGCACCCTGTCCTTTCTATAAACGGGTAAATGTTCTGAGTCATTAATCGTTAATAGACCAGTCTCTCACATGGGCAAATGCTGATCTGGTGTGAGGCATTGGCTCTACTCTCAATTAGGGGAAAAGAAAGCAGTGACTTTCTAGAATTCAGAAGGAAAGAAGAGAAGAATTTGACTCCTTGGCAAAGCAGATTTTTTTTGTTGTTATAAAATATATATGAATTAGAATTTCCAGGAGAATAAATGCAAAAATAAAAAAACCCTAACCCAATCAAAAAAAACCCCCAAGGCGAGAATGCTGATAATGTGATTGACAGAAAACACTTCAGCAAAATACCATCTGAATCTTCTTGTCCTAGAGATCACACCATTTCTGTGAGAGCTGCTATGGGAAAAATTCATTGCATCTCAGACAGTGACAAATGACAAATATGGGTTGCAAACAGCATGGCATAGGGGGTCTGCATGGAGTCACAAGAGGAATTCTGGGAATACACATTATTAGGGGGTGGCTTCCATTGACAGACATTAAAGGAGATGAAGATAAGGATTATTAATACATTTGTTTGAGTCTGACACAAGCAGTATGGACAGAAGGACTGAGGCAATGGAGCCCGAGGACAGGGGACAGACAGGGACATTTCCATTGCTGCCTTTTAGTGATGGTGGTGGGACCCACAGAGGGAAACACGCTGATTTATCCAACAGTGAAATGAGGCTCTACAGAGTAATAAACCATTGTTTACTGTAGTATGGCATGTTTAACTTCCCTGTTGTGATTATTATTCAAACAAGAGGTTTGGGAAAGCAAATGTGGGGAAGTGCTCTTGGAATAGCCCGTGCACAATGCTCTCATTGCTGAGTGTTTTCTTCTGCAAATGGCCTTTGTCAGAAGCTCATGTGGATCTACAGAATCCACTTGTGGTCCCTACACTCGTATTCCTTGCCAGAGAGGTCTCATAGCTGTGTTCCTACACTGTTTCATCACTACAGCTAGCTTTTTCTTTCAGGCTATGCTAGATGCCACATAATGGTGTGACTAATAGAAGTAGTTTCTTTCCCTTCTCCTCCTCCAGATCTCTTGATTAATATTTTGTTGTATACCTTAATTAGCACTTTTCTGGCTTCTGGCGGCTTGTAACTCAGAGCTTTTTGAATAGACACTAGTAAAACTTTACACATTGCATTATGACAAATATTGCAAATACAAACTCCTTACTAGATTTGCAATTATATCATGCCCACAGAATTCTATTAAAAACCCAGCATGACACTGCAGATGGTGAAATGGGGAATGGGCTGCTTCCTGTATGCATGGAAATAATTCTGGTAAATCCCATCATAATCATGTTACAAAGTTAGACCATTAAATGGAAAATAGCAATTGTTAGCCTTTCTAATAAAGTTTGTATTTTCTGGGGTTTTTATTTCAGTGGCTCAGTTTCCTGCCCACTGAATCATGCTCTCAAATGTTGTTTGTATACAAAGACACAGAGGAAATCAGCTCTGCCATAGTTTTCATGTGAAAAACACTTGTATTTTCTATAAAAGACAGTCTTTGTAATTTTACTTAAAGAAGTTTAAAATGTCTTAAACTTCTGCTTTTGGCCACACACACATGTAAATTTATCTTGAATGAAACCTAAGATATATTCACAATAGGTGGGAGAGAGTAAAGTTTTACACAGTTAAAGAAGGTCAGGTCATCCCAAATGTGCCTGTATGGTCTCCCCGTCAGCAGCAATGAAGCCACCTGCACTTTTGTGCCTACTGACACTAATCCATTAAAAAGGGGCTCCTTTGAGGCTCTGTGAACATAAGAAAGTGCCTGCTTTTAGCTCTTTGCATACACCTTACTTGCTCTTGGAGGGGTACAGATCATCACTAGCTTGAATTTATTTGATGTAACCACTTTTCTTGACTTAAAACTATTGCTTTCACATTAGAGGCTGCTAGGGAAAATTCACATTTTCTGGGAAAAGGTGAATTTCCTGGGATTTTTTTGGTTTTTTGTGTTTTTTTTGGTGGGGTTTGTTTTTTTTTTTTTTTTTTTGTTTTTTTTTGTTTTTTTTTTTTTTTTGGTAAGGATCTGGCTATAAAATTTCTCTTAATATTGGGATGAACCCCTACAGCTAAACCCCTGTGAGGAAATAAATGTCTTCTTCATATGTCAAGACTTAGAAAATCAATCACATTTCCACAAAATGGAGAAGGCAATGGTACAGAAAGTCAATAAATTAAATCCACTGCTCTGGACACATGATCCTTAATGGAATCTTTTTAAATTTGATTTTATAATTTTTTAATAGAGATTTTAGCTTTAAATGTTTTGTCACTTGCTTGGAATGAAGATTATGGGAACTGAGACTTTACTGACATCAACCACAATGCAAACCATCTACATTTATGAAAGAAGAAAGACATCAGTAAGTGAAACAAGCAATACATATGTTCTTCCTGCTGAATAAAGCCCAGTTTTGAGGACAGATGCTTAGATGGTGTGCAATAATAATCTGTCTTTCTATAAAAACTGTCACTCTGTGTCTTATAAAAATTTAATAAAGCAGGCATGTACAGCCAGATGGTAATTTCCTGTTATTAAAGCTGTAAGGGACAAATTAATCTCTGTTGTTCCCTCCATTGACTTCAACACTGCCTCTATTGACTTGAATGAAATTATGTTGCAGGTAATTTGGATGTGGATTCTGGAGGATGGGAGCTGCTTAGGTACCTTTTAGGGAGTCATCTGTGTAAAACTTCTACATTTCATGTAACTGTCATGAACTGTCTGTATCTTTGGACACAACATGCCATTCCTCGCACTGCTAAGACACCAGCTTTGCCCTCTACTATTGAGCATGGTGCAAAGGTTTTGGAAGTAGCACAGTGGCCGCAACTGGGATAAAGATTTAGAGCACTGAAACAATGTTAAAATGTTGCTGGGTTTGGAGCAAATTAAAATATTTCTGTATAACTGCGTTGTGCAGATGTACCCCAAGACTCATATGGCCCTCAAATGAAGAAGTTTAGTGGGTTAGTGTGTGTTCAGGTTCCAGTGGGAGCGTGCAGGCACACTTCCTCTGAAGGAGGGAGTTTTACATTGTCTGATGCAACACTGTGGATCATGTGCAGTCCTCTGGTTGAAGACCCCAGAAAAGAGTCTGAGGGTACTTTGGGGATCTTTGATGGTTTATGGCCCCTTCTAATGACATGACCACTGTTTGACCCATGATTAGCTCTTCTTCTGAACCTGTGCTATCTACTGTCTAAATATTAAATATTAAAAGAATAAATGGCATGACCTATATTTTCCTGTGATCTGGAGAACAGATGCAAAGATTTGACTAGTTTTACATATGCCAGCCATCCAGAATTTAAACTACTTGAGCACAGGTGGCTGCTGAGCTAGAGTTTTGAGGAACCAGAGGGTTTGAGGAGGCAACGTGCATACCAGGGGGCAGACAGTGGGACTGGACAGGTTCTGACCAGACCCCACATCTGCTTCTCAAAACAAGCATGGAAATCATAGCCAGCCTGGGATGGGATGCCTCTAACTGCTGCAGTCTCTAAAGCTGTAGTCCAGTTGAGGAAATGAATCTTAATTTAATGTGGGTATAGAACTATAGCAATTGAAGATTTCTGTAGATACAAAACAAAAAAAAATCTCAAAATGTGTTGGTTTTGGTTTTTTTTTCCTTTTTTTTTTTTTAAATAAGACAACACTGTGGTGCCTTTCATCAATGATATAGACCATATGATATTATACAGGAATGCCAGTGTCAGAGTATGTGTGACAATCTGAAAAACTCTTGTAAATAAAACCCCCATAGTTTTAATATATTTTCTCTTTGTGAACATGAGGATGTTTTTCTGGTTATAATGAAGATGAACAGCTTGATCTCTGTGCTTTGCTCTGCTCTGGAGATACTGAGAAGTGGGGAATATTGTGATTCCTTTTTCATTTTGAAAGTTATTTCCAACCTGCCTAATTAGTCCTGGTGGAAACAAAAGTGAGAGCAACATAAACTGCAGAATGAGTTCAATGTATCTTGCTTGTCTTGGAAATAGTGGCCAAATACAGTATTTGCAAGCAAAAATATCCTTACCTTCCTTAGTTTCCCCGAATGAGTTATTTAAATGGGGAAAAAAGTAAGAAAATTCCTTTCCCTTTACTACTTGAAAATAGAACTTCGAATCAGAATAGATTTTGTTGATCCACTTACTTATAGCAATTTAGGGCTTTGATGAAGCCCTTCCCTTATTACTGTTGAACAGAAATGTAGGAGACAAAGGCATTAGCCACTAACTGAATGGGCTGTATTAATGTGCACTGGTAACAAATAGCTTGGAGAAATCTGAGAACTCATTACATGTTTGGCACTAAAAGCAAAACCAAACAAACCACAGAAGTTCTTTACTGAGCCCAAAGAGCTGCAGTTGTGAATATATTTCCAAAATTGTAAGATAATGAATTTTGGTTTGTTGTTTTGTTTTTGTTTTTGTTTGCTTGTTTGTTTGTTTTTGTTTTTTGCTTTTTTTTTTTGCTAGATGTTTTTTATTTCATTCTAACATATGAACTGAATGTACTGGACTTTGCCAGTGCAATTAGACTGTCAACAATCAAAGTGAAAGTAAGCTAAAGAAATAAAAGATGTGGGAATGCAACACTTATTTGGACCAAGATTGTCAACTCAAGGAGTCTGGATTTGGATGAAAACAGATCTTGAGGCAAATTTCAGGATTGTAATTGTACCACTGGTTAAAATAGATAGGTGCGAAAGTGAGGAATTGAAATTATGTTGTCTATCTAACTTAGCAAGGACTTTGGCATGTTTCAGCATGGCATAAGGAGGACATTGGGAAGTAGATCCTTGCTGTACAGAGCCACACGGGGAGGAAGGAGGGAATACTAGAGCAGGTGGAAAACAAGTTGTTCTTGGATTGTTCAGGCCATTAATGTGACTAATGCCATGAAGAGACAGATCTCAGGCTCCTTAAGAGATGTTTGTTTTCAAAGGTGCTGGAGTGTGCAGACTTTGAACCTCAGGCCATTAAAGATGCATTTCCATTTCTGGTGAAGCACAGGTCAAACTTACCTACAGACTCTCAGGATCATACCTCAGTGACCCAAGCCTGACTTCTAGTGTGGAACAGCCCAAGTTTTTATGCTTGCTCCTTGGGTGCCATGTGAGGAGTCAGAGTGCAGGCCACAGCATCTGGGTAAGCACAAGGCGTCTGTCCAAGGCTTTGTTACAGGGGGAAAATGGATCAGGAGATTGCCATACTGAAGAACAACCTTTTGCCTGTGCTTGCCTCTTGCTTTTCCCAGCCTGATGTTGCCACAAAACACACTGGACATCACTGGTTATTTTGGGACTTCATTCACACTTCCCCAAGAAAGCACGAAGAATTGCAGATGACTGAGGGAATAGAAATTAATGCCATCCCTCTGTTGTTAGGTCCTGTGTGATTTCTACTCTCTCCCACAGGACAATTTTGCTGCTGCAAGTGATGGGATATGACAAATAGACTGAACTTCATTGTTTCTTTTCTGTGATATAGGGATTAGTATAAATCATGATGGATCCTGTATGGTTTAGCATCATAATCCATCAACTCCACTGCAAAACTTTTCCCTTTGTATCCTCTAAAATGCACCACCATAACACTCCAAGGAAGAAAACACAGATTGGTTGCAGGGTTGTTTCCTAATGTACAGTTAATTGAAATAATGTACTAATAATTCTATCTGAATTCCTCATTTCTGAGAACTGCTCAGGAGTCAAGAAAAGGAAGTTAAGACGCTTTAGTTTAAAATATCGATTTTTGCCTTTGGTCTTTTTTGATGATGGGATCTGACAGACCAAAATATCTTCTGAGAAAAATTACTGGGGAGCTATTTCCAGAAAGCTATGTGACAATTTTTACCCACCTCTTCTTCGTCACCTGGATATTCTTTGCAAAGTATTTTCTATTTAGTTCTATATAATTCTTGTTAAAATCACCCAGAACCTCTTTTTTTTTGTCATAAATATTTTAGTCTAGTTTTAGATGTGCCCTGAAACAATGCCTGAAGCTATGAAATTTGCATTTTCCAAATCAACATTGCCTTACTTTGGTGCGGTTCAGAATTAGCAAACTGAGGGTAACTTAACAGCTTTCTGGTAAAACCTCTGCTCTTTTCCTTTCTGTGAAATGTCCATTCCAGCTGGGCACAGAACAAAATCCCTCACACTGTGAATGGTGAAGAACTAGAGGAGAGACCCAAGGAGGCTGTGGAAATCTGCAGCCTTGGTACTTTTCAACACTTTACTAGACAAGGTCCTGAGGAACTTGATTTAACTTTCTGATTTTCCCTGCTTTGAGCCAGAGAGTAAACTAGATGATTTTAAAGTCTCAGTCCAAATTAGGTTATTCTGTGAGTCTGTATTACCTGCACAAGTTTTTCTGTGGCTTTTCTCTGAATCCTTAGGGGAAAAAAAAGGGAATTGCCTTATGCATAAAAGATAGTGATTATACATTCCTGGAGGGCATTATGAAATGTAGTTTAAAATGCACCTTGGACATCCAACCCAAACACATGAACCTTCTGTGAACACTGTGGTTTGCAGAAATGGAGTAACTGCCTTTGCACGGTGGTACATCATAAAAAGTTTTCTTTGAGAGTCTATAATGACCTTTAGGTAAAATACAATTTGAAGTGTATAATGTAATGAGTTTTTCAGCTATTCACCAAGTAAAAACTTGTGACTTGAAAGTCAACTGAAGTTCTTACACATCTTCTTAGAATTGCATAAATACTGTTGAAATACCATTTTAGATTCCAGAATATCTTCAAAAACTTAATAACCTCTGCAGTTATCTTTGACTTGGTATTTGCAGATGTCATGACAGGTCTGTTGCAGAGGAACGGAGCCCATTTTTTTCTCGTAACAAGATAAAGTCTTTTGAAAACTGAGGAAAATATCCCTTTTGCCACTGGGGCAACTTTATACAGAGTCAAGGCTCGTCTCAAAAGGGATCAGGCTCCATTTTGATTCTGCTTTCTCTCTGACAGCATGCAGGTAGGAAGAGCTATGGAGCACTTGGGGGTGGAGATGAGACTCTCTCTGGTCATCCTATGCTGGATCAGAGTGATACTGGTCAGCACTACACAGGAACATCCTGGGCTCGGATGGATTTTACATCCTTTGTTTTGTAGGACACTAAGCCAAAATCTTTCAAAATGAAACTACCCAATGGTGCTTGGGATGAATGAGCAACCCTGCTCTGTGGCATGGGTGCATTTTCCAGGATGACTGAAAGCATTACTGCAGATAACAATCACTTGGCTTGTGCTCTGTGGCAGGCAGTGGTTTTCAACCAGGAGTAAGACAAATGCCAGTAAAGCTGAAAACGATCTTGAACTGAACAAAAGTTGATTTGGTTGCCAGGTTTAGAAGTAGGGTATTCGGGCTGTCAGGTAACAAATAGAGACGTTTTCAAGAAATCCTCTGACAGAAGTGTAAATAATGACACACCAGGTTGTTAGTGGTCAGGGTATTCTTTGTGTGTGTGTAAATAACAAGAAAAACATTCCCCCTGGTACTAGTACACTGAGCACTGAAACAAAGATTAGAAGTCACAGGGGTGTCAAACACTGTGTTGCTTTCCATGTGCCTGTACCTAATGGCTTATCTGGACGCTCTCCTCAGGAATCTTCACACTTCAGGAGATAAAATGATTTATTTTGCTCTCAGCAAAGTCTTAAATTGCTTCTCCTTCTAGTCTTTAATACACAGACCAAGGTTTGAAAACATCCATTTTCTTTGAGTTGAGGAACAGCCTCTCAACAATGAAGGAAAATGTGTACAGTAGTTTCACGAATACAAGCCGCACGGATTATAAGCCGCACCCCCGGTGCCTCGACAATGTTGCTGTCTTTGTCAATAGATAAGCCGCACCCTGAATATTAGCCGCACTTTCGTTCGTCGCGAGAATCCGTGCGCAGCTTTCACAAATTGGCCAATTAGTAAGAGGATCGCGGCATAGCGGGCTTTACTGGCTCGGGGCGGGGCCAGGAAGGCTCGGCCCGCTCATGGTTGCCGACGGGGCCGGGTGGCCCAGCTCAGCGCCACGGCTCGGCGGGGCTGGCCGGCTGGTGCTGCCGCCGCCGCCGGGCTCGCTGGCCCCCCTCTCCCGTCAGCACCGCCCCGCTGCCGCGTTCGCTCACCCTGCGCCGCGCCTCGCGAGCGCCGCGCCCGCCCCGCGGCGCTTTCGCTCGCGGCGGCGGCGCTCCGCGAGCGGCGGCGGCGCTTCCGCGAGCGACGGCGCTTCGCTCGCGGCGGCGGCGCTTCCGCGAGCGACGGCGCTTCGCTCGCGGCGGCGGCGCTTCGCTCGCGGCGGCGGGGCTTCGCTCGCGGCGGCGGCGCTTCGCTCGCGGCGGCGGCGCTTCCGCGAGCGACGGCGCTTCGCTCGCGGCGGCGGCGCTTCGCTCGCGGCGGCGGGGCTTCGCTCGCGGCGGCGGCGCTTCGCTCGCGGCGGCGGCGCTTCGCTCGCGGCGGCGGGGCTTCGCTCGCGGCGGCGGCGCTTCCGCGAGCGGCGGCGGCGCTTCGCTCGCGGCGGCGGCGCTTCGCTCGCGGCGGCGGGGCTTCGCTCGCGGCGGCGACGCTTCCGCGAGCGGCGGCGGCGCTTCCGCGAGCGACGGCGCTTCGCTCGCGGCGGCGGCGCTTCCGCGAGCGACGGCGCTTCGCTCGCGGCGGCGGGGCTTCGCTCGCGGCGGCGGGGCTTCGCTCGCGGCGGCGGCGCTTCGCTCGCGGCGGCGGCGCTTCGCTCGCGGCGGCGGGGCTTCGCTCGCGGCGGCGGCGCTTCCGCGAGCGGCGGCGGCGCTTCCGCGAGCGGCGGCGGCGCTTCCGCGAGCGGCGGCGGGGCTTCGCTCGCGGCGGCGGGGCTTCGCTCGCGGCGGCGGGGCTTCGCTCGCGGCGGCGACGCTTCCGCGAGCGGCGGCGGCGCTTCCGCGAGCGACGGCGCTTCGCTCGCGGCGGCGGCGCTTCCGCGAGCGACGGCGCTTCGCTCGCGGCGGCGGGGCTTCGCTCGCGGCGGCGGGGCTTCGCTCGCGGCGGCGGCGCTTCGCGAGCGCCGCTTTCGCTCGCCCCGCCGGCAGGGCTGCCGCCGCCGCCACCAGGCTCGCCGGCCGCCCCCTCCCGTCTGCACCGCCGCCGCGTTTCCTCGCCCTGGCCGGCACTGCAGGCCCCCGCACCGCCGGGCTCCCCCACGCTGCTGGCCCCGATTCTGCTGGGCTTCCCCCGCTGCCAGGCAGCCCCACCCGCCGGCCTTCCTGCTTCTGCCATGCTCCCCTGCACTGCTAGCCCCAGTTCTCCCGGGCTCCCCCGCCCTGCTGGCTCAGGCTCTGCCGCCCGCCCCCACACTGCTGGCCCCGCCTCTGCCAGGCTTTCCCACCTCTGCCGGGGCCGGCCGGGCTCCAGCTTGGCTTGGGGCTGCCGCGGGCTCTCACTTCCGTGTTGGCAGCTTTTAGAATTTTGTTAATAGATTAGCCGCCCCGGAATATTAGCCGCACTTCCGGGTTTCCACCAAAATTTTGGTCAAATTGGTGCGGCTTGTATTCGTGAAATTACTGTATTTTGGCTAAAGGAGTATAATATCATTCACCTGGAATCCTTCAGTGTAGAGACAGTAGGAGAGAGGCAGCACAAGAGAAACTATAATTCTCTCCCTACTCAATGTTTTGAGCCCAAACGGAACCTTCTCCTGTAAATGTAACAATTACCACATAAAATATTCTATGAGACAAAATTCTACATTTGTTCATTGCAGCAAATTAAATTGCAGAAAGGTTTTATTTGTTATTTTCTTCTAGCACTGTATTTCACCATCTAAGTGTCTCAGAAATCCATTAACCATTCACTGAGAGGATCCACTCAGAAAGTCTTTGATCTCTAAACATGACAAGGAAGATCATGGTTACTTCAGTCTTCCCAGTGTCACATGCTGTACATGTCCATTACTGTGAACTTTTTTTTGGGAGCTTGAATAAGAAAAGACCAATCGGGTCCCAGTTCCACAATGTGCTTAATTGCATCTATGATTATGGGCTTGCTGACTGAGATGGGATCAATTCATCAGCTTAAATCAAGCCTGTGCTTTGGAGCAAGACTCTGTGAGATCATCTCCTACCCATTGCATGCATCCAATACTTTAAGATTTATACATGTGGCTTTATGAAATGTCTGCAACATAGTTTTCCAAGGTGAGTGTTAAGTAGAATGACTTGGCAATATACCAAATTAATTTAAAAGACTACATAAACAGTAGTCTAGACAGAGCTGCAGAATGTTTTTCTCTTGCTACACTCGTATATCTAGTGTTCTTTTATCTCTCCTCCTCAATCTATTTCATGAAAAACGTACTTGAAATAACATTAAGGCTTGCATTTCCCAATGCTTCCTACTCCTCTTCACAGCCTAGTGATAATGAAGAGGAAGTTTTGTTCTGGGCTGTTTCTCAGCTTTTAGAGCACCCACATAACAGACACATGTGAAAATGACTCAAAAAGTGATGAACAACATCACACTACAACTGCATCTTGCTCCTAATGACACACTTTTGTTCATTTTTCAAGCTGCAGAAATCTTCTCAGTACCAAGACTGTTAGAGCTCTTTAAATATTCTAAACAAGGGTGAGTTTTGCAGTATTCATGTTAATTTAGCCACAAGTAGTTTTAAAATGTTTTTAACTTATGACAAGATACTGGCTGAGAAAGAACTATCAAATTAAAGTATTGTAAGAAAAAAGATTTAGCAAGCATCAACCACAGGCCAAATCATCAAGAAAAGAGAAACAGCCCAGTTTTCCCACTAAAGTGAACAAGTGTTAACATTTTGGAGGAGGAATTGATGTGTGCACATCTGTGCAGCATTGGTGTGGGAGAAGTCACTACTAATCTCCAAAGCTTCATTGCAAAGCATGTGTGAGAATCAAGTCTAGCTTCTGTTGTAAATCTCTCTTGATGGTTTGCACATCTTTAAGTCTTCTGGCATGCAAAATCATCTGTGCTTTGCTGATCGGCTTCTCACTTTGACTGCAAGGACAGGAACAATGAGTATTGTCCTTTGACTGTAGTACTTCTGTTTTCTTAGCCCAAAATAATGGATTTTGTTCATGTTCTGCCCTTGCAGGAGTTACTTGACCTTGCAGGAGGCAAATTACCATCCAGGTACAGTCTTCACGTCCTCCCATTTTTCTAGCCCCTACATGCTCATTTTCCTGCCTCTTAATTTTTTCACAGCTCAGTTTTGTGAAATGTCTTACTGCTTCCCACATGTCTCATTCCTTCATTTGCTCTGCCTCTACATCTCCTTCTTCTTATCCTCTCCCTGTTGTTCTTTTGCCCTTTGCTTCTCACTTACCCATCTGGCACAGTACTTGGACCAATGGCTTCCCACAGCTTGGCTAAACAAGCAAGGCAGAATTTTTCCCAGTGTCTTCTCTGTGTCAGTAGACTAGGAAGCAGAAGTGACTTTTTAAACTGGTAGTGAGTGCTGAACCAGATCTGATCTTGCCCAATACACCGCTAATACAATGCATTTCATCCAGAACTGATTGAAGATTCATATCTTCCTTCCTTCCTTGATCTGAATGATATTAAGACCATTAAAATTTTTGGTTTGTGACCTGGAAATTCAGATAAGCCACCAACTCACAGGGGTTTCTAAAGGAAAAATACCTTCCTGACCATGTGACTGCTGAGAATTCTTGATAAAAAAGCAACATCTTGCTGAACATACTGAAGTTGTGAGGGTGGTGGTTGAGGTGCTTGGAAAGGTGAGCTTGGATAGCTTGCAGTCTTCATAACCGTCAGTTTATAATCTACTGGGTACTTGTGTGGTGTCGAATCACAGATGCTGAAATTTTACATCTCTCATGTAAAGTCCATCCATCCTGACATTCTTTGAATAAATTTTAGGCTCTACCAAGTGGTATTCTTTGATGGAAATCTGGAAAGGTATTTTCATGCAACTTAAGTAATTCAGAAGACTTCAATAAAGTTCTTGAAAAGGCAAATCAGTTTCTGGTACTTCTAGAGAGTGTTCCAGAGCAGAACTAACAAACACTTTATTGTCCTCCTCAGATTTCCATACCTCTCCAAAGTCCCCAAAGGGAAACCAGGAGGGCTGAATTCCTAAGCTGGGTGCCTGAACTTGGTACCGCACTCCCAGGGTCAGTTTTCCCTTACTTTCTCTGAGAAGTCAACAGCTTGGAAGCAGCACCAGAGGAAGCAAATTAAAGAGCAAGAGGGCAGCATGTCATTGCATTTAAACAGCAAAGAGAAAAGGCTTTCTGTAGCTCAAAGGCTTTCTGTAGCTCAAATGCTGGAGAACTCACTGAAGAGGAGAAGCTACACAAGGCATTTTCAGCTTTCTAGAAGTTTCAGGGCAAAATAACTGCTGTTAAGATGTTGTGTTCTAATATCTAGGTCCATTAAACAGATTAGTTTGGATTCTGAATGTGGACATAACCTAGGGATGATGGTGTGAATATGCAAATAGCTGCTGGCTGCCTAAAAGGTACTGGGTTTAGATCTGTGGAAATGTGAACTTCCCAAAAAGAGCTCAGTTTAAGGGTCTGGGACTATGTGTGACTATGTATTGGCTTGGAAACATGTATTATTGTCAGATTTATCTGGAAAACCATGGGCAGCATAAGCAAAGACTTATCCAAAAAAACTCAATGTAGGGGTCACCTTACACCCACAAAGTTATCAGCTAAAATACTAGATGATCTGAAAGAATAAGGTCATACAGAGCTTCTGGGAGCTGACTAACCTTTAACTTGTCATGAAGGAAAACTCTTCTTTATTGAGTTGTTCTTTCTTAGATTATCCTACCTTTAAAATCCACTGCCTCCTCAGTTTTGTTCTCCCAGTGCAAAAATAGTGGTGGTTATTGATTTGCAGCCAATGTGATTTTTTGTTTGGATTTTTTTGTGCATTTCATAATGCTTTTTGTGAAGAGGTTTATGTTGCAGAATTAGGAGTGGCAAAAGGAAAGGGAAATTTCACCTGGACAGCATCATCAGAAAACACAAAAAAAAAAAAACAGGGGAAAAAAGTTGTACGGACAATTGGAAAAAACCAAATTCGTAGCTAATCTACATGAGTCTGAGATTACTGAAGTGTTTGAGCAATAGAGTTGAATGTTTCCATTAGAAGAGGAGCTATTACTTTTTGTAGATGAGTTTGAACAAACAGTTTTTTAACTTTGCTAACACTCGAGACTGCGTAGTCTCTACTCCTGCAAAACTTAAACCTCTTGGCAGGATGTTTTTGCTGACTTGTCAAAAATCCCCTTATTAAAAAAAAATTGAGAGTTTTTCCGTGATTTTGGAAGCAAGTCTATGTTAAGCAATAAATACTGTCAAAAATGCAGAGTTTGTTTTTCACAACTAAAGGCAGCACAGAAGAAATAAGAGTGGATGGATGGAGGCCATCCTTTCCAGAACAAGAAGTACATGTAGACCATGGATTTTTCCCAGGACAGAGCAAATACTGCATGCAGTGTTCTACTGGATTCTTCTAAATGAGATTGAAGACAGTATAGCATTTGACAAAATGTCAAAGGAAAGATAGAACTGGAATACATGGCATTCGGATATTTCTTCTAGAACTGCAATTTCCAACTTAATTTCTTACAGAATTCATTGCAAATATAGGACAAAATAGCAACTTTCATCACACAAGTTAGAAATTTAAGAAACTGTTTGAACCTGGAGACACTGAAGATATTTAAATCTTTTCTTGAATATAGTGGCTTCAATAGCAGCCAAGAAAAATCTGACTTTCCTTGTAAAAGGGTACATGGAAATAAAAATTGGGATCTATTTGCTTTGAAAACCTTTAAAACCAGTTTCAATATTGATGTGCAACTTAATTTACAAAAACCAAAACAAATACTTTCTTTAAAAAAAGGGATAAAGAGGTTTAAATCACCAATATATCATATCCTTGATAAAGTATATTGCACAGCAAAACATAATGCAAAAACTGTTGTAGACTTAAAAAAATCATTCTGACCAAGTAAACGCTTTTTTGTGGTTCTTCCAAAGTGTTCTGCTCTTCTTTACACTTTCCTCTGTTATTTTCAACAGGGTAGAACATAGCTGTCATGCAACACAAAGGAAGAGGGTTAATAACAGCAATTATACAGAAGGTTTGAAATAGTAGCATAGGGAATGTTCATCTCATTATTTCCAAAGTGTGCTGTACGTGCCTTACTCGTGGTAGAGCTCAGATCTATCCCTCTGAAATAGGCAGCAAGTAGGACAAAGGCTTGTGAACAATCAGCCAAAGTGTGTGAAGCAAGTAGGACTTACAACTTTCTTCAAAACAATACATTCCTATGAGTCTTCTTTGTCTGCTTACACTGCAAAGATGCTGAAAAGACAGGATCTTATTTATCCAGTTCCTGGAAATACAGAGCAGTGGGAAGCATTACTGTATGTTCTTGGAAGTGTTGCTGAAATCAGTGAGTACAGTCTGGTTCAGAGCTGACATTTCCTGTTATTTAACTGGACAAAATACCTTTACTAGTTCTTCTCATTAAATGTTTCTTTGCTGGCATACAGAAAAGTAGTTTCGGCATTTATTTTGTCTTTTCTCTTTCCCTCTGATTTTTAATTTTTAAAAATTATTATTTAATTCATTGTCCAACACAGACACTGAATCTCTTTGCTCTGGCATGTAGAGCAGCAAAATCACTTGGTGCCTTATAGATTCTGATGCCATCATGCATCTGCTGTGTCCAATTGCAGTAGCATGTTTCCTCAGAGTTCAAGCTGTTTTCCAACTGGTTGGCAAACTCTGCATTCAAAACTTTTTAGGCACATAAATAACGATAATTATATTAATATTACTGTACTGTGGATCCAATTCTTGAGGGTTGTAGATCAGCAAAGCTCTAGTGATGACAAATCGGGGAAATTATACTGATTTATTCCTTGAGCATCAGGCTGTATTTAAAATGATGGCAAACTCTGACACACATCAGCCATTTCCCTGCGGTATATACCACAGAGTACTGTCTTGGTGGAAAGATAATTTCTCAGCTATATCATTGCTCATCTTTTAGTGGATTATACCCATAAGAGAATTAATTTGATTCAGAATATTCTCTAAGTTAACATTTCCTATGTGTTCATCACTAATATTGCATATGCAGGAATCCTACAGGAAAATGGCATTATCATTGATACTTTTGCCAAGCCTAAAACAGTATTTGAGAACTGGCACAGACTAATGAAATCTATTTGGCCAAAACACCAGCAATGATTCAACACCTCTCCTTAAGGAATTCCGCTAGGGAAACATTATGGATTAGTTTGTCTCCACATGTCTCTGCATTGTCTATGTATATAACACAGTTTGAATTTTTTAGGAAGATTGTTTCATTAGGCACCTGGCTTTTACATGCAAAACTACAGGTGTTGGAACTCATTATCTGTCCTCTTTGGTAAAGAAAGAAATGTTTCTTATATTTAGACATGATCAAACATTCCCTCTGAAAACAAGGACATAGAAGTGGAGCTGGATCATCTCAGGCTGCATGTTTGAGTGACCCTTGTCCCATGGCTTGCATTGCCATTCACCAGTATGAGCTACCTTTAGGAAAGGGTTTCCCAGCACCTGGCATGCAGATCTGGAAACACCGTACAAGGGAGGCACTTGGGAAGCATCCAGGCATCTAGAGATGGGAACTGGAGGGATTGCAGGGGCAGTTGCACCCCATTCTGCCTAGGATGTGTACCTGAGCTCCCTTTCCAGGGAAACGAGGGTAGGGCTGGTTGTCACTCAGATCTCTGCTTTCAGCTGGGACATGGCTGACATTTGCACTGATGAGGCTGCACTAATGGCAGCACAGACCCCGAGAATGCAAGGACCAGCTTTAGAGGGGTAATTTGCAGACAGGGATGTGAAATCCCTGCCTTTGACAGAATAGCCTGCCCTTACACTCAGTGGAAGAGAAGGCATCTCCAGAGAGTAAGATTTCTGTCCTATTTCTCTTGCACACAGTTAGGTCAGCCAGTGACCAAAAAAATACTGAACATTTTGAGACACATGAAGATTTTTCAGTTGCCTTATCGAGAAGCTGACAAGGAGGTCTTTGTCTGAAGCACCCACTTTGGCCTCAGCCTCAGGGTGTTGCAGAGGTACTGTGGGTGGCCAGACCTTTTTGGGTGCAACCAGCAATGTGGAGTCCTTGGCCCTCTGTTGCTGAGGACAAGTTTCTTTCCTTTACTCCCAGCCTGCTTCCTCTAAACTAAGATCAATGCACAAAAGGGAAAAATTGGGACAGAGCAACATATCCAACTCAAACTACTGTGTTTCTAAAATAATTCAGGTGATAATAAAAGGTACTCTTGGCAGATTATATTATTGTACTAGACTGATTCATGGTTCGGTTTTTTTTTGTAGGGTTGTTTGGTTGTTTTTTTTCATAGGATACAATTTTATTAGCATTGACTACCTTAAATGTAATCTACAGGGCACAAAATAAATAGTAAAACTGACTGGTTCTAAAATTAAGTTAGTTTGAATGTTCTTTGGCAGTGTGCAAAATTTTTGTTACTAGAGCACTCAACATCAATACAGAGGCAAATAATCATATAACAGGCATTTAAGAATCCATGGGCTAATTCCATTTTTGGTAGGATCAGTAAAACCATTTGTACTGCGTACAGCTTCCTCCATGCAGCAATTCACATGAAGTACTCAACAATGAGGAAGTTCTCCAATGTGTCTAGTTTTAAATGTTCCTATTCCTCCTGCCTGCCCAGGCAAAGAAATAGGAAAATAGAGGAAGGTCATTGAAGAGCAAGAGTAATGACCCTGTAATTTAGAATAGTTAAAAGGTAATGGAAAGGATGGCAATAAAAACAAATATTGAATGCATACACATCTGTAGAGTTGTAAGGAAAAACAGTGTTGTGGTAGGATGTGAGATAAGGCTGCTGTGGTCCTGGGCTCTCCAGTGAGGCATGGGATTAAATCCTACGTGCAGCTGAGTGAGGTTCCTCTCCCTTAATTAGTATTCTTCTTTGGTACAGAAAAGCACCATGCAAAGAAAATACATTATCCTGTGTTCTTCCCCCAGTGTCTCTAAACCTCATTCTATCTTATGTTATTTTCATTATCAACTATCTGATAGCTGGTAGGGAAATTTAAGTCCATCCCTCTCAATAAAAGTGAGGTAAAAGCTTGTTACCAGTCAAGGCTCTCTCTTTAAAAGACATTGAGCATTACAGCTCTGAGATTTCCCTTGGCAACTGTTGAGGCAGGCTGCCTAGAGGTATCCACACTCCAGGATGAGGGTTATGGGATGCCTGTGTGGTGCACAGGAGCCATGTAGAGAGGAAATCTAAGCTGATAAGAGGTGCTATGGCAGTAATGTCACTGTTGCCTCTCAGGTTCAGATGTGCTAATATTCCTGCTGGAAAGAGGTGCGTGTCTCTTTTGTTTTTGGGTTTTTTTTGTAAAGTTGAATTCACAGCTTCACAAAGCACAAGAGTGAGTTTCTAAATATCATTATTTAAAGTACTGAAATTTCCAGCTGAGCCCCCACCAAACCAGCTGTCTTGGATGGTGGCCCTAAAGGACCTCCCCAGAAACGAGGAATAATCATTCTGAGCACACACAGGAGAGCCAAGCAACACCCACCAAATACAACCTCATATTTGAAGCAGGTTCAGATAATTTCTGGTGAAGAGGGGAAATGAACCCAAGACCAGCACAGCCTCAGAAGGTGTGTTGACCAAGAGGTGATCAGACACATTAGCAGGAAGGGAGAAAGAGAAGTCTGGCTGTTTCTTGAGCAAAGAAGCTGCTGCACTCTTCCCAGCTACACTCTGAAGACACCAACTGATTTAAGGACAGGTGGAAGGTGGAATATATGTAGGAGTATGTCTGTGTCCTTATCAGAGACACAACTGTGTAGTGTCTTAGCATTATCTTGAGGGGTATTCTGCTCATGCCCAAAAAGAGATGGCTAAATGCCACATGGCCTTTAAAAATGAGAAAGTCTGGGCAATAACTAAGAAAATGGGATTTTAACTGGCACCCAGATTAGACATATAGCAGTTTCCTATGACATTCTGTGCCTCTGGTGTACTAAAGTTAATGATGGTTGGCATTTCTCCATTTTAAAGTTGCTTTCTAAAATATGTATATATGCATATTTATAAATATACACACACATATTTCTTGGCACACTGAAACTTTTGTCCTCCCATTTCAAATTTTCCCTCAAGTGTCCCTGCTTCTGGGTAGCCAAAATCTAGCAACTGTGACCCATGAAATCTTATGCCTTTGTCTACATCTTCAGTTGCTCTGTTTAAGATGTGCACACGGAGATGCAAAGACAGCTGTTATTTTTTCCCCAAAACATTGGAGACTGTTGTGGAAAAATACTGCACAGGTTTTTCTCATTGCTACTTTCATGCTGTTCTTTCTGCTTGATTTTTTTGTGCTTTAATCTTCCCTGTTCAACAGCTTAAGATCAGAAGTACTGTTTTTTTCATGTTATATATAACAAAACTTAAAAATCCCACTACTGCTTAAAAGATTCCTTTTTATGGCCTACATACATTTTTAGCAGAGTGCAACATACTGATGCCACAAGTTACTTAGTTAAAGCATTGAATGCGGGGAAAACAATGTAGGATCAGTTCTATTGCATCAAACTCTAGGATCTGAAACACATTTCTCCTAATCTCTCTGTAGACAGAGAATATGGAAGATATGTTCCCAGAGTGATTGCTTTTCTCCTAAAGCCCAAATTACTCTTGGAGATGCCTACAATTCATCATGGACAGCATCAAAGTGTGGCATGGAGCACCCTCAGTTAGGTGTCTTGCATCAGAGGGAGGAATTTGGATTTCAGGTGCCCCTGCTGCTCACTGCTCCAGTTTCCCATGTGACTGTGGTATCTCACTAGAACAGATGATCAGTGGTTTGTTTGCAGAGCTAGAGCCTTTGCCCATTTTTCTGGTAGTTATGCTACTGTAAACATAACAATAAATGGAAATAAACAAATCACTGCAGACTTTCTCCCTGGTGGACAGCAAGCCAAATTTTGTTCTGACTGGTGTCAATACAAATAACTCATTTCTATTGACAGAAATTGCCCTTGATTCAGCTTGATATAATTATATAAAAGGATCTGCAGGGTCTCTTCAGATTCAGAGATTTCTAAGAAATCAAGAGTTGCCATTATCATTTTTATATAATTTTCAACATGATGTGCTATGTCAATCTAATGAAACACTGCACCAGTGTAGTAGTGGGCAATAACATGACAAAATAATTTCTTACATAGCACTACAAATGACTGATTACTCTTATCTGGGATTTAAAATTATACAAAAGACAAGTGTCTAAAATTTTGAAGGAAATAATATAGAAACTGACAGGTATAATTATTTTATGTTCTTGAAAGGAATAAAAGATCTCCAAAGTGGAGAGCTCTATATGCAGAACAGAGGACTTAAAAAGAAAATAGTGTAGAAATCTGTTTTTTAACCTAGTATCAGCTGATGTCCTGCAATTATCCTCTTACCAGAGTCTGTGAATGTTGCAGCCTGCTTATAGATAGTTCTGTTGTTGTAGAATTTGCATTCATATTTTAGCTTTTTTTTTTTTTTTTTTTTTTTTTTTTTTTAAATGTAGCAGAAGCAAGGAACGAGCTCAGACTCCAAAGCCAAGTGTTGATCCTGCTGTGTGCAGGAACATGAGCATCACAAGAAAACACTGCTGGTTTTTCTAACAGACATTCAGACTGTTTCAAGATACAGGGCTCAGATCCAGAAAAGCTGTATATTATGCTTCAGACTCCTGCATACTGTTGGGAAACTACACCCAAAACAGAGGTAAGGCAGTTTTAGAGCATAAATTTAAGGATCACTGCAAAATTTGGGCACTTAACCTGTCTCTAAAATTCATCTGTGCAATGGGGTACATTTACAGCAAGAACCAGTGTTGTTTGCCTAGACAAAAGTCAGGCACAATGTTTTTGTGGCCCTTCAAATGTATGTCTAAAACAGACACATAAGCCCTCCCTCCTGAGGCTTTTGTCTTTGGGTCTACTGCTATGGAAGAAATCGATAATGTAGGAATTTACTTAAAGAAAAAGCATTTTGGGTATTATAATTATATATATACATACATACATACATACAAATACATATATATATGAATATACACACACACACACACACATATATATATAAGGTCCAAGCTAGGAGCAAATGGCATCCCCTGAGATAGGTGTGCTGAAATTCAGCAGACTTCTGAGATTTGAGCTCTCTTGCGGTTTGGGTCTTCCAGTGTACAGCAATAGCAGTAGAAAATAATTGTTCATTTCAGTTTTGCTCTTCAGTAGAAAGAGTTAAAAATGAGCATAGGAAGGGTTTTGATGACTTCAGAATACTGATTTTATTCATAGCAACACAGAGGCCAATGAAGAATGTGGTGACAGCCTGGAACACCATGTGATCTTCCTTGCTGGACTGATAAAATTACTGCATCCCATTGGAAGTTGCTCCAGCCAGGGGGAAGAGCCCAACATTTCTTACCAAGATAAAAACAGAGGTTTTGGGACACTAAGGGAGCCCCTTTCTCCACTGGACTCCAGAGGAAAACTGGATTTCTCCACATCACCACTGGACCTCCAGAGGGAAACTGCACCTTCTGCAGGAGCACTGCTCCAACTGAATCACATCTGTCACTCCAGGAGGATGCAGCCACCATTTAATGGAACTGCTACCAACACCCTGCCTGATGGGGTGTCAGGTTGTACTCTGACTTTGTCAGGGTTTGGAGTTTGTTTCTTTGTAGTACTGTATTTCTATTTTAATTTCCCTAGTAAAGAACTGTTATTCCTGATTCCCATATTTTTGCCTGAAAGCCCCTTGATTTCAAAATGATAATAATTTGGATGGAGGGGGTTTACATTCTCCATTTCAAAGAGAAGTTCCTGCCTTTCTCAGCAGACACCTGTCCTCCAAACTAAAACAGCAACTTTTTGTTCTTTGTCCATATATAAGCCGCACCTGATTATAAGCCGCACTTTGGGTTTGGACCAAAATTTTAGTCAAAATGGTGTGGCTTATAATTGTGAAATTACTGTAATTTATTTTTCTACAGCACCGCTAGGCACAAACTTCCTATTGCCCTTTTCTCCCATTAAAACCCAATCAACTAGAAATATTTTTTATTAAGTGGCCTGTGAAATAACTTTTAATATTTTAGAACAAAAGGATTTGAAGGGTATGGCCTGTTTGAAATATTTGCCAGCAGTGTACCTGGAGAAAGAAGAGGTATGTGTATCTTCAACTCACAGGAGAGATATTGGGAAAATAGCCTCCAGAAAGGATGGTTGGTGCTTCAGAGCCTTGGTACCTGCTGTTCAATCCTACCATGTATCCTTCACATTGATGTTTGCAGCTTTGGAAGAAGAAGGTGAAAACAAAAGACCAAAGCAATGACAAGGAGGAGAAACATATTTTAAAAGTGAGAACAAAAAACAAGCTAAAATGAGTCTTTGCTGATACCAGGTGAAGGGGCAAAGTAATTGTTTCAGAAAATGCTCCTGTCAGAAAAACTCTTTGCCACAAAGGAAAGGAGAGTGGGAAGGCAACTCCAGTACTGGCTGGAACATCTGCATTCTTACACATGAAACAGTCTCATATTCACCAAGTAATGCATTCATTTAAAGTGAAATCCTGATGTGGAAATGTGCAACACACCATCAGCTGGAAGCTGTTGTAGGACTCGGCTTGCCATTGCTGACACATCATCTTGGTGCTTCAAAGAGGTTTATTGTCACTTGTGTGGTCACAGAGTGAACAGGACAGACACACTGAGACAAATTTCCTAGGCCTCCCCCCAAACCTATCCACATAAATGCCAGTCTGTTTCCTTAAATTCCATTTGAAGCACTGATTTGAATCTAAAAAGATTTTAAATTTTTTTTAAAGAGATCTAAATAATTTTTCTGTGAAAATGAGGATTTTCATGTGCCTGCTTGTTGGATCAAAGCCACCCTTGTTCTGGACTGGGTAAGTTTTCTTTTCCTTCATGCAGGTTACTATTTAGAACATTATGGGCTTCTGACTGGCTTAGCTATCATGTGGCGGTGTTGATGGAGTGGAGATGTCACTTGGAACTCCAGTTTTTGGGTTGTCTTTCAATAAACAGCACATAAGTCTGTGCTGGCTCACTGAGGAAGGAGAATGCAGCTGGACCAAAATCCCTGTCTGTGAAGCCACATGTGCCAGGCAGCCTGACAAACAATGTCCATTATTAAAACCAGAAAAATACATGGAGACAAGGCCTGCTGTCCTCCTCACAAGGCGTCATGCCTGACTAGCTGTCCTTCCACAGAAGTTCTGCTAAGGATCAACAAATTCCCAGCAATAGGCACCCCTCTCTCAGATATATTTCTGGGCATCTGGCACTTCAGTATGAGCAGAGGGTTAAACGACAATCAGATCCTGCTCTCACTCCAGATTATGAGCATGGAGAAAAAGAAAGGAGGAGAGTTCAATTTTGCTTTTATTAGAACCTTTTTTTTTTTTTTTTGCCAGGTATTTAAAGGCAAGAGCCTTAGAGCAAAAGAGGGAATGAGTCACAGCAATAGCTTCTTATTAAACTAATGACAAGACATATAAACAGAGGGAGCTCACTTGGCCAACACCACACTAAGCCATAAGAAATTAAACCAGAAAAGTCATGTAGTGTGCCTCAGACTGGGTGTCCAATTAACCTTAAACTGGAAATGCTAACATCTGATTTTAAAACAAGTTATACACTTGTACCAGGTGCCCTGTAGGTGGATAAAATAAAAAAAGAAGAGAAATTAAGTTTCAATCTCTGCAGTTTGCACCTTTGTCTGTATGTGCACTGAGGAGTAGCATCTTTGTTGAACTACTTTTCCAAAGGTGAGGAGTTTGTTACTGTTTTCATTCCCCTCTTTTCAATACCAAGTCTATTGCACAGTCACCTCCCTGGGTTATGACAGGTGCTGAACACTTCTGAAAAATATCCTCTCAGTAAAAGCCATGATTTGCCAGCCTGACTCCATAAAAATCAGTCTGCCAGAAAAAAAATGAATTCTGAAGGGCCTCGTGCTGAATCCTGTCTCCAGAGAATACTGCCTGTGTGGTATAAAGTGTATATGAATGATACTCATCCAAAGAGATTAAAAAGGAAATAAAATGTTAATCTGCACAACATGTCTTATTGCAGAACTGTTCTAGGTCTACAGTGTCAGCCACAGATTGCAGGGAGAGGAAGATCTTTGGAACTGAGAAAATAATACTGAAATTGTTTTTAGAACCACTCGACTTTGTTCAAACCAGACTCATTTTCAGCAGTGTTTCCTAGCTAATATTTACAAACTTTCCAAACTGAAATTTTTAATTGAAAGGAATTAAAGCTGCAAACATTACATTGAAACATTTTGACAACATTTTATTTTAGATGAAGACTTGCTTGACTAAAACTGTGGACATGACAGTATTAATGACAACTAGTTTTAAAGCAAAGATCTGAAGAACAAGTTTTTCTAGCAACAACTGTATGTAACCGAGTAAGATCTCTATCCTCTCAGCCTGATAATTTTAGGTGTTGGAGCAATTCATGTTGAAACCAGCTTTGGCAAAAGCATCTAGCTGCAACATACCTTTTTATCTCATAAATTGCCTTAAAAACAGCTGAAGCTCATTCAGCTCCATGGTTAATGTAAAGGAAATGAGGAAAAATGTTCTATTCATTTTCTCTCCTTTTTGTAAAGCCCAAGGTTAAACAGACAAAGAAGAATAATTTAGAATTTTACCTATTTTTGTAACAGGCCATTAGGAGAGCTCATCTATACAAAGAATCTTAACAACAGAAAACAAAAAGAACAAAACTTTGGAAACACTAAAAGCTGTAACGAAATGTAAGGCTGACACAAAAACAACCCAAGAGATTAAATTACCCAAATATGTAGTCTGTCCATTAAATTTATCCACTACAAAATGGACAACATTTATGTATGATCAAACATGACAGTTGAGCAATCATTTACTCCTGGCATTGCTCAGTGTGCAGCAGAAGTTCAAGGAGAAAAAAAAAAATCCACTGAGTAACCTTTGCTAATAAACAAGCCATTATCCTGACAATGAAAAAATTAATTGCAAATAGTCAAAGTTGGGTGGGGGGTTGTATAGGAGGCTGCCAATAGACTGCAATGGAGACATTTTTGAGCCTGCAGGTATAAGTAATTTTCTCTACTGTTTTTTTGAGAGAGATGTTTCAAAAATAGCAGCTAAAAATAAAAGGACATCATTATTACCAAACACCATCAAGCTGACAGACACTTCTGTATTAAGATGCAAATAAAGTCCTCATGTCACAGATGATGACTCCTGTTATTTTCAGTTCTTTGCGAAACTTGAATGTTTTAGGCCAACAGTTTTCACATGAGGAAAGTGCCTTAGTTTGAACATGTTTGTTTAAGCTCCCTGCAATGCCATTTGGCCTTTTGAAAGAGAGAGATTAAGGAAAAGTAGTCTCTTGTTTTGTTCATCACAAGTTTTGCAATGCTTTTTAATGAAGAAGTCCTGGCATTGCCACATGACATGTCCAAGGTGACATTCATCTCTACTGATTTGGTACCAAAGCTATCCTTTGTGCAATCCCTCTGGAAGTTATTACCATCTTGTCTTCAGTTCCAGCCAAGGCTGATGTGTTCAACACCTTCTTTGCCTCTCTTCACAATATATACCTCCCAGACCTCTGTGCTTAGTGGAGGGCTCAAAGTGGCAGAGGGACAGCACTACAGACAAGCTGGAGGCAATTTGAGAGAACATGAGTAATAAAGGACTTTTCTGTATTGTATTTGAAAGACTGTGCAAACTGGGGGAAGTCTGACACCAGAAAAACTGCATCTTCTCACCAGAGAGAGGAAGTCTGCATCAACATACAGGAGTGTCATGTTGCACAAACAGTCAAAAGTCTAGTATTTTCTAAGTATGTTTGCTATTATACTCATCATCACTTTATGATTTTGTTTTTGTAGTTTGAATTGGTGAAATCTTGCAGCAAGCATTGTGCCTCTCCAGCAAGGCATCCAAGTGAATAGGGAATTTGCATGGAAAACAGTTTGATATACTCATCAGCTGAAACTGAAACAGCAGTAAAGTTCAAATAGTGGTATTAAAAGAGTAAACACTTTCTAAATGAATTTTAGCTCCACATGGTTTAATGTGAAAGAAATTATGCTATTATTGCCAAAAGCCCACAGCTTTGCTCTCTTAAATACTAGGAGAAAAAGGAATGTTCACCTCCTTTCTCCAGGCTCAAATTCTTCACAGCAGTACAGACCTTCTTCCCCCAAGGTAAGGAGGCTGACCATCTGGTGTTATTCCAAAGCACATGAGACAGGCCAATGCTGCTGAAGAAAAAACCACCACAGCCCATTATGCAGTGGGAAAGAAAAGAAAGATGGATCTGGAGAAAACAAATGTGGAAAACTGACCTGAAGGCCTACATGTGATTAATCCCAATTTCACAACCTTCTGAATTTTAAGTCCAAGAATACATTTGAACACTTTCTAAGTCTGGACTTTGTCCACCAAAAGATCTGATCTATGCACGTAGTTTATTCACAAGAGGCAAAAAGAATTGATGCTATGCAATGAGTAATGCAGTTACTCATAGTTCATATCTAGTGTCCCAAGCAAGAGAAAGTATGAAAGTAATTGATGAAAATCAAGACCTTTTGGATGCAAATTTCTAGGCAATTGTTGAAAAAGGAATTTCTAATAAATTACTGCAAATACAGAAGGTAGCTCAAGAAGAATCACTTCTTACAATGCTGAATTTTACTAACAGTGAAAATGTCAAAGACACTGAGAAAATCTTGCTTCTACCAGTAAACTGACTTAAAAATAAATGACTGATAGAGGTTGAATTGAATAATAATTACAGTTAAGTAGTCTAATATGACTAAAGACAATGTGTTCTTCAACAGAAGAATTACCTACTTATGCAGTATTGTGAAAAGACAAATTAGATATAAAAGCTGTTTCTCAACATCAGTAATATTTATCTAAATAGAAAAAGTCCCTAAGCTCAAAATGGCACTAATAATTATATGCTTCTGTAAAGGAATTCCATACAGATTACTATTTAAAATACATCAAGTTTTTAAATTCTGGACATGTTATTTAGTTTGAATTGGTAGATGAACTGTAAAAACCCCCACCAAGTTAAACACACTCTTGATTATTCATTATACTTTCTTAGTGACCTCAGTAATTGTGATAGCCTAGCCTGAGACAATTTGTTCACAGGCCATATATCTAATCTCCTTTTATTTATGAATGGTTTTCCCCCTGAAGTTTTTTCAGGAAATGAAATGCTGGGATTGGAAATCTCCAGAAGTGGTTTGACAGGAAAAAAAC
Organism: Catharus ustulatus; assembly: GCF_009819885.2. Classification (NCBI taxonomy): domain Eukaryota; kingdom Metazoa; phylum Chordata; class Aves; order Passeriformes; family Turdidae; genus Catharus; species Catharus ustulatus. The sequence continues at coordinate 59,372,499 of NC_046222.1, forward strand.
CAAAAACAAAACCAAAAACTGGTGCTACAAAACACCAGTTTTGTGTTTCTCTGTACTGAATCCTTACATTGGCTCCTCAGTCAAAATACATCTAATGGACTTGCAGGCCTGAGATGGCTCTTTGTTGAAACTTAATTCCACATCACATACGGGCTTTAAGAAAAAAAAGTACAATCAAGGTAATTATTCAAACCTCTGTGATAGAGTGTATAAGGAAAATAACTGGATTTCACATGAAACTGTCTTGATGTAAATCCCACCAGCATAATTACAGAACAGCTAGAAGATCACCAAGTGAGGCAGTTCACACTCAACACTCACTCATCACCATATTTGAATTCTGCAATAAGCTGTTTTCTTGTTATATAGGGCAAGAAGCTATTTTCTTGTTTTCTCGGTTTTAGAATGTTTCAGATTCCTCTACCAAACTGGGACAAAACCCAAGAACCTCAAAGAGAGTAAAATTAAACAATTTCCCTCCCCTAAAAATATAACTTTAGAGTAGTTGAAATGCTTGTTTTTAGATGCTGATATTTTTCATTTAAAAAATCTTACTTTTCACTGTAATTGCATTTCAGAAGGAAAGTATTTCTGAAATGAAAAAGCAGAGCACTTCCTTTTGAAGATACTGGAAAAAGATATTAAACAAATGTCAAATTTTTTTGACTTGGAACAAAACACTGAAAGAAATCCTTTGTCATAAAAAAGTATGGTTTTGACAAATTGGCATTTTCAAACTAAAAAAAATAAATTCTTGCAAATAACTTTCAACTCCACACACCTCCAGGATGCACCAATGAGCTGATTCTTGTGTGATTGTGTACATGCATTAGGAGCAAATCAGACATGGGCTGGCAAACAGATGGCCTCCTAAGATCTTTGGACTTGTAAAAAATAAACAAAATGAAGACCATCAAAAAGATATCTCACACTGTAATACCCCATTCAGGGAGCTTTGAGAATGTTTTTCTTCTTGATTGTGTCTGGAATACTACCAGAATATGTTCCTTGTTAAATAGATTAATTTCCTTCACTATCCCCATTACTTTTTTGATATATATTCAATTACACATCTATTACTAGGTGTATTTCAATTATGGAGGATGATACCACAACTTAAGAATTATGAACTGAGAGCTTAATAAGCCAACTAAGTACCTGTGAAAATAATTTGTAAGTATAATGAATTAATTTTTTCTCCATACTTAGAGCTTCATGCCCCCAATAATTGCAGTGCTCAAGTGGAAATGGGAGCTGCATGTGGCCCAGGATCCCAACAGCAGCCAGCAGGTCACAGCAGATTGCACAAGTGTCTGGGTAGGTTATCTCAGAGTGAGCTGGCCTCTGCTTCCCCATGCTCTTGGGTAAAACATCAAACATTGGAGCCAAACAGCAGCTGGATTTGTCTTGAACAGGAAACCTGGGGCAAAAAAATCTGCCAGTTTTCTACCCTTCTGCCTTTGGAACTCCAGGAAAGAGATCAAAATACCCCAAACAAAATTTTAAGGCACTCCCAATGTAATGTTGATGAGGTGTTTTCACAGTGACTACTGAACTCTGATGCATGCCCGGGCAGGCCCTCAATCTTGGCAGGGAAGGAGCTGGCATAAGGCAAGCTGTGCCCAGGACACCCTGTCCTCCCTGGAGCCACAGAGTACTTGGCTCTTTGCCATTCTTCTTCTATACATGCAGTTTACAGAATTTGACTGCACAGTAAAATCAAATGTCAGTGGCCATTGCACTCCTTATTTTCCTCTTTCTGCTGATGGAAATTTCTTATCAGTCTGATGCACAAAATGGCAGGCAGAGCAGCATGCTATCAGACCTGGTAGGCTGGAGGAGCTGAGGATGTCTTGTCATATGTCATTTGGACAAGGGAGAAATGGCACAAAGCAGCACAGTTAAAAGGCAATTTTCACATAAAGAACTCAGGAAAGGAAACCTGGCAACAACAAATGGATTGGAGGTCAGAGGGAACACCAGTCAGTCACCACAGACACATATTATTTTCCATGGAAATACAGCTGAAGAGGAGGAGGGGATGGAGGAGCAGAGTTTGCTGAGAGCAGAGCAGATAGCTCAGGCAGTGAGAGGGCAGTGCCACCCAGTCAGCAATAGGACAATTTGTAGGGTAATTTCAGAGTATGTCTTCCTATCTACTTGTCCCAGTCATGTGATACAATAAGAATAAACCTTCTTTATAAGTGACGCTTATGTTTTCATTTGCTTTGTTGTCATTTATCTATTTGCTTATAGAAATATGATCGGAGCTCCATAAACTTTGTGCTGTGGCTGGTGAGAAAGCTGTAAAACGTGTGCCAAAGCAAGAGGTGAATGATTTTTTAAAACCACTAAATCTTTCCTGTTGAGTTTTAATTTGGAACTGATTTCTTGTCATTATCATTGTTATTATTACTTTATGTTGTACATTGTTATTGCATCTTTATGACTGTGATGGATAGGGTTTGTCACAGAATAAAAAGATGTCCCTTACCCCACAGAAGGTCACTATTTAAATTCAAGACAAAGATTTTCAACAACATCAGAGAGATGAAGAGGCTTCTTCAAGGAAACATAATTGGCAAGACGGGGAGGGATTTCAGATTGCCAAAAGCTTTTCCATAGCTTTTCATAGATATTAGGTGAAGGAAAATTAGAAGCATTCTGAATGACAGCAAGATAAAGTAGGTGTTTATGGCATTATGTCCACAGTACGGAAGAGAATGGAAGGAAGTTATCACAAATGCATTCAGAATTTAGCAAGCAGGATACTGGAAACAGTACGGTGGTCTTTGAAGAATTGAATGACAGGTGGCAGGCAGAGTAGGGTCTGGCCATGACAGGCTTTGAAAATAGGCACACCACTTAAAATAGACAATGGGAAATAATAGATAAGGAGGAACACTCTGAACAGGTAAGGGGAAAAATGTGTTTATCAATGGTGGAGAAAAACGTGTTGCAACAAGTAACACAAGCTGGTAATGAGAACTGTAAAAGAGATTTAGCCGTGTGGATGGAGATTGCAAGCATAAAATTGATGCAATTGCTGCTCAGGATGAAGTTCACAATGTCAGGAGATGCAGAGAAGCTGCAAATGAAGTTGATTATTGGGGTATGGACCCAGAAATGGGTACTACCTGAAGAAATTAATAATAAAAGAAGAGAGTGATAAATCTGGAAAGTAGAGGTGAAAGCTGCATGTCCATGAGGAGGTGTCAGAGAAACAGGCTGAGATCTTAGTGTGTATTAACAGAAGAAGGCTGGATAGAGACATGGGCTGTCTTGCTGGAGACTGAAGGAAGATCCAAGGGAAGACAGTCAGAGCAATCAGAAAAAGACAATGTTTTTGGAGGAATAAGTCATGCAAAAGATGACAAGTCAGGAAAGATACTCCTATAGCAAAAATGCCAAGCTCCTCTGTGAGAAGTCATTGAGTAATAGTTTTAGGAATTTGTGTATAAGACTAAAATCACCTACACAAGAAGATACAGCCATAATTTATGAGTAAGGCTCTTTCCAAGGGGCAGGGCAAGAGATAATAGCTGGTCGAGGCAAATAAATTTGAAATAAAAGCTTTGAGATGGATGAGATAGGAAGTTTTCTGCCTGCTGAGAAAAGATCTTCAGGGATGTGTGAGAAGGGGTAAGTGTAAATGAAGGGATAAGAAAAGTTCTGGGATCATCAGTAAGGACTTGGCAGGAGAAGTGAATTTTAGCATTTTATTAGATACTCTATTAGTGACTCCTTAGCCATAGCACAATGTTTATGGAGCAATAATCATAGTTGTACAAGCAAATAGATAAATGACAACAAAGCATCACTTATAAAGAAGGTTCTTATTTTATCACATTAGGTACTCCTTAATGACTTGTTACTCATGGGTTTGTAAGCTGCTTAACTTGACCACTGTCCAGTTCCTCCCCTGCAGAGCAGAAAGAGTAAGAGAAGTTTTTGAATAAGTGAATCAAGGGTTTTCCTAACTTTCCTTCTGATTCAAAGTCAAAGGGCAGTCAAAGGAAGACGTTTTTAGAGGATAATAGAGCCAATATATTTGATTGCTTGTCACAATTTAAAGGTCAGTCATGATGCTGGATTGTCAGAAGATTAGATCTTATACAGGAGAAATTGAAATGAAAATTTACTTTTTTAACTCCACACAATGGACATGACAGAATCTTCCGTGAGCTGAGTGCTATCATTTTTCTGTTGGCTTCATAAAAATTCTTTTATTGGAGAAAGAAATTAGGAGGGTTTGGATCAATGACTATGGCTCCAAAATCATATTAAAGGCATAGGTGTTTTGCTCTTGAAGACCAAGTGTTGCTATGATAAAATCAGTGGGGAGTATACAAGTGATTTCCAAATAAAAATTATCCTCCATGATTTAAGGCAATATCTGCATTTCACCAGGTGATCAGATTACAGTAGTTTCACGAATACAAGCCGCACGGATTATAAGCCACACTTCCGGTGCCTCGACAATGTTGCTGTCTTTGTCAATAGATAAGCCGCACCCCGAATATTAGCCGCACTTTCGTTCGTAGCGAGAATCCGTGCGCAGCTTTCACAAATTGGCCAATTAGTAACAGGATCGCGGCATAGCGGGGTTTACTGGCTCGGGGCGGGGCCAGGCAGGCTCGGCCTGCTCATGGTTGCCGACGGGGCTGGGTGGCCCATCTCAGCGCCACGGCTCGGCGGGGCTGGCTGGGTGGTGCTGCCGCCGCCGCCGGGCTCACTGGCCCCCCTCTCCCGTCAGCACCGCCCCGCTGCCGCGTTCGCTCGCCCGGCCGGCAGGGCTGCCGCCGCCGCCGGGCTCGCTGGCCCCCCTCTCCCGTCAGCACCACCGCCGCGTTTCCTCGCCCTGGCCGGCACTGTAGGCCCCCGCACCGCCGGGCTCCCCCACGCTGCTGGCCCCGATTCTGCTGGGCTTCCCCCGCTGCCAGGCAGCCCCACCCGCCGGCCTTCCTGCTTCTGCCATGCTCCCCTGCACTGCTAGCCCCAGTTCTCCCGGGCTCCCCCGCCCTGCTGGCCCGGGCTCTGCCGCCCCCCTCCCCCGCCATGCTGGCTCAGACTCTGCCGCCCGCCCCCCACACTGCTGGCCCCGCCTCTGCCAGGCTTTCCCACCTCTACCGGGGCCGGCCAGGCTCCAGCTTGGCTTGGGGCTGCCGCGGGCTCTCACTTCCGTGTTGGCAGCTTTTAGAATTTTGTTAATGTATTAGCCGCCCCGGAATATTGGCCGCACTTCCGGGTTTCCACCAAAATTTTGGTCAAATTGGTGTGGCTTGTATTCGTGAAATTACTGTAATCTCTTTCAAGTTGGGCTGAGTTTCCACTCCGTGCTGACCTTTGTAATCACCATTTCTTGGTCCCTGACCATATGGAAGGTTGATGAAGCAGTACCTCACATCTTTTTAACTGCTTTGAAGCCAGGACAGAAACAGGAAGATTCAAAGGGGAATTGGAGGAGGAAATACTAGATAAGGTCTAACTTTTAGATGTCTGAATTAAAGCAGTGGTATCATACATTTTTGGGTGTGTATCTCTTACCTAAACAAGAATATGTTTTACTGTTGGAGATGCCTTTAGTACGAGTCTGTCACTTCACTGTTGGTAATGAGGGTATGGGCTTCCCTTAGGTATGGTGCCATGTTTGCCAGTCCTGTTGGAGGTCTCTGATGTTCCATGAAGCCTCAAAACTCTCCAGGGCATACGTGTGGTTAACTGAGCAGAACTGCTTCTGTCCGTAAAGGAGGGAAATATGGATCCTTCATTCTGGCACAAAAAACCCCAAACCCAAACCACATTTTGAAATCAGAATTTTTCTTTCTCTATTCATTTTCTCTGTCCTTTTCCAGAAAGAAATTGGAGAATTTTTTTTTTAATACTGTGTTGGTTTACTCTGAAATATAATGGTCATCAGGATTCAAAGTTAATGGTTAATGCTTGCCATTTTAATGAAGCTTTATTCTCACATTTTAGACACCTAATTGGCACTTCTGGAATGTGAGCTATTCTCAGATTGGCCCATTCACTAGGTACTTCTCTAGTAGTGCCTTTTCCTGTTGTTTGATCATAAGAGGATCCTACATAGACTCTTATCTTACAGATGATTATTTTGGAGCAGAAGAATTAAATCAATGGCTTAGATTCCTTTTTTCTCCAACCACAACTATCTATGGCAGATATATTTATTTCTGAATTAATTACATTAGACTCCATTTGTGCTCACTGGGGAGAAATAAAGACACAATTAATTTGACCTATTTTTCTCTAATCTCATTTGAGTAAGATACATTTTGTCCTAGAGGTGCCTATTAAAGGAGCTTCTGGTGACAACAGCAGATGTAAATGCCCCTGCTCTGGATATCTTAAAGTGTCACACTTTAAGTGCGTAAATAGATCTGCCTGTAGCCAGATTTCAGAGATTCATTAGGTCATTGGTAAGATCTGGTTAACTTCTGTCTTCCCTTTGCGCCTTCCTCTGGAACATCTGGCTCTGGGGAGGGGCCACTGGTGGGCAGAGGGCATGGTGTCCACAGCCAGGGACAGCTGCTGAAGGAAGGAAAACCTGTGGGTGACCGTGCCCCTGATCACAAGGGGTTGGTTAACATGGGAAGGATTCTCACTGTTCACTCCCACAGTTCCTACAAACCAATGGGAAGTGCTGTCTCCTCATGGGTGGCAATGAATGTGCCCAGGACAATGGAAGGCCTCTGGCTTGTGAGAGAGGAGAAAGGAAGCAGGCATTCCTAACGTGGATCTGATGACTGTGAGAAACCCACTCCAGAAGACCCTTAGTCTGTCCCCAAATCCTTTCACTGGCTGTGCTGGAGATGCCTTTTCAACTGTCCTGGCTCTGTTGCTTGTGTAACTGCTGAAGACCAGAACCCTCCAACAGGGCAGCAGAAGTAATCATCCTTCACTGTTTTTTTCCCTTAATCTATCACCATTTGTGCCTACAAGAGAAATTTAACAGCTCCAGCTACCAGTGGATGCAAGCCTGAGAAAGTGATGTGCACATTAAACCTTTTAGACCTAAGCTGGAAAACAGAGAATTTAGCCAGACTTAGTATATCTCTGCTTCACATGGAATACAGATATTAGTGATTTGGGTCTCCTTCCTGTGTCTATTATCCTTTTGTATTTGTGGGCCTTTTCACTAGCAGAACACAAGAGAAACCTTGTATGGAAGTACTTGTCTGGAGCATAAGGAAACACTTTGGGGGAAAAATTGGGTTTTAGAGACCTGAATGGTAGCATTTGTCATGGAATTGCCCAGGAAACAGCTCATTAATTGAAGTAAATTGAAGAAAAGTGTACACTCTCAGCGGTATATCTGTATAGATACACAAGTGACTAGTACTTAATTACTTTGTGTGTTTAAAAGGGAGTTGCTAACAATGAGAAATTGCCCCTGTGATCAAGCTCTTTCCACTTTCAGATAAGCCAAGCCAATAGGGAAAAGCATTCCTATTTATTTAATATTTTTGCACTCCATCACCTCTATCTATCAATCAGAGATTTCAGATTAATATCTTCAAATTCACACTTGGCTGAGACCGTGCTTTTTTTCCAGCCAGACCAGTCCCCTGCACTGGGTTACTGTTGATGCTCAGGAGCAGGGCAAGAGCAAGAGCTGGGTTTCAGCTGAGAAGGGGAGACATTTTCTTTTTGGCAACTGCTAAGTGGCAGGGTTAATTAAACTGTAAATTAGGGGTGGGCTGCCCTCCACAGCCTTTGCCTTGCTTTTGTAAGTATGCATCCCTGAAACTGCTCACTACACTGCGATTTGCAGGAGTACCAGTTCTGGTGGGTGGGAATTGATTGGGACAGGGAGCAATGGGAGAGAATGGCAAATGTGTGGACATTAGCCCAGAGCCATAGAACCCCTAAGGCTGGAAAAGACCCTTAAGATCATTGAGTCCAACTATTAAATATGATGTTTTGAACCAGGTTTGCTTATACCATAATTAGAAATATTATTAGAGGTTTAAAAAACTGAAATTCCAAATGCAGTTAGTGTTGCTATTCCCATTTATAATTTTCCGTCTTTCTCATTATTTTAAAAATAATGGTCCAAGTATTAATGAAGTAAGCTGAAGTTTGTTTATCCTCCTCTTTCCAAGCATTTCATTGACTTCTAGTCCTACTCTTCTAGACTTCTGTCTTTCTCTCCCAAGTTGCTTAATGTGTTAGCAGCAAAATGTGCAGATGTCACTGCGAATGTTTCCTAGGCCACCTGGGGGGATTACATGCGCAGGGGAGTTTTGTGGGCTGCAGACTGTAACAGTGTTGGAGATTAAAATAAATTTACTTATAAAATATTAGAAATTTTATAGGTTACAGTTTGATTGTAATTCGGTTACAGCTTAGCATGAGTGAGCCCTGATCAAAACTTAATGTAGATGAACTTTAAATGAATTCTGTTAGCATGAGCAGCTGAGCAGGAGTGTAAACAGAGAAAGACGGATATCTCCAGATAAAGGTTGAGGCTCTGGAAGGCCTCAAGGCTGGCCCAGACTGGAAGATAAGAACAATTAATGCCTTGCCTATGTGGACATGGAGAAATAATCCAATGAGGTGTTAGAAGATCCCAGACCACAAATCTTCATTGGGCCAAGAGGCACATGCAGGGCACAAAAAGAGCATGTGAAGATTGAGTGCACAGACAGTATAAAGGCCCAGAGGTTTCTTTGTTTGGGATCCCTCTCCAAAGACAAACACCCTGAGCTGAATCAAACCAACTCACAAAACCTAGGGGCTGACCTCTTCCTTAATAATCAGAGTTCCCCTGTGTGGGAAGATGACTAGGGGTAAAATTAGAGGAAAAAATGAGAAGTTATATTCTTATTCTAACAGAAGTTTTTAAAGTACAGGAATTATAGGATAAAATGCAGTTCCTGAACGCTGGCTGGAATCACCTGGCATGCTTAAAACTTCCTCCACAATGACTCCCCACACTCTCAATATGCAACCTTAAGCACATGTTAAGGGGCATGGAGTGGAATGCAGTGGAGATACAGTTGCCAGACTGTGTTGAAATCCTTGCAGGAATGGGAACTTGATGGTACCAAATAGGTGATAAACCACAGAGCAGCTGTCAGCCAAGGGAGATAGGAGAAGATGCCTTGCTGCTGAGCCAGCAACTGTGGTTTATCACTGTCCTTGGATGAACTTGGCTCGTTGTAATCTAATTGAAACTCTAACACACACCTCCATCCCAAAGTTACCCACCTCAGGGTACGACCACCCCTTACTGAGCAGGCACTCCATATTTTATTGACTGTATCTTTAAGAGCAAAGTGAGAGAATTTTACACAAAGTAGCAGCAGAGGTATATGTGACTAGAGTCACTCAAGCTTTACCTTAAAGTAAGTTAAGAATAGGGAGAAGTTCAGGAAAACTTCATTGCAACTTCTGGGATTAGTTCAATGGGCTGAACCTATCTTTTCCCCCATAGGGATAAATCTCAGGTAAGAACTCTATTCTGTGTGTGCTGAATGGTTATCTTGAGTTGCTTTTGTTGGTTATTAGAGCTTGTCTGTGTACTGCTTTGAGTGTGTTTTTGCAGCCAGTTACTATCAAACCTTACCCTTAGCCTGTCACAATTTCAGTGTGTGCATTAATTAACAGTGCACTCTGTAAACTGCCAGGGTGAGCCCTTCCAGGGTGCTGCCAGCTGCTGGCAGTGGATAAGGTACCCAGCTGAAAGTGTGGAGACCCAGCAGGGGGTTTCTCTTTTGCTGTTAGTGTGTGTCCTGGCCCTGCTTTCATGTGACACCTCACTGACCTGGGTTAGCTACCTCAGGTACTGTGGATGGTGTAAATAACTGTACTGCAGAGGACGAGCTGCTCTCACTGGTCACATAACCCCACTGTTGCAGTCTGCTGCTAAAAACTGTAATTAATGGTACTAACTTTCGTTTATCCTTCAAAGAGTTTTGGAAGTGAGGGAGAGAAAGGTTGCAGGAAGGGTCTGTAGGTGCAGATAGGAAAACTTCTGGAGACTGCCTGGGAGGAAAGGCTTGGTGGATTTTTGCAGCTGGCTCCCTGAGCTCTTGGTTCATTGCCTTAGAAATAAACTCAGATAGAAAAGGGCTTTTCCAGTTCAATGACTGTTTGGAGAAAGTGAACATGACTTCTGGCTCTCATTTTAGTTCCCAAAAAACACTGAAAAGAGAAAGAAGAGCCTAAGGATTACCACAGGAAGAGATGACAAATGACTTCCCTATAACCAGAGTAAGTACAAGGCTGAAGGAAAGAAAACTCAGAAAAACTCACATAAAGTATATACTTGTCCCTCAGCAACGTCCTATCATTTTTGCAGATTTCTTTTTAGCTTTCCATACCCATGAAGTTTAGGATCCAAGCACAGTAAATTCACGAATACAAGCTGCACTGAGTATAAGCTGCATCTCTGGGTGTTGGCAAATATTTAGTTTTTTGTCCATAAATAAGCCACACCCGAGCATAAGCCGCTCTGTCGTTCGCAGCGAGGACCCGCATGCAACAAAGTTGCCAAATAGTAACAGAACCACGGCAGGGTGGGGTTTACTGTCTCGGCTCGGGCTGTGCAGGCTCGGCCTGCTCGGGGCTGCTGACGGGGCCAGGTGGCCCCCCCCCACCCCGGTGCTGCCGCTCAGTGGGGCCGCTGGGGGCCAGCCACCGCTGCCACTGGGCTCAGTCACCACGGCCCGGCACTGCCCCAAGGTGGCAGGCAGGGACGGAGCCTCCCTCGCTCCCGCAGTGGCGGCAGCGGGCGGGGACGGAGCCCCCCGCCGCCTCCCCGAGCCGCAGCGATGGCGGCACAGGGCCCCCCCGTCTCTCCCCCGGGCTGCGGCAGAGGAGGGAAGGAGAGAGCTCTCCCTCCTCTCTCCCCGCCCCCCGTGCTGCCTGCAGGGAGCCAGGCTCCACCTGCAGTGCAACAGAGTAACAATTTGTAACAATTGCGAAATGCCGGCTTTGCAGCAGCTCAGCTCGGCACTCTGGCTGGCACTTCTGAGGTTGTAAATGTCAGAAAATTATTCACATATTAGCCGCTTCTGAGTATTAGCTGCATTTCCGGTTTGGGAGAAAAATCTTAGTCAAAATGGTGCGGCTTGTATTTGTGAAATTACTGTAGGTCCATTTTAAATAAGCTTATCTGAAAGTGGATTTGGTGTACAAGCAACTTGTTGGGATTCTAGCATCATGTTGGAAACCTAACAGGAAAGATGTGTGCTAGAGAAATGAATGACAATGAGCAGGACTAAGAGTACTGCCCAGGCAGGTGTACATAAGCCTTCTTACTTTCCTTTATTCATAAGGAGCATTTCCTCCCTCCCTAGTGGAAAGATACCTGTAGTCATTAAAACAAAATGTTCTTGTAGGGTGCTTTCATTAGTGAAGCTGTAAGCAAACAGGCATGGGTACCTGCAGCACACTGCTTGTGCATTTACTTGAGGCAAAGAGTGCTTGGCTAAAGTTACAGTGTAGTCCAAGACATCCCAACATACTCTTTGAAATTACTGTATCCCAATAAGCATTCATTGCAAGTCTTACCATTCCTACTTTGGTACTGAATCACTGCACTATATAAGCCAAGAATTTTCTTAGTCTGTATACCTGAATGAAAAAAGGGTTAAATTACTTAGATTATCTTTGCTACGTGTGATCCTGAAGGAAAATTGCCAGAAAAACATATGCTCATCACTGTCTTTTTAAGGGTTTATAATAACACTTAACTACTTGGGATTTAGTAAAGTGAAGTCATCTAAAGACTCCACTCTGTAGTCATGTAGTCCACTGCACCAGACGGCACAGGGTATAAGTAAGTAGCACCATAAGAATGATGCAACTGCCCATTTATTAAACTCAACCCATATTTTGGGGGGTCTTCAAGAAAGATGGAACATGATTAATTTAGATTGCCATTGTTTGCCAGCAATTTAGGTTATTTATGTCCATTTACATTAAGAAATACAGAGATTGCAACAGGGTAACCATATAGCTTCCAAATTCAAGTTGAAAACAATTTTTCAGAGAGGCAGTGCCGTATATTGCACCAGCTTAACAGGCTGGAAAGGACAGTCTCTCAGGTGTACAGGCTTTTATTCAAGCAAACTACAAAACTCATACCCAAAAGCCTTTCTGGGTTTCACAACTGCTATTGAGGGGTCTGAGATGTTATTACATCTTACCAACCTGGGAACAAAAGAACAGGCAGCTTTTCTGGAAGGCAAGTAGGTACACAAGTACTTACGGTCTTTTCCTTCAGGAGCAACGTTGGTACTTTGGCCAGGGAACCAATAAAACAAAACCTTCAAATATTCCTATTAAAAAACTTTATTATCAAGGTGGAAAGTTTAATACAAGTGCCAGAGAGAGATCTTGAGAGCACCAGTAATACTCTTGAGGAGATAATTCTCAGCTTTGCCTTCACCTTGCCCTTAAAAGCTTCCAGCTTTTATGGATAATCAACAGCCCATAAGATGGGGGACAAAGACACACAGTGCTTTGTGGCAGCTGGAGGACAAACCAAGTTAATTATTTCTCATTCGAGCTGGAAGGGTATGACTTCTTCTTGTAAGAACAAAAAGCCCACAGAGAGAATGGCAGCAAAAGTTAATGGAAAATGGGGAAGTTAAGGAAAAGCTGAAATTCAGAAGAATCACAGGAGGTTCAGTGTAGAGCCCATCTTATGAAAAGAATAGCACAAACAACTGGATTCTTGGAAAGTTGCAAACGAAACAAGGACTGCTTTTCAAAACTAGTTTGTTTTTCAGCTTGATAGTTTTTATGAGCAGGTAGTCAAGAGTGCTCAAAGCAATGGGGACTTGTGGCTGGGTATTATTATCTCCCTTTGCAACTCAGCAGGTAAAACTCTGGGCCAACAAAGTCGGTACAACTGTGTTATATATCAGATCCCTAATCACCCACAAATCTCTGGAAATACTGTTATGATGGGCTGTCAAAGACTATGTTAAGAGCATTTGGTAATAAGCCATGGAAGTATTGGGACACAAATTTAGTCAGCCCGAGGCTGGTTAACACTAAGGATCATCTAACAGGCCTGGTCCTGTCCAAAGAAAACCCTCACATTTTGTGGGGGTGATAAGGTCACTGTACTACATATAGTGAAGTGGATGGGGAAATCAGTGTGGATTTCTCCTCACATGGGAAAAGGAAAACCCATTCGTGGGATAGTGTTTCTCAAGCAAAGATGTGGGTCTACTTGGTGAGTAATGTGGAAGGCTGGGGAGATCCAGTGTATGCCTCAAGGAGATTTACCCATAGGGAAAAATAATTTGTAGTGTTAAGTTGCAGGAGAGTGTGACAGTGACCTGGGCTAGGCTGAGCTGGTGTTGGCACCCAATGAGCAAGTGTGCTGCTTCTCCTGTCCTGAGCACCCATCCTGAAGGAATGGGGCCCAAGTCATACATGGACTGATTTTGAACATCTGGAGGGGTGGAGGAAGCTCATGAAGTGGGAAAATAATATCTATCTGTGGAAGAATGGGGGATAGTAGTTAATGAAAATGCATTAACATGTATTTTGGGTATAAAGATGATTTAAGAATATAGTTTTAGTTGTATGTGTGGGTAAGAAGGGATTTCAGTAATGAGAAAATAAATAGAATGGAATAGTTAGAAAAGACATCAAATTATATGGGGTCTGAATATGACACAAATGATAAGAAGTGAAATATGTATTTGGTATGGCTGAGATGGAGTTCATTTTCCCTTAGCAGCCCTCACAGTGCTGTGATTTGCTTTGGTAGCTGGAAAGGTGTTGATAACACAGCAGTGCTTTGGCTGCTGCTGAGCAGGGCTGGCACAGCATCACTGCTGTGTCCCCAACATTCCCTCAGCATTGGGGTGGGGGTGGGCAAGAGCCTGGAAGGGGACACATCTAGGTCAACTGGCCCAAATTAATCGAAGGAATATTCCATACCATATGATGTCAGATTAGATATAAAAGCTAAGAAAAGGAGGAGGAAGTGGGTGATGACATTTGTCTTTTGCAATGTTTGTATTCTAAAACAACCACCACACGTGCTGAAGCCCTGCTTCATGGGAAGTGGCCTGCTCTTGCTTGCTGATGGGAAGCTGAAAATAAAGCTATTGTTTTTTTCTTCACTTGTGCATGTGTAAACTTTCACTTTTGCTTAATAAACTGCCTCATTTCAACCTACGAGCTGTTTTCTATCATATTTTCTTTCCCCTCTCCAGCTGGGAAGGTGGAGTGACAGAGAGCTTTTGTGGGCACCTGTGTCTAGCCAAGGTCAACCCACCACACTGTTGAATGTGGAAACAACATTATAAGGCCATGAAAAGAAAAGAAGCACAAACTTTGAATTTGTTCCTTCGTAATTTCCTTATATTTGGAGAAAACAGCAACTTTTAAAGAATATTGGAAGAGAAAGATGTGGATAGTGAAATCCTATGGTATGTTAACCTGCCCTGACTCACCAGCAGATACAGTGATTTAAATACAGATTTAGTAATTGTGCCCACTGATACTGTGGGTGAGAAAAGAGACAGCTATGAATTGACAGAAATGTTGTTCTTATGCTTGGAGTCCTGGCTTCAGTAGGTTTGCTCAACCAGGAGCCCATTGCACACTGGTCTTTCACAGTGGTGGTGTTTATTCCAAGCTGCACAGGTACTGCTGCAGCTGCAGAGCCTCAGTCTCCTGGCTTGCAGGGCTGCTTTCCTAAACACTCACCCTGGGCTTATACGTGCCCTGCTCATTTCTGTTAACACTGCTGAATCACTGTTTGCTTCATGCCGCACCTGGACCACTTTGCTGCTTCTGGACTGCCTGCAAGCACAAAACATGGCACCCTAATAGTGCCTGGCTTCACTCCCTGCTGTTGCTTGTCCATGTCCAGGGATACCTGCTCCTCATCCCCCTGAGGCCTGTCACTATGAAGTTCCGAAAGTTAAAGCTTTCTAGCAGCTCCCAGCATTCACCCTCAACACTGTCACTGTCAGTACTGGGTGTGTGTGGTTCCTATTCACATGATGTATTTCCGATCTGGAGGAGCAAAATAAAGAACAAGTCCCCACTCCCTTGCAGGGGAAGGGCAGATAGGTAAAGAAAGGAAGGAGCTGAGGGAAGTGAGATAAGGCCTGTGCAGCTAGAGCAAAATACACAGTCCTGTGAGCAGTAGAACAAGTTAAACTGAGCTCATTGAGGATTTACATTTTGAGGAAAGTATTCCTGTGTGAATGTTCTGGTTTCTAATCAGGGCTGAAGTAACCCACCAGTTCTTCTCTTTCTGAAATATCTAAAAGTACTTCTTCACTTAGCTCCCTATTATCATAAGATATGGGGAGAATTAATGTTCTTAGGAACTCCTCTTTCCCATGAGTCTGAAATTAGCCAATTCCCTCAAAGCATTACCAGGAAAAGGCAGAAATACATTTGCAACACCATTATGTACACCACATTTTCCATGGAAATTGAGCAAAAATAAGTGGATTTTTGCTGCATTTGGATATTTTTCTGCAAGAAATCTGACCCACAATATTTCGGAGTTCTCCTCTTGCCCAAAGATAAGGCTTGCAAAGGAACATGTAAGTTTTTCAAAGGCTTAATACAATAGCTTTCGATGGTGTGGTGTGGGGGATGCCCTACAGAGTCAGTGCTCATGGAGGGACCACAATACCTATCCAAGCTCCTTTTGCACCTCACAGATCTGTGCCACTACTCACACCTACTCTCTTTGTATTGCCCATGGAGAACACATTCTAACTCTTATCCTGTAATTATGAAACCCGAGCACTGACCTTCCTCCCACATAACTGTAGTTAGTAAAACTCATCCAGTACTTATCTGTGTAATTATGCTCCCGTGTAATTTATAAATGTCCCATCTCACTGGGATAGTGATGCAGAAATGGAAGAACTGGCATATGCTTACTTCACAGAAGCACAGAACTGGTTAGGGTTGAAAAAGACCTCTGAGATCATCGAGTCCAACCTGTGACCAAACCCCACATTAGCGAGACCAAGGCACTGAATACCATGTCCCATCTTTCCTTAAACAGCTCCAGGGACATTGTCTCCAGCACCTCCCTGGGCAGCCCATCCCAATGTTTAATCATCCTTTCTGAGAAGAAATTCTTCCCAATGTCCAACCTAAACTTCCAGTGGCACAGATTGAGGCTTTGTCCTCTTGTCCTGTCACTAGATGCCTAGAAGAGACCAACCCTGACCTGGCTCCACCCTCCTTTCAGGGAGTTGCAGAGAGCAGTAAGGTCACCCTAGGGCCTTCTTTTGCTGGGCTAAACACCCCCAGATCCCTCAGCTGCTCCCCATAGGACTTGTGCTCCAAGCCCTTCCCCAGCTCCATTGCCGTTCTCCAGACATGTTCCAGCACTTCAGTGTCCCTGAAGTGAGGGGCCCAGAACTGGACACAGCACTGGATATGTGGCCTCACCAGTGCCAGGTACAGGAGAAAATCACTGCTCTGATCCTTCTGCCCACAATTTTTCTGATACTTTTGAGCACTGGTAGAGGAGCACTGGTAGCAATTCTTTCTGTGTGGAACACTTCTCATAGTCAAAAGCCCTGCAGGATGCTGGAGCATACTTAGTTTCTGGGGACCAGAATGATGACTGGGGTAGTTTTAAAATTCTTTCTTTTAAAAACTGGCTGAAAAATTATTCCAAGGATAAAGACTTCCAAGATTTTATTCCAGGAATGAACTTCTTAATCATATCCAGAAATAGGAAGCTCCTCTTAGAAACTATAATTACACTATTGGTCAGAGAAAGCCAGTAAGGCTCTTGGGTCCACCCTAAAATCCTCTCTGGGGTTAAACAACATTATTTTGGTTTCTGAGAAGTCACATCTTTTGGGACTTCTCCCTTGTCTTCAAACTCACAAAATAGAGTGTCCAAGAAACTCCAAGGAGTATTGGGACCAAAGTGAAAATCTGCTTTATTAAGTTTGAGTGAGGATGCCATTCCCTACTAGTAATGTGAATCATACTGTGTACGCAGTAGTATGCATAGCCTGGACTGTGCCAACCTCAGAGAGTTACTGGCAAGAGACAAAATTATTGGGACAGGGGGAAAACATGGGCAGCGAGTGGTGGGAAAAGGGAGTGAGAAAGGTCTTTCAAAGTGTTTCCCTTCATTATTCATGTGGGAAATATACCATTTCCACATCTCATCTGCTTTTTCCAGGAATACATAAACTGTGTTTGACAGCAACAAGTTCCTAGTAGTTGTGTTTTCATTTCAGTACCTCAATAATAGGCATTTCTAAACATTTCACTGTACAAAGCTGGCATTGCAGAAAATGGTTACTAACATCAGTCAAGCATGTTTACTCTCATTCTCATGTCACAGGAAATCATTGTGGATATGTCTGCACTGCTGGCAACTGCTCTGGAACATGGAGGTACTTCAGCTCAAGTGAAGTCCAGTTGAGACAGCAGTCCAGCACAACTGCAACGAGTTCAGTGCAAACAAGAAGTCATTAACAACACAGCTTCTCACTCTGAAGGGTGAATTGAGTTCAAAGTAGTGGACTAAACCATTATGTCTCTCCACAAGGCATTGCAGTAGAATCAATATGGGCTCTTGGCAGATAGAAACCACAGGGCTTGAAACGTTGGCTACTCCCAAGGCTGAATCAGGGGAATTTTAGGGTTGGCTTTGCCTCATTTAGCCTTAAATCATTAACAGTGCAGTATTTAGACTCAGGTAATAATCTGTGGCGTGATTCACTTGCCTACATATAATCATAAATTCTATGTTAAAAATCCTAATGTATCCTCCTGTAGCCACATTTAGGGAGTGTGAATCATCTGTGCAGATGCAGTGCATCCCTCCAGTCAGTGAAGGCAGAAAGACATCTCTGATGTGGGAGTAATCCCTTGGTCTAGGTGTCTGTCTGAGGCACAAGTCAGGGATGTGCACACAGACATCCAGTGCTACCTGACATGCTCCAGGAAATCTCCAGTTTCCTACAGAACTGAATTGTGTCCAGAGTGGAACAGGATGAGTTTCTGCCCAAAGGTGCCCATTCTCTCACCAGCTGGGAAGGGAGACTAAACAAATGGTTTAGATGGTTTTGGCTGTCTGAAGTTGGGTGAGATGAATCCTCATGCATATGGTAACGCAGAATTTGAGGGCAGAGTAGTGTCAGCGCCAGAAACTGCACATATTGTGTGGACCACCATGGAAAACCACATCCTCAGCTCGACAGATGTCTTTATCCTTTGAACCCTTCATTTAGAACAAGATACTGGCCAAAGAAGGCCCCTCACCCAGTGAGTTCAATATAAGGGACAACACTCTTGCCTTAAGTTATACACACAAACAAGGGGACAACTCACCAAAACTAAAGTGTAAAGAAAGGGAAAACTGGGTTGGAAAAGATCCAGACATTTAACTAACGAAGTTATTCCACACTAATTGCATTAAGTGCTGTCAGGATTCAGTTTTCAGGAGCAGAATTGGAGCTGAGGGACAGTATGGGACACAGAAGCTGCCAGCAAATGAAATTACAGTTGGACCCATCGGGGCTCTGAAACTCTTCCCCATCAAACCATGCCAGCAGCTGACCTCTGGGGGACAACTTCACACCCAAATAGGAAATAGTAATGAGTCCTAGAGTTCCTCTGCTACAGTTCTCAGGAGTGTAGGCATGATAATTACTCACTTTTATAATAATTCTGTTTATTTTATTGCTACCTTACAAACACATACCAGTTTGCCTGATGTCTACAATATGCCGCTTCCTCCTCTAACACGGTTATTAGTGCAGACCTGGGTGAAATTTAAGGGTGAGATCTCAGCACTGTGCAAAACAAAACTCCTTTTTTGTTGCCCTGTCCATGAATTTTGAAGAGACTTGATGTTGGAGGGACCAGCATTTGTCCTGAAGTAAGAAAATGCCAGTGACTCAGATTTCCCATGTTATCAGCAGAGTCAAGAGAAAAAGAAAATAAATGAGAGGCAAGGAAGCTTGGTAATAAAAAAATGTATATTTTTCTATGAATCCAGATTGGACTGACTGGCATATTGGACATCAGGAAAACACTGATGGTAGTTCAAAATGTAGTGTAATGGTAGTTTTGTTCAAGTGAAGCAGGAAGCTCCCATCTTGAGTGTTTCACGTCATCTCCATTCTGGAGGCTGCCTGCCAAATATAAAACACCAGTACTCTAAGGTAAATTTTTATCACAGCAAATATATTTTGACTATTGTAAAGCAGATGCAGTAGTTGCATTAATTCCTACCCTAAGCATCTTGTATTTCAGTGTGCCCCTCACCACCATAGCATTCCTCACTCAGAAATAGGGAAGACTCCTGCCTTTGTCTCTCCACACCTAGAGTACATTTAAGTTCCTTTGGGATAAAGATCCTGCTGAAAACCACTATGTTTTCATTATTTCATTATATATTCATTATGCCTAGTTATCCACAGTGCTTTGATGTATGTCAGGAGGCTGCATGGTATGTCCCTGCGATGGTACTTGTCAGAAACATCCAGTTCACAGCTGTCATATGGTATATGCCATCTGCTTAGACAGCTGGGCACTGAGCTGAACAAGAGCAAAGAAAAGGACAAAAGAAGTCAGCAAGATTTCGAGGAGAGACTGAGCCTAAAATAATTTTCCCTTCTATACGTATGCACAATACAGGAATACAAAAATATAATTTTAGTCTCTCCACCAAAACTGCAGGTTATTCTTTCCTACCTTTAAGTATTTAATATGTGCTTGTATCCACATCTCTTCAGAACCTTGACGTTTACTGCGAGCAGTTCATTTACTCTTTGTAAGTAGATCCAATCAAGGGACTACTTCAATTTGCCTTTCAGTGATAGAACTAAATCATGAAAAAATACCCTAGAGAAAAGGTGTTGGTTGAAAGCAAGTAAATTCTGGGAAGAGTTCAGCATAAAATGCAGATTTCTTATGGCTTGGGTTACAAAATGGCCTTTGGAGGGAACTCAGCAAGTGTCAGGTGCGTACAGAAGAGAAAGATCAGAGCACTCAGACTGCTTTCCATGACAGCCAGCAACAGCAGACTCCAATGGAATCAGCAGCAAGGCAGCAAGAGGCAGTGCAGGATCCACACAGAGTGTTGCGTGTTGCTCACCCAAAGTGCTTCTCACTCATTGTACAGCCTTAAGGGGAGGGAACTTGAGGAGGTTTTGGAATGAAAATTTTTTTTTTTTAGAAGCAGGATTTGATTGGAAATGTTTTCTCCCTTCTGCTAGAAATCAATAAAATGAAGTCAACATAAAGAAAAAGTGCTCTGACAAAAATTTGAGAATTCATTACATTAATTTTAATTTTAAAATTGACTTACAGTAATTTCACGACTATAAGCCGCACCATTTTGAGTAAAATTTTGGTCCCAACCCAGAAGTGCAGCTTATAATCAGATGCAGCCAATGTATAAACAAAGTTCAGAAATTTGCCAACCTGAAAATATGAGCCCGCCGCCCCAGAGGGGTGGTGCCGGGCGGCGGCAGGCATGCCCTGGCCCCGGAGGGGCGGCCGCAAGTCGGGCCTGCCTGGCCCCAAGCCAGTAAACCCCGCGATCCCACGTTTCTGTTACTAGTAGGAAACTTTGTGAAAGTTGCATGCAGATCCTCGCTGCGAACAAAAGCGCAGCTAATAATCCGGTATGGCTTATTTATGGACAAAGAACGAAATGCTGCCGACACCTGGACATGCGGCTTATAATTAGGTGTGACTTGTAACCGTGAAATTACTGTAATTATTATTACTAGTAACATGAGTGCAATTTCTTGAACTTCGGACTAAAATAAATCTTCGTGACTTTTTGATGCCAGAAATATATTACATTGAAACTACATAAAATCTTCCTGGTTTTGCCAAGTCAGAATTTTCTGGGGACAAAAAAAGAGATCATTTTCTAACTTGGCATGGAACTTTTAAAGAAGTAGCAACTCTGTATAGAAAAGAGGACTCCAGTTTAACCAGATCATAAACAACATCTGGCACAGAGAACTGTCAAAACGCAGTTCACCTTAGGGGAAAACTGTCCAGATGCCGAGATATGTTTGACTGTATAATGACATCTGTTGTGCAAACCAGGATTACAAACTTAGATCTGTATCTGTTAATGGGTAAGACAAAAATTAAGCTGAACTAAATGATAAGGAACAATTTAAGATTAGAGGTTTAATTAAACAGGAGATAAATGGTTTTCCTCCTGAACAGTTGATTGAAAAAATGGGATCTGATCAGAACAAAAAAGAAATGTAAACACATCAGCATAAAGGATTTAGGAAAAATGAGCACTTGCAGCCCAAAACTCAGCTGTGTCCTGGGCTGCATCAAATTCAGTGTGGCCAGCAGGAAGAGGGAGGGGATTCTGCCCTTCTGCTCTGCTCTGTGAGACCCCCCACCTGCAGTGCTGTGTCCAGCTCTGGGGTCCTCAGCTCAGGAAGGACATGGACCTGTTGGAGTGAGGATGGTCACAAATATGGTCAGGGGGCTGGAGCAGCTCACCTACAAAGACAGGCTGAGACAGATGGTGGTGTTCAGCTTGGAGAAGAGAAGGCTCCAGGGACACCTTAGAGCACCCTCAAGCACCTAAAGGGGACTACAGGAGAACCTTAAATTGAAAGTGGTTAGATTTGTGTTAGATATTAGTAAGAAATTCTACACTGTGAGGGTGGTGAGGTGCTGGAACAGATTGCCCAGAGAAGCTGGGCAATCCCTGAAATCATTCAAGTCCAGATCAGATGAGGCTTTGAGCAATCTGGCCTAGAAGAGAGTGAGGGGTTGGAACCAGATGATTAAGGTCCTTTCCAATCAAAACCATTCTATAATCCTATCATCCTATGATTCTACGAAACATTAAGTGACTCAAGCAAAAGGCATTACTGGTGTATTGCAGGTAGATCAGTATGGATGTACCCTGATAGAGCTCAATGGCACTGTGATATTTGTCTAAAGCTTTGTGGACTAGCTCATACAAATGAAGGTCGTAAGCTCTACATTAAATTTTGGCTAGAGGCTAAGATAAATAACTACCATTTTTATGGCTATAAGTTAAAAATCACAGCAATAAAAATCTTCTGCTAGATCAGTCTATGGAAAAAGTAAAATACTAAACCTTGAGGATCCACGCAAACAGTGCAAACTTGAGATAGAAGACAGCCAGGCTTATTTACAGTAATTTCACTACTATAAAGCGCACCCTTTTGACTAAAATTTTGGCTCAAACCCGGAAGTGCGCCTTATAGTCTGGTGCACCTTATATAACAGACAAAGTTGTGAAATTTGCCAACCTGGAAGAGCAAGCCGCAATGGGGGGGTGGTGCTGTGGGAGTGCTGAATCGTGACTGGGGGCGGGAGTGGGTAACTGGCCAGCAGGAGCCACGCGGGGAGGGAGGGAGCCGCCGCTGCCAGTTCTGGCCCGGTGTGAGCTGCGCGGGGAAGGAGAGAGCCACCGCTGCCGGCCCGGAGCAAGCTGCGCGGGGAGGGAGAGAGCTGTCACCACTGGCCCAGCGTGAGCTGCGCGGGGAAGGAGGGAGGGAACCACTCGCCTGGCGGGAGCCGCGCAGGGAAAGAGGGAGCGGACGGCCACAGAAGCCGCGAGCCGCAGCCGCCCTGAGCCAACCTGGACCACAGGCAGCCCCGAGCCACCCCGAACTGCCGCGAGCTGCGGCCGCCCTGAGCTGTACCTTGCCAGCCAGCACCGCGGGCAGGTGAGAGTGCCGAGGCCCCCGGCATGGGGAGGGCGCCTGGGGCTGTGTTTAAAGGCTACGCCAATCTGTGAAAAATGTTTACAATTTGAGCACCTGCCAGTAAACCCTTCGATTGTGCAATTCCGTTACTATTTCGTTACTTTGTTGCACGTGGCACAGCTCCTCGCTGCAAAAAAAAAAGTGTGTCTTATAATCTGGTGCGCCTTATAGTAATGAAATTACTGTACTCTTGTCTTTTATCATGGAGCAGATGAGAGGATGCTTAATAGGAATGAATACTCAAAAAGGAAAATTCCAACTGACAAGGATGACAAAAAAACATTGCAGTTCAGTGTGCTGGAACTTTTCGAGCAAGTTAATCTTCAGCCATGAAGTACTAGATTGTGAAATTGCAAGTCCTGCAGCAAACCTTTTAAAAATGATCCTGTTCATCTCTGGCTAATGTTATTAGCATTAGAAATTGGCAGACACTTGTATTTTGAAAAGAGAAGAAAGACCCATGAAGTTACAGGGCTATTAGCCATGTTTCCAGTGCAAGGTATTGGAACAAATTTCAAAAGAAAGACCACTTAACAAATTGGAGATAAGCAGAAAATGTGATACAATACAACCTGAATTGACAGCAATAGATTTTGGCGGATGAACTTGGTATATTTCTGTGATATTTTGGACTATGTTCAAAGGAAGGAATGTGATAAATCCAGCCCAATCGACCTTCTGCTGAGGTTCACATATATTCCAAGGACAAATTATTAGTGCTTAAGTAAAAGACACGGGAAATTACTACATTTATTTTTATAGGAAGGTCTGGCTCCAGAGTAGGCAACAGCAATTAACACTGAAGGAAGATGAAACCAGCAAAAGGCCGGTTCTGAGTGAGTGCACGATCAGCCATTATGCTAATTGTCCACAATAACAGAGCACAAAAATAAATAGTAGTAGTAGTAGTAGTAGTAGTAATAATAATAATAATAATTCTTGTTATTATTACACAAAGCTGGGAGATGATGTTAACAGAGAGGAAGGAGATAACATATAGGAGAAGACTGATAATCTTGAGCAATGAAGCAATAAAAATCAGATTAAATTTAACATCCCGAGGTGCTAGGTCAGGCACATAGACACTAATAAAAGGATTTGCTGTAAGCTGGAGGCTGAACTGTGCTAATGTGAAGAAAGGAGAAAGCCCAGACTGGAAATAATCATTCACAGTATGGCCATGAGTCATCAACATGATTCAGCCCCAAAAAGGTTGATGCAATTGTGTGACATATCAGGAATGATGTTTGCAGTACAGAGACAGATGAGAACAGTAAATCAATAAGGATTATACCTGGAGCATGACACAAACCCAGCCACTTACACTCTATATGGTCAGCCACCAATAAATATCAATGGGGTAAGAGCATCTAAACAGACCTTGTTAGCCAAAGAAGAAAGAGGCAAAAAGGGGACCTGGAAATTCAGGCTGAAAATGAGAAATACTCAAAGGTGGTAAGATACTGAAGAGACTTGAAAAAATCTGTCTGCTGCTCTTGGCAAAAAAGGCTGTAAAGTACTGCCTGCAAGGGAAACTCCTAAAGGCAGAGTGCCGGATAACAAGGAGAGGCAGAGTAAGATGAGCTGATATTTGCTTAAAAGTGGATAGGATCTAGATTTTGTGGCTCTAATTCTCATCTCAGACACTTTTCTGTGAGCTTCCTCAGGTAGGCAGTACTAGCCAGTCATTTGGTCTTTTAAACTCCACTAGGAGTGGTTCAAGAACCATAGCTCAAAGTGGCTTTATGACATATGAGAGCGTTTTAGAGTTTTTAACTCTTACTCCAGCAAAACCAGGTAACTCCCTTCTTGCTTATGCTTTGAGGATTAAACACTTCTATGACCTGGTTCAATCTAACCAAATACTCTTGCATCAGCCAGAGGCAGGGATAAATTGGGATTGGACCTAACGGAGCAGTTTTTCCTGGTTTGAGGAACTTTTCGCTCACAAATTTTCCATTCCCCTCCTCCCATCTTCTCAGCAGAAAGTTTGACACGAAGCTGCCACTAAATTGCCAATAATTAATTTTATGTTGTGTTCCCTGCACTCATTTTTTTACTGATTTTGCTTTGCTAGGAGCTCATTTTGAGGCTCATGAGTGACAATTCTTGTCACAAGGAGCAGATTTCTGATTAATTCTTTCTGCTCTAGATTAATTTGCGTGACAATCATTTGTGACAAAGATTAATCTTTCAAACTATTACTGTGACAATTTTCTCCACAGAGACAAGCCATCACACTGGCTCTGCTTTACTCTGACCTTGTTTTGTGACTTTGGGAAAGTTATTGTTCTCTTAAGGTTCATTTTACCTATCTAAAACTCTATAAAAGTAATCTGCAGAGTTTACTATGTATCTCAGGCCATAGGAGCTTAATAAACTGTGAAATGATCAAAGGGAAAAAGATGATTGGAAAACAATCTGGAATCTATAATTTAAAAAAAGGTAATAGCTGTAACTTTACAAATACTATCATGAAAAGGAAAACGAAACATAAAAGAAAAAAATGCCTGTGATTTTTACTGGAAGATTTTTACTAGTGTGCTTCTAAGAACTTCATTAGCAATTTAAAAAAAAATCATGAAATCTACATTTAAAATTTCATTAAAAGAGTTAGTGAAGTGATCAAAGCTCTGCTTTAGCAAATAAACAATATTAATTATGCTAAGCAAAGTTAATCGGGTTTTCTTTTGGCAGAACTGCAATGCTGACTATTCAAATAATATTTGGAAAAAATACTAAGTTTAAAAAAAAAATTTAATTTACTTTTTTTAAGATCTCATAAACATTGAGATAGTCACTTTTGAAGCCTGCAGAATCTCTTCTTTACATTACCAAACACCCATTATGTGAGAGGCAGGGTTATTCTAACAAAAACACAGAGAGGGCGTGAGCAGCAAGATGGAGAAGGCAATGTTTTCTGTTAACAGGCTCTCGCTCTTGCCTTTGTTGTTCATATTTGAATAAAAACATGCTGTGCAGTTACCTTTCCTGTTCAAATGTTGATGTCTACAGGGTATCCAATTGCCTGCAACAGCTGTTGGCTCCAGAATACACTTCACAGAACACCAAAGTGTATGGGATTCTTCTCTAAAATTTACCTCCACAGTGTGAAGGACTCTCCAGTGAGGACTGTCTCTCTCAGGGAGGAACATCCTGCAGATTTTCTACATCTGAGTTTCTATATCCAAAATATTTTCTGTTTTATAGGAGGTAGATTTCATTAAACTGCAGGGTAGAGGCAGCAAGACCTAAGCTCAGATGAAAACAAACTGAGAAGAACCTGAAGGAATCTTGCCCAACCCCAAGCACATGATATTTGCCCCTCTGACTGAAAAGTCATATCTAAGGTGAGGGCTGGAGGGGATGATGCCCTGTTTGGCCTTCAGGAGGCACCTGCTGGTGTTGTGCACCCTGAGTGTGCAGGGAAAAACCACATTTTTTGGGGGGAATAAACTCCCATGCAAGAGCCTCTTGGTCAAGGTTGTCTTTAACCCTAGGCGGGATCTAGATCCTGCATGACACACCCACAGGTGGGGCTGATGACACCTCCACTGCAGACCACTGCTGGAAGGCTGGAGCTGCAGCTGGCTGCAAGTCCAGTCCCAAGTAGCTCAGGGCTCCTAGTCCTGGATAGGGAGAAAAGGATCCTAAATCAAGCCAGAATCCATCCCACTGGCAGAGAAGCACCTGAATGCACAAGCCTCCCCGTGAGTATCAATAGCTTCAGAGTTTACCTGAAACCTTTAATGGACTCTTTACTAAGAGTCTCCTCTGGGAACCTGGAGTTAGCGATAAGTGCTCCATCCCTACAGGCATTTGTTAGCACTGCTTTCCTGCAGATTTTTCCTGGAATAAAGTTATTACTCGCAGTTGTACAGTGTCACAAAGCTGGACAGGTGCAGCAATAGACCCCAATTTGAACAGCTCCAAAATGTGTCAGTTTTGTGGTAGTTGCTTGCACAGTCTCTTCCTGGGTTAAATATGCTCGTGCAGCTAATGGGACTGTGATGAAGTTAGAAAAATCATGCCCAGCTACAAACCATGCAAATGGTATAATAATAACAGAAAATATAGTGATTTGTATGATACATCTGACACCAAAAAAAAAAAAAATCCCATGTTTTCAACAAATCAGATGCTACAATCTGAAGGAAGCTACTTCTGTATCCAGGCTGAAAGTTAATGAGCTTGATGCAAAGTGTGAGCAAAGAAACGTGGTGGGAAATTAAAATCTTTGAAGAATCATGAAGAGCAGACATCTGGGTTTTCCAAAGTTCATTTACACTAAAACTAATTTTCCAGTATAAAGCCTTGGCAACCACTTTAAGCAGTAAAACAATTGATGCTGCTGATGTAACCAAGGCACTCTAAGTGAAAACTTTTCCCGTGAAATATTGTCTTAGCCCTTAATTCAGTTTAAAAAAAAACAAACAACAACGAGCAATATATCTCACGCATTTGAAATTCTGTAAAACATTGTAAACTGCAGTTAAACAGGAGATTGCAGATTAAATCATGGTTTGACAGGAAGCAGCTATGTGGGAAGGAAGGAGGAATTTCCTTCAAGAGGAAATTTTGATCGTAGGTGGTTACTGATGAAGCTCAAGAAACAGACAGCAATAGCAGTGATCAGAGCACTGTGCCCAGGTCCAGGGAGACTTTCAGGTTCTTTGTGAGGCAGTCACTGAAAGACAACTTCAAAACTCATCTGGATTGAAGTGAGATGATTCCAGAAGAGGATAGGGGATTATCACTTCCACAGTTTTAGGTAACAGTGACACACCTCTTGAATCTTGTATATGATCAGAACTTCCATGCTTAAGACAACCAAAGCAGAACAGAAGCTGGAAATTCTCCACTTAAAAGCTTTTCAGGAAAGGTGCCAAAGGTACAATTAAAACATTTGTATGGTCATGTCCTTACACAGGCAGCAGTTATACGAGCTGCAGTTCATGTAGGATGAGTGCTGAATTAAGACTTGGGTCACACTGCACTGCTTAACAGAGACTCAGTGCCCTCACCTGTAGAAGAGACTGGTCAGTCATGCCATGGCTGACATCAGGTCCATGGGCTCCTTCCCAGAAGGTGCAGATCCCAATTGCCAAGGAGTGTTAGAGTTTGTATAGGAAGCTGAACAGCATAAACCCTGTATTGTCACAGTGAGTGTGGAAAGCCTGGGGCAAGGAACACACTTTGCCTTAGCTCTACTTCAAGCAGTGTTTCTAAATCTGGCATGTTTAATTTGTCAAAACAAAGGCTATTTGTCTTTATAAAGAAGAATACCTAAAATATAAAGAGAAAGGTGAGACTGGCCAGACCTTTTAGCCTACTAATAAATCTTAAGAGATCTTCAGTGACCAGAAAAGAGAAATTTGACTTAACTGTCATCGAGAAGATTGGCAGAGCAAAAATCAGGCCTTTGTCATGCCATTCAGTCTTTCATGCACCTGTCTGCTTTCACTTTGTAGCAGTTAAAATGTCCTTATGTAGCTGTCAGTGATTGTACAGAGAAATAATTCCAGTCCCCTTGCAGTCCCTCCACACCAGACTGTCACTTAGAAAATCAATTTCTTCAAGGAAAAAGCTGTGGCTGTCATAAAACACAAAACAAAGACCATGCTATGTCTACCAAGCAGAATTTGCACAGCCCTGGTTTGTCTTGCCCAGATGCTGGATGTGCAGTTTCTTAGGCTGCCCTTTGATTCCTTGACATTTTGAGGCTTTGCAAAAATATATGCCAAATTCAGAAGGAATATAATATTTGCTACCTTTTCATCAAAGTTTATGAGAATGAGTCAAGATCACTGATTATTAGGCTGGGTAATATCCCTGCGAAGAAGGACCACTACAGGAGACAATACCTCAAGCGGATTTGTTCCATGGCAAATGCAGTTCCATTATGGCAGGACTTAGGACATATTTAAGGGTGCCCCTGAGGCAGTGACTTACCATTTGTTCTCCAAAGCAGCCCAGCTATGCTTGATTTCTGCCGGCAGCTATTGGAGCTTATCTGTGCCTGGGCAGCAAATCCACCAGCACTGGTCCCCATATTGGCTGTTCCTGGC
This sequence comes from Catharus ustulatus, assembly GCF_009819885.2. Classification (NCBI taxonomy): domain Eukaryota; kingdom Metazoa; phylum Chordata; class Aves; order Passeriformes; family Turdidae; genus Catharus; species Catharus ustulatus. The sequence goes on from NC_046222.1 coordinate 59,401,300, forward strand.
CCTCTGACCTCTCCTTTCTTTTCTCTAGCACCCCTAAATAAATAAAGATAAGTTCAAAGGGAAAAAGAAGCAAGGCAGAGACTGCTGAGCAGGATGACTCTACTTCAAAGGTAGTAACGGAAAGCAGAATAGTCCTTTGTGGCCTTAAAAGACACCACCATTCCTTCTCATGCTTCTCTCTTCTGCTTCCTCCATTGTCCACACTGATTCTCTGAGGACCTGAACACTCTAATTGGAACCAAGGCAATATTCTGACAAATAGAAATATTAAAATAAAAGAAGTCTGGTGCTTTTAATTTATTTTTGGCGGTGAGTTCTTGGCTATTTGCTATTTGGCTCATTTTGCTGATCCTGTCTACAGCACAGCCCTCATGCAACGCTACTTTGAAGAGGTTGGTGTCAACCTACATCAAATAAATTTATCAGTAGGTAAATATTCATGCAACTGTACCTTGAAGTTGTCTAACCAATTAAAATAATTAAGATAAACTCAGAGCAATATGTCCTTACCTGCAAAAAGTTAAACTTCTTTTTTTCTTTTCAAATCCTGGAAAGGAAGCACACTGAAGAAAAGCTTTTAGTTTTTTTTTTTCTCAGTTATATTATTAAGTCTAATAAAAAAATTAAAAAGATGAAATAACTACAAAGCCATCTCAGGAATCCTAATATTCAGAAAATCTTAAAGCTCATATCAGACCCTTGTACTCATATTACTCTGTGGGCTTTGTAAGAAACTTCTATAATTGAATTCTGTAAGAGATCTTATGAAAAGAAATGTGATTTTGCAGTACAAAAATCCCTAACCAAGTCACTTTTACCCATTCCTTCTCAATTTCTCATAGGTTTCGTTCACACACTTTCCTCTTACTCATGAGCACAAGTCACCTGTGCCCAAGCAGTTTTGGACAATTTGTATGCAACAGGGAGGACAAAGGACATCAGCAGCTCTGGCCTCAACATGTATCTTGGATTTTTGAATTGTCTTCTGTATCTTCTAGAAGTGGACACTGTGTTGTATTTCTTTCCTTGTGATTTTGACTCACCCTTTGTAAATGTTTCAGAATCCCCGAATTGCACAACTTTTATTTTCCTTGCTTGATAAGCTGTGGTCCTGTTCTTTATCCACTTGTCAGCTTTAACTTTAGTTCAGTTTGTTCACATGAAGCAACAGATAATGAGCTCCATGGTGATTAACACATTCCTAACCTCTTAAACTTTGCTCTGCTGTTTTCTCTGGTGCTTTTGCACACGTTTCCATTCTTGCTCTATTCATACCATTCATTTTATTACTAATTTCTAATTGCTAATGGAGTCACTACTAACTTGGAACATTAAAACGGACAATTAATTACAAGCCCCCAGGATGACCAAATCCATGTGGTGAGAACTGGGCACAAGCCCACAATTTTTTGTTCAAGAACTACTAAAAATGTATTAGACATGATGAAATAAAAAGATGAATCTCATACCTCACATAGCACATATTTTTTAAATGTGCATACAACTGTTCAGATAATTTGCCCTTGGTTAATGCTATGAATGCTGTTGCAGACTCTTGAAAATGCATCCACACTGTCTGCATGGGATTTTCTAGTTCAGGCACAGAATAGTCGTGCTCAGTTCTAGTGGAGGCAGATCACTGCTGAAGCACTTCTGCACTCTGTAATTCAGCCCTTTTCTATATGATGGACAAACAGGAGTCTCAAACAGCTCTTCTTAATCTCTGGCAAAAATGCTTTCTCCTAACAGCAGGCTCATAAGCAAACAACAAAATGTCATTGTCAAAATGATTATAGTGGGATAACAGAATGCATCTCCATAGTAACGAGTGGGGCTAATGTCACCCCTTGCAGCATCACAGGCAGCCACACAAAAGTTTCTTTTCCTTTCTGAAAGAAAAATTCATGAAGGATCTCAGTGGCTGCTCAGCCCTGGGAGATGGAGAGCCAGTAAATGCCTCTTATGGCTCCTTAGTGCCTGCCTGGAGTGGGTAGTCCGATATTGTCACAGCTATGAGCAGCACCTGATGCTTCTTTAAATTGCTTTAAAGGAAGTAGCAGGATACGACTGTTCCCTCCACGAACCCTCTTCTGTTCATCCTCAACAGAGCAGTCACATCCCCAGCAAAGTACACTTTGTATTTGCAGTCAGTTATAAATTATTCTGTGTTTCATTTTGGAAGTGAAATGCATTGAGTGGCCAGGTGAGGATGTGGACAAGGAGCTTTTCTTATCTCCCTAACTACATGCTTTATAACTATCAACATTTTGACACTTGCAGATGTACAATGCTTCAGTAGCATTGAATACTGATAACTATTAGTTCCTTGAAATTCATGCAATGGGTAGAGGCTAAAGTGTCCCTCCTTAGTTTAGCTGAGGTTTGAATTTTGGTCTTTTGGTGTTGTATAAATCTGTTGTTTGTCTCCAAGTTAGAATTTCAGCTAGTATAAACACATCTGTGCCATTTTCTCCCCTCAGTACCTTGTCCTACTGCCTGTCTTGTTAGCTTTATCTCAAGGCTTCTACATCTACAAATGTTCCTTGCAGTTCCCATGACAAAGCTGAGAAATACATGCATGCATTTAGGAGGAAACATATCCCCAGCATGCACAATTCTTCACTCTGAACAGCACTACCAGCCTCCGGGTGGATATTCTGATCCTAACACATACAAACAATTTCCATAAATGTCACTGCTAGGTACCTGACTCATCTCCCCAGGAACAAAGCAGACTTTCCAAAGTAAAGCCAGGGTAATGCTGAAGACTGGCACAAATTTTCTACTAAGTACTTCTCTTTGTGCTTTTCTGTCATTATACATGAAAGAAAGTTGCTACCTCGAGACTTGATTCTCCCTCACTTTGAGAGATACCTGCTGGAGTTAATTCACATGAAACCATGGCATTACAGTTTGGAAAGATGCACCTTTTCCAAAGTACCTTGGAAAGATGGTGTGTTCAGATCTCCTTAGGCTCCCAGCTTTTCTGGAGAGTGTGTGAGGTAAAATGATTAATGGGAGTCTGTGAGCTCTTAATACAACTCACATTCACAGTTTATGGCTTCTCCCCTGTAATACATTACTTCCTCCATTACCATGCAGTTTTTCAGACAGAGAAGCCATGTGAAGAAGATTTACTCTTCTTTCAACATGCACTTTGCAGAGGTTAAAGCCAATCATCTGCTCTACATTTGCAGAAATGCACATCAGAGATAGCTATAAAAAATAATAGAAGATATCCGAAAAATAAAATGTGCAAGCAACACCACATAGACATGGAATTTGGTGACAAGACTACTAATAAATGTCTGATATTCCTAACTGGTATTTAAAACAATGATGCTATAAGGACATAGTAAAATATCTATATAGATATTTTTTAAAATGTGGTCTAAATTGATAACAGGCAGGTTTATTTTCTAGGAAGTGATTTTCACCTTAATAATTGTGTAATTTTACTTTATGGCATTTTATGATTGATAGTTTTGTGACTGCTATTATGGCACTACTTCTGGAAGTTAAACTCTCTGATGTTCATTCCTTCATACCACTGAGTGCAACTTATCATTTTCACTAGGAAAGCAGTGATCTTAAAGATGGACCCTTTTACATTACTTCTACCCCAATTTCCTGAAAGTAAAATTACATATGCTTAGCTTGATTCTTTGCTTCTATTTCTGCTAATTCACACTTATTGAACCCATTGTCCAATTTCTACGTAATTTGACAGCAAGTTTGACATCTACAAGTATAAAGTATTTCAGATTTCATGGACATCTTCATGTCTGGCTATGTGAGGGTCACCACTTAGTAATGTCTCAGGGTACAAGATGAAGAATTCACATATGATCCCTTCTGCCTGGAACCAATCCACCCACCAGTGCATGGTACCTCCATCAGCACCACTGCAGCTATTGACTTTATACTCACTTCTCCATAAATCCAGGAACAGGTAAATTAAGTGGGGACTGGAGGAAATAAAGGTGGCCCTGGGAGACCTGAAACACAGAGACAAAGGAAAAACAGAAAGGACATGAAAGTGGATGGAGGAGTAAGAATATAGAAGCATTGAATATAGAAGGATGACATCTATTGTTCTGGGTTTGATTGAGGATTTGGGGGAGACAGGATATTCTTGGGAAAAGGCACTTATAAAATGAAGCTGGAAGCCTTATTTCATCCTTATTCAGGTTGCTAATCTGATTCATCCCTCAAGTCTGCCTTCCCAGGAGGCAAAGTTTGAGATTATGTGGAACAGATCCTGAAATCTTCCTTTCACAAAAAAACCCCTTTCTGTCTGAAGCATTGTATTTCCTTTTTAAACCTGTGATTCAACTGCACACTCAGGCTAACTCCCATGACTGGTCCAATAATACTGGCTTTCACATAATCTTGGTGTTGTAGTGCTTTGTTGGATTTTGTGCTTGTGAGTCAATCAACCAGTTATTTATCATCAGTTATTGTTAACACCTATTAGTATACAAAGAAGAAAGAAAGGAAACATTTTCAAGAGAAGGGAGAGAGCATATTGTAGAAGTAAAATAGAAAATTACAGCCAGGCTGTAATTTGTGAGATTCACCAAGGAAGCCTTTTATGCAAACATGAAGTGTTCCCAGAGTAACACATCTGAAACTTTTTAGGTGTTCTGAGTGATGCAGTTACTGTGACATTTAAAAAACAGATGCATGGCAGATCTTCTTTATAATGTTGACTTAGATCTAAAAAGATTCCCAGAAAAGGTCCCGAACCAGAAAGGTTCAGAAAATGACTGTAAAAAATTAGTAAAAATAGATAGGGTCTGAAAAACATAATAAGTAAATGTAGAATGAGTAAATTTAGACTAGCTATAATCTGTCACAGTAATTATTAGTGCCTATATTCCCTCTTCAGTAATATAATCACAAATCCTGAATAAATTTGTTTCTCCTAAACAAATGTTTTATGTGCATCCACATAATTCTGTCATCTGTTTATAACTTTAGCTTCTCCAGGAGCTCTTATTTAGGTATCTGTTCATTGGTATAGTGGGAACCAAGATACACCTCACTGAAACATACTGAAAGAGGAGAAGCAAAGGAAAGGCACAGAAGGGTGTTTTGCCTCAGTGGCATCAAAAAATGAAGTGATGGAATCTGCAAGCAGGCAACAATCTAGGCCTGGCTGCTCATACCCAGACTTTTAAATTATTCTCATCTGAAGTCGCTTCAAATAAATAAAATTTGAAGGACATGTTCTCAAGAAATGCACCCTTGACTTCTCACGATCTGTGTGTGATGTTTATTGGCCGGTGCCCTTGGGGAGTTTTGGAGCAAGGCTGGAATGATACCAGCTCATTCCTGTCAGCCTGGGAAAAAACTGCTTAAGGGCTGCCTTCCTAGAACTGTCCCCCCAATTCTGAGAGAAGGATTTGAATATCTGTGAGCTTAACCCAATTTTCCTGATGGGCTGACAAAGCAGAGACAGCTTTCAGCCCTGTGTTGCTGCGCTTGGGACCAGACTAAATTCATTCCCACTTTTGGGTTTAGTTCAGGTTTTGGGTATTTTCTGTGTGCTTTTCCACTCTTTCTCCTTCATCATTCCTAGGAGTTCTCTATACTTCAGAGGCCTCAGATCTGACCTTAGGGCATGTGTGAGTCTAATATCAGCTAAAATTTTAATTTTATATACCTCGCTGAGACTGACAGTTCTTGTTGTTTTTTTTTTTTGTTTGTTTGTTTTTCTTGGTTTTTTTTTTTTGTTTGTGGGTTCGGGATTTTCAGTTGTTGTTGTTGTTGTTTGTTTGCTTGGTTTTGTTTTCTGGGGTTTTTTTTTGGTTGGTTGGTTGACTTGAGGGGTTTTCTGTTTTGTTTTGGGGTCTTTGAGTTTTGTTTGCTTGTTTGTTTGTTTGCTAAAAGTTTTGTCTTTATTCTCAATTAAAAAGAGAAGAGTTGGATACACAAGCAGGTACTGAAGCACAGAAGGGGGTGGAGGGGGGAACATTAATTGCAGATTGTTATTGAGCACTCTGCAAATCCTATTTTGCATGTTAATGTGGGACTTTGATGAAATAAAAGCTTTGTGCTGCTCCTCAGCACCGGGAAAGTTCACCCATTTCTCTCTCTTCTGCACAAACATCTCAAAGTGTCTTGGGGGTGGTCAGAAACACCTTCTGGATGAAAGGAAAAGTTTCATGGCATTAGGAAAATAATCTCTCAATTTATACAGTGTGTGTTTCGTACGTAAGTCAAAATGACCCAGTGCTGTGACCAGCCTGGAACACAAAGTTAAAAATGGTACTGCTGGACTGAATTTCCCTCTAGATTTTGCAAACGTGCAAAGCTGGCCCCTCCTCTGTTCTGCTTGAGGAACTGCTGAGCTACCTCTCCCACTTCTTTCTCACCTTGTCTGACTTTCCATCAGGAAAAAACTTTCCTTATTACACCAGGGATATTCTGTGGTACAACTTCCAAGTATTCACCTTATATATGTCCTGCAGTAAGTGCTTAGCAAGCTGTACTTAAACCCCTTCAATGGCATATCATATTAAGCCTGTATTTCTTCAGAATTTCAGTATGCTTGTTTTCCCTCTTTACTTTTTCCTAATTTACCTCTGAGTGTGATCCAAAAACAGCTCAAAAAGAACTGAGCCTCTTGGCTTCAGCATTTGCTGTTTATCATGAGACCCTCTAAATCATGCAAAGAGAGGATTTATCACCAATCTATCTTACAAATTTTTCAGTGCTCTGAAAATCATTTTTGAGGCATGGTTTCTTCACTTAGAAAGAAGAAAATGTGGATGTTCTTTTAAAGTAGAATTCACATTCAATATGATAGACTCACTTTGTGCTGGCATTATGCCATTTTGACATGCAGGATGAAAGTACTTTGCTGCTTAGGCAGACCACTGTGAAGAAGCTGATTCCCAGCCAGGGACACAGCAAAGTTGGTCTCAAAGGCTGTGTGCCTATACTTAGTGATGAATAGGAAATGAGATTCTCTAATCCATCCATCTCTGATTTGGGTTACTTTCCATATTTCTAGTCACCTAGGGCATGTTTGAAGGGTGTTCATTATAATGAAATATCCCACTTGCACTGACAAGTATTACTTTACAATAGAATTACAAGGGTTTAGGGTGCCTAGGTATGCTCCTTAACAAGTCTTCTCAGCCCATCTGAATTTCTGCAAGCTGATCAACTGGTCTAAAGGTCACGTTCATCAGTCTGTGACACAGCTTGTAGAGGTACAGCAGCAGTAGCTGTCAAATATTGAAATTATAGAAGTTTGTGGAGCTTTAGGGGACTTTTTTCTTCCCAAAGAGAGAAGGAAAAAAGCCTCTTAATCTCTTGCTTCTAATGTAGGCTGGTGCTGGTTCTCACTACTGAAAAGAGTTAGGGACCCTCAGCAAATGCCTCATGTGAGTAAGTGCAATACAACTTCCTCTTGTCCCCATAGCCTGCCCAAAGACACACTTGCAAAAAGTGACCTAAAGAGCTGCTGGAAGAAAGGGACTAGATATCTCTAACAGGAAAAAAAGTCTATTGAGTTAGTAAACACCCTTGCTTAGGATAAAACTGTGAGTCCTTTATAATTTTTCTCATGAGGATTCATGAGGAGACCCTCCATACATAGTAAATGTGACTCTTTTTACTTAAAGATATTGTAAATCTTAAATATATTTTTGCAGTAAAATAAATAATAGGAATCCACCAATACACATCATCTATCAATCTTCATTGTTCACATATCTGAAGTACTTCCTTTTCCTTATCCTGCCTTTAGTGCTAACATATCTTTGTGCATTATTTCAGGTGACAGAGAATTACTATAATTCTAAAAATAATTTATTATCTCCCAAGAGCAAAGGTCATTTTAATTTGGAACAAATAAATGTCAAATTGTGGATGATGTGCAGGATAATAATTCATGGTCAGTAAGCCAGAGGAGATAGCTGTAATTGCATTCAAGTTCAGGATGACACAGAGAGCTGAAAGATGAAAATCTGAGTGTTTGTAGGCAAGTTATCAGAGTTCATTTTGCTGCAGGATGTGCTGTTATCTGATCCCCTAATCCTGTCTGTGCCCTGAGCTGATCTCATATAAGAAGAAAACCTAGAGGAAAGAGGGGTCCTATAGAAGTCCCTCTTATCTGAGAGCCCAGCAAGCACCAGGCTAGCTTTGTGGAAGGCATGCGCTGCTGCTGGTGATTCATGCCCAGTGGATCTGAGACAGGTTTCAGCAGAAGAGAAGCTTCTCAGCCTCTGTGGAAGCAAAATCATTAAGGAGAGAAGCATGAAGTGGTCAAGATGACTAGAGCTCTTCCCAGGACAAAATTTGCTGGATAGTGTGTGACACATAAACACATCCTTTACTTCCCCTGCTCTGCTTGCTTTTTAATTTGCAGCTTTCATCAGTTCACTAAGTTCGTTATAACATCCAACTGTAGTTTTGATAGACAGGTATTCAAGAGTCAGTGGAGAGCAATGCTTCCATGCAGCTGACAGTCTTTGATTAGGCCAAATAATTCTCTTGGATTCATGGACTGTGTGTGGATTCATTGACTGTGTGCTTAGTGCACGAGTCTAAGCCCAGGCATTCCCAGTGCCACTTGGGATAGCCCCAGGTATCTGAGACACCTTGCTGGACCTGCCTGCCTGGGACAGATACAGCAGAAGACCATCACATCTTTGAATTTAATTTTGTAAAGCATGGCTAATGTCAGGAAATGAGTTCGCAGTATCCAGGGCATAAAAAGTACAGTAATTTCACGAATACAAGCCGCAGCAATTTGACAAAAATTTTGGTGGAAACCCGGAAGTGCGGCTAATAGTCGGGGGCAGCTAATATGTGAATAATTTTCTGACATTTACAACCCCAGACGTGCCAGCCAGGGCGCCGAGCCAAGCACCTGACAGTAAAAGCCGGCATTCCGCAATTGTTACAGTGTTACTGTGTTGCCCTGGCTCCCTGCAGGCAGCACGGGGGGCGGGGAGAGAGGCGGGAGAGCTCTCTTTCCTCCTCTGCCGCGGCCCGGGGAGGACGGGGCGGGGGGCGCCGCCATTGCTGCAGCTCGGGGAGCCGATGGGGGCTCTGCGCCGCCATTGCTGTGGCCCGGGGAGGATGGGGGGGGGGCGCCGCCGTTGCTGCGGCTCCGGGAGCCGACGGGAGCCCCGCGCAGCCATTGCTATGGCCCGGGGAGGCGGGTGGAAGCGCGCGCCGCCATTGCCGCATCTCGGGGAGCCGACGGGAGCCCCGCGCAGCCATTGCCGTGGCTCGGGGAGGAGGCGTGGTGCTTTGTCCGCGCCCGCCACCAGCGCCACGGATGCGGGAAAGCTCCGTCCCCGCCCGCCGCTGCTGCCATAGGAGCGGGGGAAGCTCCATCCCTGCCTGCCACCGTGGGGCAGTGCCGACCCGGGGTGACCGAGCACAGTGGCAGTGGTGGGTGGCCCCGAGCCCAGTGGCAGCGGCGGCCAGCCCCGAGCGGCAGCACCGGGCTGAGCCACATGGCCCCGTCAGCAGCCCCTAGCAGGCCGAGCCTGCACAGTCTTAGCTCAGCCAGTAAACCCTGCCCTCCCGCGGTTCTGATACTAATTGCACGCGGGTCCTCGCTGCGAATGACAGAGCGGCTTGTATTCGGGTGCGGCTTATTTATGGACAAAAACCGAAATATTTGCCAACACCCAGAGATGCGGCTTATACTCAGTGCGGCTTGTATTCGTGAATTTACTGTATTTTAAAAATATTAATTTTCTCTGATGTACTATTCTCCTTTCCCCCTACTTCTGCACAAGTGTCTAATATTTGTCGGTGCCATAGACAGTCTCCAGAATGAGATAGCTGATTTGTGTAATTCAAAAAGGCAAATACTGTGTCCTGTTACTATAGCCCTGTCACTACAGCTATAATAGATGCATGCATCCTATTATTAGAACTACAGAAGGTGATGAACTGGAAAATGCAGACTAAGATAGGGCTTTCTCAGATCTTTAGAGGTTTTTGAATCTGAGAAAAAATGAGTAGTTTTTTACTATATTACTTCACTATACAGAGAAATGCTGTTTGTGAAGCTTATCTGAACATCCAAGATTTCTCTCTATTTAAGGATGTTGTAAACTAGATTTTCATTCAGTCCCATTTATAACCACAACTTGAGTAACCTATTAATTTAAAGGCATAATTAGCCAAAAAGAAAAAGTAAAAAAAAAAAAGAAAAAAAAAAAAGAAAAAGAAAAAGTCATGTCTACACATGTAATAACAGGAGATAATTCTTTAGGCATACAAGAAGTTTTTCAGTTAACCTGATGACAAACTCACTTCCAAATTGTGAAGGAAAATTAAGAATTTATTACTTAAGTGAAGCAAAATCCAACTTTCTGAGAACTTGGTAAACACAGATTTTTTCCTTTTATTAGAAGTCTGTATATTATGTGTTTGAACTATTCCCAGGACAACAGAACTCTGCCCATGAATAAGTAAAAAACTGCAAATTGCAAAGCAGATGTTCTGCTGACCTCCTCCCACTGGAATCTGCTAGCTGAGCTGCTTGGCTTATTCTCTCTTTCAGTCATCAATAAATCAGCACATCAAGAAAGTGGCAACAGAGGAAACTTTTAACTAAGTAGGCAGTAATTTAGTTGCAAAATTCTCAACAAAGCTGAGATATTTAAATGGAACCACATGTATTGCAGAAGGATTACAACTTAATCCCTAGTAAATTTTTATAATAGTCATCATTATTTCCTTGGCATTCAGCACTTGATAATATGACACTAGGAAAAAAGGATTTGGGATAAACAGGGAACAAATATCTTAATGGTGAAGTTCATTAGGCTGAGCAATAATGCCCTAGAGAAATAGTAAAAGTTTTATTACTTAGTGATATAGAAATTACCTAGACAGAACACTGGAAAAATGCAGACAATAATTGTGAGTTCCTTACCTTGGCAGACAAAAAGAAAAGGAAACTTTTTTACCATGTTCTATGTGTGAACATGGTAATCTATTAAATTATTTTAATCTCTAAACCCTATGATACTCTTGTCAAGTTGTCAACTAACTATGTGGCTAAAAGTTGTGTTGGAGATGTGCCTATCTGATGCCATGAATATTCACTGTGTAGCCCTAGAAAGTATCACAATCTATCCCACTTCTTTTCACTAATACTAAATAAACCTTGTAGTATTGTAAATGTGGAGGGGTTTTTTACTGCTATGAGATTCATGCTAATTTGTGTCACACTATTGACTCAGATCATATTAGCAAGAAATCTTTTAAATGTGCCCTGAGGTAACTAATCTGCTTTTGCATTGTATATTAGATTGCACAGCCCCTGAAGTGTTAAAACCAGAAAACCACCACAATGAGATTCAGTGCTGCATAAGAAGGAGATTTTGTACTCTGAAGCAAAGCTGGCCAAGCCTTCTAATCATGAAGTCAGTGCTGAGGATCTATCACCTTGCACACAAGCAATCCTAAGGGGGTATAATTAACAGTTATCAAATTTGCATACTTGTCAGATATTGCCCTTCTGCTTTCCTCACTGAGCTTCAGCTGACTCGGCACATCTGCTTTTTATCTTACTGTGAGCGTTTCATCCAACAGGGTGTCAAAGCTTCTGTTGGTGAGGAAGACTCAGTGGGAGTATTTTCAAGGTGCTGAGACTTAATAAAATGTTTCTGAGAGTATCATGAATTGGTTATTAATTTAGGAAGTTTTTATTATGAGGAAGCAGATTACAAATTGAAGTTTGCTCTTTCAGCCTTGGACATTCAAGACTGAGAATGTGTGCTGGAGGACTGTAAAGGCTATCAGACCACCATATTCAAAAGAGTTTTCTTTCTCAGAGAACAGATATCTTTGTTTGTTTCAAGGGGGCAAACCATGCCTATGACTCATCTGTGTCTCCTTCTCCTTCTATCCAAGGAATTCAGGCACCTCATTAAGTGGAGAGGAGAAATTCTCATGCTGAGCAGAAGGGGATTTCAGGGCTACAAAATTTACTCTAAAAGTTGTTTTCTTGTCAATCTTTTGTCTTCTTCAACAATTGCAGGGTATGGAAATAGCTCAGAACAGCACAAGGGGTGTATTTTAAAGCCTGATGTTGCTGCAGCTGCACAGAAACCATCACTTTATGCAAACGTCCCCATTCAGTCGATTGAACTGTGTAGAGAAACAAGTACGTGGAATGTTGGTAAAAATGTCAGAACTTGACCTAGAATTAATTCCTGTATTATTGGCCATGAGATAATATTAAAAACTCCGGAATTCTCTTGCAGTGAATTGCTAGATAACTGTCACAACAAAATTAACATCTTGCTTTCATTCATGCCAATTTTTAAAATCTGAATGTTTATATTACTGACTTCAGACTTGCAAAGTCTGTGTCCTGAGGCATAGGGAAATGAGCAAACTGTTAATAAAAAGGCAATAAATCTTTCTGTATATCCCTGAAATGTTACAGCAAGTACAGTAATTTCAAGATTATAAGCCGCACCTGATTGTAAAACACACTTCCGGGTGTCGGCAACGTTTTGTTCTTCGTCCATATATAAGCCCCACCGGATTGTAAGCAGCAGTTTTGTTTGCAGCGAAGTAACCAATTTGTAACAATCACACAATCGTGGGTTTTACTGGTAGGCGCTCAATTCGCAAGCTCCGCTCCCCCCATGGTGCTGGCGGGACGGAGCCCCCGCCTTCCCGCTGCGCCATGGGGCTGGAAGGACACAGCCCCCGCCTTCCCCCATGCCGCAGTGCCGGTAGGAGGGAGCCCCTGCCTTCCCCCACGCTGCCGGTGGAAGCCTGCCTCCCCCCACCACGCAACAGGGTAACCAATTTGTAACAATCAGGCGATCCCGGGTTTTACTGGCAGGTGCTCAATTCGTGAGCTCGGCTTGGCACCTCGGTTTGCACTACCAGGTTGGGAAATTTCCAAACTTTTTTCATATATTGGCCGTTCCTGAGCGTAAGCTGCACTTCTGGGTTGGGACCAAAATTTTAGTCAAAATGGTGTGGCTTATAATCGTGAAATTACTGTATCTTTCTCCCTTTTTGTACCAAGCCCCGTATTTAACTAACAACCTGCTACAGACCTTTCTGCGGTGTGACATGAATTTTGGGGCACTGAGAAGTGGTCAAACCTTTGTCATGTCCTGTCTGCTGTCCTCTTTGCCCAGGAAAAGCACCCAGATAAATTTTTCCTCCATCCTTCCTCTGTATCACCTCTCTGGTGTTTTGCTAAGGGGATGTATTAACCCCACTGCTAACAGCACTAGAATGAACTTCATGGTTTATGGAGGGAATCTTACAAGGATTAAGCATAGGGTTGGATGTAGAAGATGCACTCCTGAGATTTACAGTGATGAAGGTAGGAAGAGACCACCTGATCCATCCAACAGGATGTTTCCTGAGCCAGGAGCTTTGATACCACTACCTCCATACTAAGCTTGGATTCCTTGGGCATGACTAAACACAGTCTTTGAGAAGGGCATCAAAAAATGGCTGCCAAAAATGAAGTGAGAAAGAATTGATCATCTCCTTTGTACACAGTGGCTTATCACCTTCCCTGTTAGAAGTTTGTGTCTAATTTCTGCTTTGAATTTGGCTTCACTTCCAGCCACTAGCTCTTGATGTGCCTTTTTCTGCTACATTAAAGAGCCATTCAGTAACTGGTATTTACTCCCCATGAAGGTTCTTACATGCTATAATCAAGCTGTCTTCTGATCTGTCTGATAAGATAAACAGATTGAGCTCTCACTGTTCTCTCTTTTATTTCCCCTTCCAGACATCAAAACATATCTGTGGCTTATTTCTATATCCTTTGTAGTATTTCAACATCCCTTTTAAAATGTTGACATCAGGACTGTATATATTATTCCACATCAGTCCCAATAATGTCACACAGAAAGAAAAGTCAATTTCCTCCTCCTACTCACTATTCTGTTGTTTATACTGACAAGAATTGAATTAGCACTTTTTGCCTCTGTATCATACAGGAGCTCTTGCTACTCCATTTCCTCTTAGAAGCCAATGCTATTTTCAGTCAGTGCTTTCCAAGCTACAGAACACCTTTCTGCAAGAAGGGTTTGCATTACCTGTTTTGAAATGAATTATTTGATTTGTCTAGGGTTTACCCAACCATACCAGCGGATGAACCTCTTTCTGGTTTTAGCAGTTCTGTAATTCTTGCCAGTATTTAGTACTGCATCACTAGGGATTTTGTATTAGATTCCTAAGAAGGTGAGACAATTAAACACCATGAAATTTCTCACCAAATTCTACAGAAGTTCCTTGAAGTAACTTTGTCTGATAAAGATCCCCTAATGACAATTTTTTTGAAATCTTTGAGACAGGTATATATTAAGTCACTCATTATTTATTTTGTTGATACCCTAGAGAGCTCCTTTGTTCTTCACCATATTGTGTGATACTAAACTGAACAATTTGTGGAAGTCTGAATAATACCACACCTGTTCAATTTCCAGTGCCAGCAGAACTTGTAATCTCATGAAAAATGAGTACAGGGTTGTCTGATAACAGATAGATCCTTAAGGTACATTGACTGTCATTAATTGCTTACATTCACTGTGTACTCATTTTTAGGTCAGCTGGTATGCTACTTTGGCTGTGGCAGATCTACTTAAATGTCTGTGCAACTTTAAGGTCAGCACTGCACATTTAAATATTGGCACAGGAGAAGCATTTTCAAGGTCTTTCTTGCGCATTCCAACTGATATTGCAAGATCTAGTGGGAAATTACTCAGCTTACAAATGTAAAATATATTTATCATCTCTTGATCGCAAGTAGTGCAGGACTGACAGTTACAGGAATATATGTAATCTACATCCATCAATGTCCTGATTTCAGATGGGATAGAGTAAATTTTTTCCTAATTCCTGTGTTTTGGATTTAATATGAGAATAATGTTGATAACACATTGATTCTTTAGTTGCTTTAGTTGTCACTGAGTACTGCTTACACTAAGTCAAGGAATTTTTCTATGTCAGCAGGGGCACAAGGAGCTGTGAGGAAGCATGGTCAGGACAGCTGACCTGAACTGGCCAAAGGGATATTCTGTACCACAGACCATCATGCCCAGTATACAGACTGGGGGCAGCTGGTCCATGGGGACTGATCACTGCTGCAGGATGGGCTCAGCATTGGTCAGTGGGTGGTGAGAAATTGTATTGTGCATCACTTGTTTCCCCTGGGTTTTATTCTTTCTATTTTTCCTTTCTATTAGAGGTGGTGGTGTTTTTATTAATAACATTAATATATTTCACTTTATTTCAATTAATAAATTGTTCTTATCTCAATGCACAGGTTTTACCTTTTTCTGATTCTCCTCCCCCTCCAGTTGGGCAGGGAGGGAGAGTGACTGAGCAGCAGTGTGATGCTTAATTGCTGGCTGGGGTTAAATCACCACAATAAAAAAAGGCAATGCTACATCCTGCAACAAGATACACTTGATAATTCTAAGATCTCACTCTGTGCTTTCTGAACAGAGCCTGTAAAACCTTTTTTAGTATCTTTACATTTTCAGCACCATTATTAAAATTCCCATCTAGTATGTAATCTATACCAGTGCCAGGGCTTTTTGTTCCAAAAAATATCAGTTTCTTGATACTGTCCTCTAACTCAGAGAGATCAAGACTTCCTCCAGTGCCTACCACTTTCTATTGGTTGCTTATTCTTGTAAGGTGTTTCCTGATTTAGCAGTGACATGCATGAAGCAAATTTCAGGACCCCACAGAACCTCGCAACCTTGGACCTTTGAAGAAGGTGATGAATGACAGGACATCACCCTCAAATACATGTTAAAATTATCAGACAAGCACTAAAATCTAGTACCTCTGTATGTTTTGTAAAAGGAACCACAGTAAATGCTGGGTATTAACTTAGTTTACCATCTTGGGACAGAGTATTTAACTAACCTGCAACACGTTGCCACACAGAGTTTTTAGCATTCAACAGGAGCTTAGACAGCTGACATAGATGTAGGCATCTGAGTTAAGGATTTTTGGACATGTACAGCTAAATTAATGTGTAATGATTTTTGAACTGAATCCCACCCTTCTGGTTCCTTTATGGCAACCTGGAACTGAGCCTTTTTATTTTCTTCTTTATTTCCTTATATTTATTTTAGAATGTTGTCATCTCATACTGAGTTAATTGCCAAGATGGGCTAATCCTCTGAGGTAGAAGTGATCTCTGTAGTCCCTTAAAACTTTTCAGTCTCATAGTGATGGTGGGGTTTTTTGCTTTTAACTGTTTTTCTGTTCATTCTCATTATGTTTTAAAGCATTTTAGTTCCTTACTTTTATCCTCAATAGTAAAGTAGTGTTAATTTTACCCTTTTTCGTATCTACTCAGCCATAAAGGGGCACTGCAGATGTTGAGGCAAAGTCCTATACTTTAAAAATTGAGTTCTGCCTTCTAACACAGCATTAGATGTAGCTCAGAAAAAGACATTTGTCATTAAAAGAGAAGTTTGGGCTTTAGTCCATAAAGCCACCAATTTAGTAAAGCTTTCTGCAACACAGTTTGAAAATTCTTCTATTGTCAAACCATAATTTTCAAATTATCTCATATAACAGCATGACTGAAGAAGGGTTAAATCTATGTCCATTTGATCTTCTTGATGCTGAAAACATCTTTTCAGTTTCTCATACCAAGATTTATGTGTGAGAATCTACTAATAACCCATTAGTGCACTTTTTCACTCATTAGACTTCTTTCTTTTGTGCTGTTTGTTCCCATTAGCAAGACAAGAACAAAGAGTTGAGCTTTGTACTTGAAATGGCATGAAGTGTCCTTTGCAGCCACTCATATTTCCTGCAGATTTTGCTCCCTGTGCCTTGAGACTGCCTTTATCCTCTAAACTCCCAAACAAGTTATATCTTCTGTGTGATGGGATATCTTGACCTAGACACCCCTGCTGAGCTACAAGAGTGGAGATACGCGTTTGAACCTTTTGTGTTTGGGTCCCCTCAGCTCACAGGACTGAGCTCTTGGAAGGTTGGGATGTGAGGCTGTAAATAAAGTGGGACAAAGAATAAGAATAAGTTGGCAATATGATAACATGGGTTGTGAGCAAGACCTGGTTTTGCAATTGGTGTCACTGCTGAGGGTTGAAGGTTTTGTGATCAACCAAAATATGCTGCAATACTGGGATCCCATGCACTACAGCTGTCTGTAAAAGGCAAGCAGTCACCACTCAGTTGAAAAGTAGCCCTTGTTCTTACTGCATTTTCCTAAAACAAGGTGTAACACTAACTTTTCCTTTACAAGCAGACTGATTGGTCATGCACATCGAATATGACGTGCATAGGAAAACAATTTCAGCACAAGGCCCTGTAAGATGGCAGCTGTTTCGAGCACTTTCACCTAAACTCCCTACCTCTGGAAAATATACTTTAGCAAAATAACTTCTATTTTGGTCTTGAGCAAAAACTGGGTTTATTTATTATTCCCTGATCCTGCATTCCTCAGAATCAATGAGACTATTGATTGGCAGAGTTTAATCCATAATTTTGTGCTTATATTTCAGTTGAGCAGTCCTGAAATTGTATTTTAATTCTATGCCATATCCATCAACTAATTCTGTTGCAAATTGCAGGTAAATCTCTATTGAGGGCTATTTCCAATGAACCTCACTAACCCAAATATTTATCCAGCAAGTTCCTCTTGGCTCTAATGTAGAAAAGTTTCTGTTCCTCTGTCCTAGGAGACAAAGTACAAGTCAGAAAACACATTTGTGGCAAACAAAATTATTTGATCATGATCATTAAATGATTGGTTAAATAGATATATTTGACCATTTGTTCTTCATTTCTGTTTTACTATCTCTATAGTCATAAAAGAAAAGTTGTCAATATAGTCATCTAACCTTACTTGTTACATTGACAAAAATGGTGATTTTGAGGTTTCAGTTGGGTCCACACTTTAATTTTGCCAAAATGGCAAATTCACTTCATAATTAGAAGAGCTTCAAAATCCCCTTACCTTTATGATTGCAAAATAGGTTTTACATTCCCTATAGAAATGGATGCTTATTAGGAGAACTTTTAACCTCCCAATTACACAGAATCAAAGTTTACAGGCTTGCTGGAGGAAACCTGCCCTCATGAGAAGACACTGATTAACATAAACTCTCTGTCAAGCATTTTTAATCTTTTATTCATTATTTGCAGGACTCTGCTAAATCAGACCTGAGAATTTTTACTTTACTTTCCAGGAGAAAAAGCAAACTTATTCTCTGCATTTCTCACTGAGATTAAGAAAAATACTGATTTTTTCTCACTTGAGTCATAGCATTCTTTGAGGATTAAGAAATTAATGAAATTCTGATTGCTAGTGTTTACATGATGAAGTGAGCTTCATCACAAGTATTTTTCACAGATTTAAGGTTAATAATGAATGATTCAAAGGTAACAATCATGACTCCTTACACCCCAACTGTGCTGCCTGGGAGAAGGAAGGGACTCATCCTTGTGTTGTGCCCTTTCTTCTTCACATTTCCTTCTTCTGTGCTAGAAAAACTGTTTGCTGTTGTTTTTCTTTAAGTCACCCCCTGCTCATTTTTTGTTACTTGCACTGACTTGTCTCTTTCTACCCTTCATCCAGACCTGCTGCTGTAACGCTTCTCAGGCAACATGAAATTGTGAAAAATGGATTCATGCTGTTCTCACCTTTCAGCACAGTTTTTAAACAAGAGAAAATCAAAGCAAAAGCTCTTTTTCAAGTGAAAAAGAGCTGAGTAAACTAATTACATTTCTTTCTTATCTTTGTATTGTTCATGCAGGTTCTTTCTCTTCTCTTAACTCCTCCTTTCAAATTTCTCCTTTCTATCAATAACAACTTATATTTAAAACTTAGGAAGACAAATTGCCCAAACTTTTGGGCTTGTTCATGGGGATGACTTTGCCAAAATAAACTACTTTTCAGCCTTTTCAGAATATAAATTATTCAAGCTACATTTCAAGGCCTGGCCAAAATCCAGCAGGATGTTTATAAGAAAGTAGTCAGACAGTTCCTCTCCTCTAAATAAACTCCAGTGAAAGAGGAAAAGAGAAATAAAAGAGACATTTGAAGAAAAAGGTACCTCCAGCAGCATATCTAACACCCTGCCTGAGACAATTTTCTTGTGCCATCCCCTTCCCAGACAATTATGAACAGAAGACCTTCCCTTTCCAAACCCTTGAAGATGGAAATACTGCAAAATCCGCTCTTACTCCACTATAATGTATTATGTAAAAATGGTGCAGTGATAAATTGTGGCAGACACAAGCTCTTTGTCATAATCCATTGTTATGTTGTAATAGCTTCAATCTATTCTTAGGTTTCCTTGTGCTACTGATGCATTTTATTATAAACTCTTCCTTTTTTAAGATTTACACACTTCTGGCCTGCATCATTTTGAGTGACACATGGTTCCAGGCTCCAACCTGAGAGAGTTTATAGTCTCTGTATGAAAGAATTTATATTCCAAGTCAAATATTCAGTTGTAAATTCTGCCTCAACATCCTTCTGGCACCACATTGACACACAACTGTGTTCTCACCACCGCTGTCCTCTGATTTCTTTGTACTGTAACCTTCTTTACAAAGTAGAGAGATGTGACAAGTCACAGCTTCCTGTAAGCAAATAGTTGATCCTCTTGGATGGAATGAAACCTATGCACCCTGCTGTCCTTTTTGGGGGTTTTCCCCAGCAAAATTAAAACCTCTTATAAATTGCACAAGTTTGGCATTAAAAAAAAAAAAAAAATCTAAAAATTTGGCTTTCCTACTGCTTCCCTGAAGTGCAGAATGTTTAGCTTTTCCTGTGGTGGTGAAAATAATGTGTAGAAACTGGCTAAACTTTCTCAGAATAATTCCTAAGCTGTTGAAAGAATCAAAAGAACCCCCATCAATCAAGAAAACAAGCCATGAGCTCTACAAACTCTTTCCAAACACAAAAGGAAAGCACCCTGTGTACACACCACACTGAAACCTTGTGTTGCGGCTGACAAAAACAGAAAGGGCTGAGGAATGAGTAGCCAAGCCCAAGCAAAGAGCACAGACATCAGACAGGGTCCCTGTCTCGTTTCCCAGCATCTGAGAAGGTGAAGCACATTGTCTCTGTGCACCCTTAGCAGGGAGAGTCCCTCCCCTCACAAGCATTTGAAGCTTTCTGCAAACACGTGGAGATGGCACAAAACTAAGGAAAGTGCAAAAGAACATGCTGTGTAAACAGCAATCGTATCCTGATCCTTTGAGAAGGCTTAGGAAAAGTCCATCTCATTCCTTTCACCGTTGTTTTACTGACATCTCTGAGGCAATATTCCATGGGCTGTTTTTTGTTTTCCCTTCACTCATACTTTTGATCAATAGTAGTAACTACTCACATCCCTCTAAAGAGCTGACTGGGACTCTAAGAATCCCCTTCCCTGCTCCAGTGTGAAAACACCATCTTTAAAACACTTCTGGATTGACAGTTTTTAATTTAAAGTTTGTCTAGCTCTTGTCCAGTGATCTGCATCCTCCTCAGTACCTCTCAGATCACAGAGAAGGTCTGAAACCACAAGTTTTTGCCAAAGAATAAAAAACCTTCTCTCAGTCCTTACGGGCATCTGTCATGCGTCTGAAATATAATAATGACTAGGGAGATTCTGAGTACAGAGCCTAAGCTGGAAAACCTCTTTACAGGAGTTGTCTTTCATTCCAATCATGTGGGGAAGTGCTACAGTGCTTGTAAAGCAAATATTCAATTTGCATTGCTATCCACAATGCCAGTAATTAAGTCACGGGATAATTTGTTGTTAGTTGCAACTAATGGATTCAAGATGAAACATGTTCTTGTTTTATAATGAGCTGGTCTTTGGTATACTTCCTTCTTGCACAGAATCTGAATAATTTTACTCAAATGCCCATGTCTATAAATCCCTTAAAGGGCAAAAATTAAATGTTGTATGCAGAGATACTCTCACCTTTTGTAAGATCTGATGTGTTTCTACTGCAGCTCAGTTTTCAAGTTATATCTATTATTGGATGCTATGGATCCTCTTTTCCTATTCCAGTAGAAAATTCTGCAGGGCTTTGAAACACAGAAAGCACTGAAAGACAATTCAGTTGCCATGAACAACCCAGAATTCATCTCCTCTTATTAAACAGCAAAAGTGGGCAGGGATAGGAATTTTAGAGGTCAGTAATACTCATGGTCAGGAAGGGGAAAGACCTTCTGAACTTACAAGAGCAGGTTCTTGATCCCACTTTTCACAGCATGACATTTAGTGGAGCATTTGTTTCCTCTTCTTTCCTATAGACCCCTGAGATAATTTTACAAACAGACGCATAATTTGAGCTGTATCAGCAACCTCCCTTCTGCCCAAGGTCAGAAGGATTCCAAGGGAGCGCTGAGTGGGTTCAAAAATTATTCCCAGTAGTGTATGGATCCAGAGTTTCAGATGTGCTGAGAAAACACAAAGAACATTTGTGCCAGAGTCTCACATCACATGGTAAGAGCCAGCCATGAGATGTTTTCTCTTTAAATGCCACTTGTGCCTTACAAACTAATTAACAGAGGAATTTGCTTGCACTTCAGTTGTTCTCCTCTTTACGTAAGTGACCTAGAGGGTTGCATAACCCAGCACTACACTGTGATTCACTGCAATGCTCTACCATATTTAGTCTTATTAGCAGCTATTTGAGAAACACTGCTGCTCACTCTGGAGAGACATCATTTATAGTGCTATATAAAGGTCTCTATATTTTTCCCTCATGAAAAGGATTACTGCAGCATTCTTATCTGTAATGCAATCCAGAATAGAAAAGACTCATTGATTTTTGAGGAGGCGTTTTCAATATGGTGACCTGTTCCATACTTTCATTTGAAGTGTAATTATAGAACAAAAGACTAGGATGGGAAGTGCATGTTGTAGAGGAAAAAATCAAATGCACATTTTTTCTTGACATTTACTGAGAAAGAAACCTTGCCTGTTTTCTAAATGTTAATGAACAGCGCACACAAGAAGAACCAGAGCATTTCTTCACAGAGTTAAATACCTACCACGCTTACACCAATTGCAGTGACAGTATTCTGAAAAATAGGGTGAGGGCTGAATTTTTGCTCCTAATGTTAGCTCTTCTACTGGAGAGGAACAACCAGAAGACAGATCTTCACTGCATGAGCATTTTAACATCAAAGTCAAGGAATAAATCCCTTGTCACTTTGTCCTCCTGCACTATGACTGTAATTTTGTGGATTTTGACAGAGCTAGTCCTAGTTATATTGGTGCAAGTGGATGTGGAAAAGAAAGTTTGGTGATAGTGTTAGTCTGTCGTAATACCCGTAATTTTTGCAGCTTTAACCTGTGAATTTTATAATTCCTTTTGTCTCCCAAAACTTGAGACAATTCATCAGATTTGACACTCTGACAATTTTAACAGGAAATTATTTTTCCAGAAAAAAATAAACCTTTAATTCTGGTTAATCTTGATTTTTTATTTATGGGGAATGCCCATTTCCTGCCTCATCAGAGCAAACCTCAACCAGGCCCTACAGAATTTATCAGAAGCAATATAATTTTCAAGCTGTGAGACATTAGGAAAATCCTGAGAAGTGAAGAGCAAATTTCATATAAGCTATCTACCTTCTACCAAAAGTAATATTCAAGGGCATTTACAGGAAGAAGTCAACGTCTTTGGATATTTGGATCTTTCTAAGTTTTTCCTTTTATCATGAAGAAAATGAAAAAAGGAGGTGCCTATATTGTACATGTATCTGTATTGGGTTACTTTAAAATAAGATTTTTATTCTTTATGATCAAGTTATGCCTTTTCTTCTGCTATATATGATGTACATAAAATCTAAAAAGCCACCAGAATTGCTTGGTAGTTTTATGAAACTTTTAAAATTCAATATTTATACTTCACAATTATTAATTTTTTTGTGCTATTTCTAGTATGACTGTTGTTTTTCTGAGACTTGTGGAAGAAAGAGAAAGAAGCTAAAAGAAAGGGGATTGTTTTTTTTAGTATTGGGTAGAGGATAGAGGTGGATCAGTTCCTAACCATTTTAACTTTGGATTCATGTGTAGTAAAGACTTCAACAGTACTGTCAATATCATGAAGATCAAGGATACCACTGTGTGATATGATAGAGAGATATCAAATACTGCCAGATGACACATATACAAATATATCTTGCCTTTTTTAGCCCCTCCATCTTCAGGGGGAATATGCTTCTCAAAAACAGATATTCTCAAATCAGCAGGGCAACAGGGTTGTCACTGTCCCGATCACAGTTTTTCAGCCACCTCCACTGCAGCTATCACTCAGGATGTTGCCACGTGTTTCCACCCATCAGACAGCTACCAGATCTCATCTTCAGAGTGTCAGGAGCTTCCTGCAGTCAGAAGATTACAGTGTGATAGCAGGTCTGGATGAGTCAGCCCGGGGGCTATAAAGATGACAGATAGGATGGAACAGCGCTCAATCACAACCTTTCAGATCAGAGTCCTCTTAAGCAACTTGCATTTGTTGTAACAGCTGCCATCTGTGAACATGTTGATTCTGTTCAGAGCCCAGCAACCCCCTCCATCACAGTTTCCTTGTGTTGTCTGTCTGAATTGGAGATAGGAACACCAGGGAATCAAGCGAACAGGACTGGACATAAGGAAGTATTTTTTTACCCAGAAGGTATCATAGAGCTGGAACAGATCCCTGAAACAGTTGTACAAGCTCCACCCTTGAAGGTTTTTGGGATTTGTCTGGCTGGAGCCAGAAGTGCTAATTCTGAGTTGGCGTCAGTCCTTTTTTGAGTGGAAGGTAGGACTATATGACCTCCTGAGGTCAATTCCATTTTTAAGCTTTTGTGAAATCACCTTAGGTGTCCTGTAGGTAACCAACACCTCTTTTCACACTAATTTATAATGGAATTGAAGCTGATCACATGTCACCCATCCAAACCTCATAACACTGGGCTAATGCTTTCAGGTAAAGAACAGGGATCACAGTTCTGATGACTGCTGGGATTTCAGTGAGGAACTCTTCTTTGCCCAGTGCTCTGAATACTTTACTTTGCCAGGATTTAAAACTGCTTTCTTCTTGCTGCAGGTCTGCTGGTTTAGCAAAAACTCCTGTTGAATTTCACTATTAATTCAGTCCCCCACACCACTGTCCCTTAGACCTGCATATCAGACTGAGCAATTTATAAAGATAGTGGAAAATGACTTTGGGGTAGTAAAGAAAAGTAGCTACAACAGCAATTTGTAAACATACACATTTAAACAGAGATGAAAGAGTAGTTAATGTCTTTTTGTCACACTGGAAAAGATGGAGCCCTGAAGAAACCAGCTGTGACCCCGCTGAGTATGTATTTTTTGTGGACTGTTAATGAACTGAAAGTGCACAGAAATTTGCAGATAACATGAAGGCGAAAAGTGTGTAAGCACTCTGGAGGACAGGTTCAAAACTAAAATTAATCTGGATAAACTGAAAAAGACTCCCAAAGCATGAAATCTGAAGGATAGAATTCTGCAAAGAGAAGAGCAAAGTGGTCCACTAAGGAGACACTGAATGAATGAGTCTAAAATGGGAAATGATGCAGTAGGGAGAAGTACTACAGAGCATAATGGATAAGCAAGAAAATAAGAGTCAACTTTGTGAACCTGCAGGGTAGAAAAGACAGCTCTATATCTGTATTAACAGGGGAGTTACACATAAGACACAAGAAGCAATTATTCTGCTCTATTTGTAACAGAGTAAGCCGCAGCTGGAATAGTGGGTTCAGTTGTGGTCTTTGTACACTGAAGAATTGTAAAATTATTGGAGCCTACAAGAGGGTTAAAAAACTTAGAAAATATGATTTAGGAGGGAAGAATT
Source organism: Catharus ustulatus (assembly GCF_009819885.2). NCBI lineage: Eukaryota > Metazoa > Chordata > Aves > Passeriformes > Turdidae > Catharus > Catharus ustulatus. The sequence goes on from NC_046222.1 coordinate 59,426,140, forward strand.
GGGTTTGTTGTAGGAATTTTTGATTATGCAAAGGACTGCTCTAGGGATAGTGATGATTCACTTTATGGTTTGCAGTGTCTCTGCCAAACATCCACTGAAAAAATTTAAGAACTGATTCCTTCCCAAAAGAGATTGATGGAATGCATGATATCTTTGATGTCCTCTTCTACTCTTCCAGGACACGATAAGTTGGACACAACTGCATTGTGTTCTGAGGAGTTATCTTGCTAATCCTCTTGAAAATCCCTTAGCCAGTTTGGTGGATAATTGTGTGAGAGCAGTGTGGATGAAGCAATTAAAACTGAGGACCAGAGGGCAAAGAAATACTGCCAGAAACTCCTGCTCAGATCAATTCTACTGGCTATATTTAAATCCTGCTTCATCTGACACCTTGCACCAATGTCCTGCGTCATCCCCAGGACATGCATGTATTTCTGGGAACTGCTTCATTCAGGCTCTCCAACTCCCTTCTCTTCATGCAAGCAGCACATCCTGACACACATCTCTGATATTCCCCCTACAGAATTATTTTGCAGAACCTAAAGTGGCCTCAGAAAAGTGACATGTAGGCAAAAGGTTTTCACCTTTTTGAACAAGACTTTACTGCTGGGTAGTCATGGGAACATGGCTTCCTTCAACTCCAAATCTGTATAAATGTACATCTCATTGTTCTAGTCCATGAGCAATGAGTTATGATTTGAGAGGTAGCACAGAGAGTGAGAAACCTCAGGAAAAAGCTCTTTACACAAAAGATGTAATCTTAATACTGACACAAACCTCATTGCTGTGTTTCTTCAGCTACCCAGAGATTTTATTATATTTTATATTTTCAATACTTGTCTTAAAATTTCCACACTCCATGAGGAAGAAAAGCATTGTATCTTTCTGCAGATTGAAATGTGGATTGGAAATGTCGATGGCTGAGATAATGATAGGAAGTCTCTCCACCTCCAATGCTCTGCCAGCATGTCCTGCCCTTCCAGGGCCTACTGGTGATGTACATCACTTCCACTGCACAGTGTAATTCTCATCCCATGTTAAATTTGTTTCATGACATATTTGTACAGTCTGCAAACCAAAAACTGTGATAAAGTGTCACTGCCTAATGGCTGTCCCAATGAATTGGCTGCTCCAAGTTTTGGAATCCTACACTCCTTTATATCCATCCCCATGCTATAATTCTGACTTGCTATTACCCAAAATGGAGCCCTTTTTCTCTGAGTATTCCCCTTGCATGAACTATTCTATGAGATTTCCTGAATAAGTTAGACCTTCACTGGGGAAATCAGACTGACTCCAAACATTGTGATGTGGATAATTTTTGAAGTGTGACTTTGTGTGTTGCTGATTTTGAGGTTCTGCTCCTGGGAACAGTTTGGTGAATGTTGCACTGGTAATAAGCATGCACATAGCTAATAAATAATGACTGTAGTTGCTGCTTACAAGCTACAGTTTCATAGTAGGCTGCAATACTTAAATATATACTAGCTGTTACTATTAATTACTATTACTGTTGGTAGGTATATGCATATACACATACTTTTCTGGTACAACCTTTGAATAACTTAATATATACATTTGCCTTATTAGGGGTAAGTATACTTGCAATAATAATAATAATAATAATAATAATAGTAATAATTTGCATAAATCTGGGATAAAGATATTTAGAAAATGAATCTTAAATTTCCTTGTATGTTATGAAATCATTATAGCATCACAAACTCAAACCCAGTGTCACAGCAACCCTTTAAGTCACAACTGTTGCCAAAAAGCAGGTCTATAGAAATTACTATCAATACCAACAGGCTTATAATTTTGACATTTCTTACTTTATTTTCTAACATGTATCAGAAAGCTATGAATGACAGCAGTGGAAAAAGTAAAGCATCACAAGAATACAGAGTACATCCTGGTTACTATCCTTACCAGTGGCTGTAACTCTTCTGATGAGGATGACCATTTGGTGCAATGTAGACATTACAGAGCTGGTTCCCAAGGTGGGATTTGAGGACCAAATAGTAGAAGAAATGTAACCTGAGGGGTGGAGAGAATTTTTCTGAAATGTCTAGCAGTTCTGTTTTGTAGTTTCAAAACAAGCAGTAGCAGAGGAGAGGAAAATGAGGCAAACATGAGAGATGGGAGAAAGCAGAAATTAAATAGCAACCATTCAAAAGCACATGAGTGGGGAGAAAAGGGACCTTCAGACTAAAGTACCAAAATGTAGGGTGGGCTGTTGTGATCATAGGCAGTTGGATCATTGCTGGTAGGGGGACTGGGAAAATGCTGTCCTTCAACCGTCCTCTTGTTCCCAAACTAATTCTAGCCTGGGAACACAGCAAAATAGTCTGAACCTCTAGGCCAGTGACTCATTTCATTGCACTCAGCAATGCTGGTCATTTACTGGAAAGACCTGTCCTCCTGGATCTCCCCATCTATCTGGAGTGGAGATTTCCATCAATATTACAAAACACGACATACAAAGAACTTGCACATCTCTAGAGGTGATGTCAAATAGCTGATTTCATCACTGTTAGATAGATACAGAAACTAGATGTTCCATCAACAGGGAGCAGCTTTTCTTCCTGGACACTTTGGCTTCTTTCCCTATCTGTAGTGACATATTTGCACATGCTGGAGCCCATTATACTGCTTGTGGGTTTTGATGTAGTTTGGCAAATAGATAATTGCAATTCAGCATTTGTGTCCATTTGTTCAGAATCATGGTCTCACCAACTCTGCAGAAAAAGGGCTTGCAAAAATTAAGGAAGTTGGTAAAACAGGCATTTATTTCCAAGTTCTTCTGTCTGCATGAGAGGATCTAAGTGCACCCAACTCCACTCATTCATGTTTTCTGGTTCCAACAGCCCTTGTCTGCCAGGACATGTCCCAGGCTTTCTTCTTTTTCAGTGGCTAGTCCCAGTGTTACCACCAAGGTGAACCAGAGACTTCACAACCCATGACATACAGAAGTCCACTCTTCCTGCCACCAGAAAGCTAGTGATAGACTTTTCAGTCACACAAATCTCCTTTCATTGATAAGAGCTCATTTTAATTCCCACTGATCTGATGCACAACCTAAGCACTTCCTGCAGCCCTGGCTATTCTAGACAGAACGATATTTCCCAATGCTTTAAATGAGTTCGCCTGGAAGAGCTCATAATAAGGAAAAATACACTGAACTGTATTCACTGAGAGCCTTCAGCTGCTTTTTCTTCAAATTATTTCATCAAAACTAATGAAAAGTTGATCCAATTTCCCCTAGCTTCACTCACTTCACTTCATCCCTGAATAGCACTAAATCATCAGCAGAAATTGTTTTAAGTATTAATGTTTCTGGAGGGAAAAACTGTTCTGCAGTGTTGTCACAATGTATTAGTGTGGGTAGGCATGAATGATGTGTGTGGCTGCCACAGGACCACAACCCTGGCTCCTCCTCCAGGTCTGTGTAGACCTGTCCCCTCATCCTCGCTCATCCGCTACAGGACTTCATAGTCACCACATACTCAAGAATGCTAATCCAAGAAAAAATCTTCAGAGCTGTTTGTGTCCACAATCGTGTCTCCCTATACACTCAGTGAGGGATGCTTGTTGGGGCCCAAAGCAAGACACAAAACCCCAAAGATGTGAGCATAAACAACATATCACACATCAACTTCTCTCCAGTCTTGCACTGTCAGAGTTTCCAGTTTTGCAGCCCTGGGGGGAAAAAATGGCTTAATCGGTCTCTTGGTCTTAGGTTTGGGAGTAGGCAGCTATGTTTGGTATTGTCAACACAGCTGTGGTTGTCAGAGTAGTCACAAAATGGTTGTTTCTAAAAGGCTAGAACTAATGTTCTGAGATAAGCCTTCTGATATGAAATTGTCTGGTTAAATTTTTCTCTATGCACAGGGGAAGCTGATGGGGGGCACTAGCAGAAAATTGTTTTAAGGACAGCATATCAAAATGCTGGCAGCACATAGATTTGCAAAAACCACAAGTACATAACTTGATTTTGTGGACAAATTATGCAACCGTCTGTATTCTTGCTCAAACGGAGACTTCAATCATATACCTAAGCCCTGCTTTAAATTATTTGCATATGTATTTGTCTTTAGAGGCAGCCATACCACTGTGATAGGGAATATAAATGATGTTTTTAATTTTTATGGATTCCAGTTTCATTCAAATTGGTCTTAGCTGCCTGCTCACATCTCAGCAGATATAAATTTTGCTGGCAGGAATAAATGCAGCTTAAAATTGTGTGATGTGAATTTGGCTTCTGCTTCTTTTTGCTCCTTGGTTTTAAAAAACAACTCACAGGGTGATCATTAGACATACATCTACATTAGTTATTAGCTTCAGCTTTGAAGTTATCTACAAGGACTCTCAGGTACATAACAGAGCTTGTACCCACATTACAGCTATCTAACAATATTCCTCATCAAAGTGGAGCTGTAATACAGCTTTATCAAGGATGCCTTTTCCCCCTTTCTGGACAGGAGAGGAACTAGGAGAGGCGTGGAAAGGTGAATGATTGATGCTGGTAGTCTCCTTGTGCTAAATCCTACCACAGCGAGGTAAATTCAGCAGACCTGGCAGAGGATGGCACGGGAGACAAGGATGGCCCACGCTCTGTCCCTCAGTGCATGGGCTATGTGAGACTGGTCTGGATGGGTGAGGAAAACCATAAGCCCACCTGCAGGTCTCTGAGCCTGATCCTATTCTAGCCCTGGAAAGGAAGAGGGGGTTTCCTTCCCTAGACAGCATAGGATAGCTGGTCAGGGGAGCGCAATCTCCCCTGCAGATCTTATGTGACTTTGTGAGCTTGAAAGAAACAGAAGTTTTTGTCCATGTAAGGACTTTTCCTTTCAGCCCTTGCAAAGGGTGAGTGCCCAATAATAGGAGAAAATAAATGATGGCAGGAGAGCAGGGGAAAGATCCAGTCCTTAACGTGATTCTTGCTCTTCCTTCCCTGGAAAGCTCAGGCAGCTCCTATAGCTGGGATATGAGTCATGTACTGCACTTCCATTTACACTGTCATGTCTCTTCTAAGGATGCTTAGTATCACTACTGCTCAGTAGTGGAGCCTTAATCTCTCCGTTAAACCCAAGCCCATGTGTTTCTGGTTAATAAGCAAGATTTCTAAAAGCTGAAGAACTGACACTCATTAAGATGACTAGTCCCTAAAGTAAGGTTGTGAAAACAGGTTTACCACTCAGCCCTGGGAGTATTAGCCCAAGGAACTATTAACATTTATTTACTATTGTTGAATCCCTCTGAGAAAATTAGGTTATCACTTCATACAGATTAATCAATTACTTTGCTTCAACCTACACGTGTCAGATTTTATTACATTCTCATATACTTTACATCAGTGATTATTTGAAGGAGGAAAGTACCAAAGATAACAGAGGAAGAAGTGTAAGTTGCTGTGTGCAATGAAATTTTATGCTGCGTGCCACAATATTATAATAATGAAACTGAAAGATCAGTATTACATTGCCTTCCTTTTTAATACAAACAGAAACTTACATGTAAATCCACTTAAAATTTAGTATGAAAGGTGACCACTGTGAAAGGAAAGCAGAATAAAAGAAAGCAAAACTTATACACGATTTTCTAAATGTTTCTAAATCTCTAAATGATATTTGTCTGAATCATGGTCAGTCAATACCACAGCAGATGGTGCCTGACAATTTCAATCCTGTTACAAACAGCATCACCAAAAACATCCAGATTTCTGTATTGTACAAAATCTAGCACACAGGGAGAGATGCTCCCATATCCTTAGTTATCATCTCACTTCTGTCACATAGATTATTTTTGAGACCACAGGGCAGAAATTAACAACAGAAATTCATGGTCTTTCTTCACCAAGAAACAAAGTAGTTTTATTGAGTGTTTGCCCACAGTGAAGAACCATAAAGATTCTGAAAGCCAACACCATAAATAAAAGAGAGGTGGTAAAATAGCATCAAGAGGCTTTCATTTTAGCCAAAAATAGATCAATGTACTTAGAAGTTAAATATTGATCAAAAGACAAGACATCAATCAGATTTCACTGGTTTTTAGCAGGTCAGAAGAGCAGAGTGTTCAAATTATTAGCTAGATAAAAGAGGTACACTTTGTAACTCTGCAAACCACAGGAAAATAGATACTGATCTTCACATTAGCACTGAACACAGCTCTCTTGATGTGAGCAAGTAGCTCACATCTCCAAGGAATGCTGTCTACTCACGTAGCTGAGGAAGACTCAGGCATATTCCAAGTTGGCTTATTGGAAACAAGAGGTTGAAGAAATCCTGCTAACATTGTACATAATTGAGGCCCTTAAAACTAGAAGTAGATAGCTAGCAGCTGATAACTTAATAGAGATTCTTGAGCAGTGCCTGGAAGTTCTCTAGGAGGGAGGCTCAGTTTTCAGGTCATCCTGTCAATCACTTTTACCCTAAAATAAAGGACCAACCAGACCAAAAACACATATGGAATGGGCATAATGGCACTGATTTCATAAACTGCAATATCCCAGAAAGAAGCTACTAAATATATCTACAAAATTCTATGAGATGGGAGATATTATAGCACATTCTTAATACCAAAAACCCTTTCATACACACTTGTTCAGAAAAGGACATTCAAAGGTAAATGAAGGCTCCCAAAAACAAGCCTCTTCATTGTTGGAAATCTAGTGTCATTAATATGACTCTACTCTAAGCAAACAGAATGAGAAATTATTAAACCTTCAATTAAGCACTGTCAGATATAACTATGTGAAAGCACTACCATGCAAGATGAATTGTTAAACAGCTAACAGAAATAGTGGATAAAGGAAAATTATTTAATATAGAGTATTATGAAATTACAGATGTTTCAGTCAAGAGTAATGTGCCATGCATGAGATGGTCAGATGTTTTCCTGTCACTTGTAAGTGTTGTTTTTACTTTCATATTCCATACCTGAGGTTGCACAGTAATGCCAACAGACCCCAGAGGACCCTTAAAATGACTGCAGACCACTTTGCAGGAGGTTTGGTAGCCCCCATAAGACAGAATGACACATCCCATTCTGTTTGCTTTCTAAAGCTGCTCTAATTTTTCTCTGCAGTTTGCAGGAAACTGTCAAAATTCAGCAGACAGAAAGCCCCCAGGCTAAAGAAATACTTTCTCCCATCAAATTGCATTTAACTTTGTTTGAGTTATAAACTGTTAAAAACCACAAGATCCCCATTAAAGCCTGAAAAGCTCAAGAAAAATTATTTCCAGCAAAGTGACAAAACAAGTCTAAAAAGAGGAGGGGAAGAGGATTTATTGATTTATTGCACTGCCAAGGAGCACCAGTAGGTTCTGGGAGACACCAGGCCATGGGGACCTGTGCCAGCTCTGGTTGCTCTGGTCATACCTCTCCTCACAGTCTCCTCTGGCCAACAGCTGGAACAGCAGCTGGAGCACTGTACCCCTGTGCCAGCAAGGCTAAGTCCCACATGACAACCTGCTCCAGAGGAGGTAAAGATTAAGCTTCCAAAGACTTCTTTCAAAGTTTTCTTAAAAAAAAAAAAAAAAAAAAAAAAAGAGAGTAAAAGTTAAATTTATAACCACCTGAATAATCTTAGTTCTCTAATTAATTCTCCACATCCATCATGATATAGTCTACTTTTATTCCTGTGTGCTATTTTTTCCCTTGTTGTGATCCAATTCATCCCACATAGTGTAATGATATTCCTTGCAGAGGGGAAAGAATAGTGATAGCACATGCAGCCATGATATGATTTTTCCTTCACTTACTGTGCCCTTGTAATGCAATGCTGATCAGGTCTTTTTACCCCCACAACAACATACAAGAAATATTGGTGACCTGTTATGCATTTGATGAATTTTCTTTAATAATTTCTGATAATTTCCCACTAACTTCCCATTTCTGATGTGTCACAGAGTTGTTTTGTTTAATTTAGTTTTGTCTATAAACTTCCTTACAATCAGAAAAACTATTGTCATTTAATCAATGCCCCTAGCACCAAAAAATTTTATTATTATTATATTTTTCTCATTACTAATATATTTTAAAATGTTTCAGCTATCTTAAGTGGTGAGCTAAAATAACTTTTATTGTAAGATTACTTCCTCTTTGAGATTTTACTGATCAAAATTTTTGCCTGACAAAAATATTTTCTTAATTTTTTTTTAAATTCACATTTCTGCCTTATAATTCCATGCCTTTGTTTCTATGTCTTTTTTAAACACCTTCACCAGGTTCACTGCTTATAATACTCAAAACTTGGTAGGCAGTAAAGTTTTCAGTTAATCAGCATATACAAAGTTAAAGCTTTAATTTAATTTTAAAGCTTTTAATTTAGCTTCTCCAATATTTTTTTGACATTTTGACAGTGATGTTGCAGTGGCTCAGACACTGCTAAATTCTAATGAACAATTAATCTGAGCTGCATAATTTAACTTCAGAGTATACAAAAATCAGAATTTAACTACAACTGAGCATGACCTACAACAAAAAAGTTAAAAAGTAAAGGCAGATAGAAGATTATTACAGGCAACTTAAAGGTAGCTAGTGAGCCCTTATTTTAAGATATTTTTTAACCCTTTCTTGTATCAGTGAAAGGAAGATGAATCAACTACGAAACCTGGCCAGAACAACATAGAGTCATGTAGCTCTCTGAGTAGTGTAAGAGCTCTAAAAGTAACAGTTTCAGGATAGAATTCAGCATCATAAAATGTAGCTTTTCAATAAAAATTTTGAAAAAGGTTTGGAATCCCCCCCCACTGGAGGTGTTCAAGAACCGTTTGCATGCAATCCTGGATAACATCCTTTAGGATGAGCAGGGAATTTGGACCAGAGGACCCAGTGTGGTCCTTTCCCACCTGATCCATTCTGTGAACACAACCACAGGACCTCCAAAAAGGAAACCTCTGTTGTTCTTGTATGGCTCTGAGATGCACACTTGAAATTAAGAAATCACAGACAAGGCTTCATGTTTACACCTTTAGAGAACCTTTACTACATTTTATGGCATTTATATGAAAACATCCCTTCACTTACAGCTCAGGCAGATTGCACACTAGTGAGAAACTCCTAGAAAGACTAATGAAGAGCAACAGCTGCCCTACATGGATTTCAGATATTTTACTGCAAAGGTTAAGTACACAGTGTGCTCACAGTAGAGCTTTGAACTTGGGAATAAACCCTTTTACTTGTAGAAGTGAAAAGTCCTTGGCAGATGTCTTACCAGAAACTGGGTATTTCTATACAATTTCTTCAGCTTATGAGGAGAGAAGGACTCCAGCCCCATTGAGCTCAGTACCGAGTGTCAGCCTGTCCTTGGTTGATGAGGAAGCCGGAGTCAGCAGAAGTGATGGGCTCTCTTCACATTCAACCTCCAGGCAAAGCATTTTAGAGACAGCTGGGGTGAAAGATGACATAAGAAGAAAAATTTGAATATTGCCTCACAATTTTTCTGTCAAATCAAGAAACCCATCAAAAAGTTAGGAAGAATTGAGGGAATTATTACTCCATGGGAGATGTCGTACAACTGGAGTGGAACTGTCTATTCCTGAAGATGATTCTCATTCTTCCAAAACACACAGGTGTCTGAGGGAAGGGCCTGTGGCAGGATCTCAAACCTCAGTTTAAATCTACAGAGGACACTTAAAACCAAAGGACATAGTACTTCCTTATAAATTGTTTATTAAAATTATTCTACCTATTAATGCAAAAAGCAAAGAACTGCAGCTGAATTTATATCACACATGCAACTTTTCATATCTGAGGAGGTCTTTCTGCACAATGTTCATCAAAAGCAGAGTTAACTACTGTCTGTATTGCAGAAGCAGTTTATTATCCCAACGTACTCTGTGGACTGGACTGACTGATTATATCAAACAGGAATGTGTACAGTAATTTCACGAATACAAGCCACACCATTTTGACTAAGATTTTGCTCACAAACTGGAAATGCAGTTAATACTCAGGAGCGGCTAATATGTGAATAATTTTCTGACATTTACAACCTCAGAAGTGCCAGCCAGAGTGCCGAGCCGAGCAGCTGCAAAGCCAGCATTTCGCGATTGTTACAAATTGTTACTCTGTTGCGCCGCGGGTGGAGCCTGGCTCCCTGCAGGCAGCACGGGGGGCCGGGGAGAGAGGAAGGAGAGCTCTCTCCTTCCCTCCTCTGCCGCAGCCCGGGGGAGAGACGGGGGGGCCCCGTGCTGCCACTGCCGTGGCTCTGGGAGGCGGTGGGGGACCCGGGCCGCCATTGCTGCGGCTCGGGGAGGCAGCTGGGGCCCCGCATCGCCATCGCTGCAGCTCAGGGAGGCGGCGGGGTGCTCCGTCCCTGCCCGCCGCCACCGCCACGGGAGCTGGGGGTGCTCCGTCCCTGCCTGCCACCACAGGGCAGTGCTGGGCTGTGGTGACCGAGCCCAATGGCAGCGGTGGCTGGCCCCGAGCGGCCCTGCCGAGCGGTAGTGCCGGGCTGGGCCACCTAGCCCCGTCGGCAGCCCCGAGCGGGCCAAGCCTGCATAGCCCGAGCTGAGCCAGTAAACCCCACCCTGCCGCAGTTCTGTTACTATTTGGCAACTGTGTTGCACGCAGGTCCTCGCTGTGAACTACAGAGCGGCTTATATTCAGGTGCGGCTTATTTATGGACAAAGAACGAAATGTTTGCCAACACCCAGAGATGCGGCTTATACTCAGTGCGGCTTGTATTCGTGAAATTACTGTACATTGATTGCACATTGATTTAGAAGTACAGTAATTTCACGACTATAAGGCACACCCTTTTGACTAAAATTTTTCCCCGAACCCGAACATGCACCTTATAGTCCGGTGTGCCTTATCTGATGGACAAAGTTCAGAAATTTGCCTACCCAGAAGTGAGAAATGTGAGCCACGGGAGGAGCTGGCAGGGCCGCGGTTGCCAGGTGGAGGCGGGGAAGAGCAGCAGTGGGCACGCCCCGGCCCTGTGGAGGCGGGACGGCCCCTCCACAGACACGCCCCAGCCCCGTGGAGGCAGCACGGAGGGGCGGTGCGCATGTCCCAGCCCTGCTGGGTACAGGCGGCTCCAGGGGCCCATGGTTGCCGGGTTGAGGCGGGGCCTCGGCCAGCAACCGATATACAAAAATGTTTTTGATAAACTGTTACTGCATGATCAACATGGGACTATTCCATATATTCCAGCCACCCTTAGAACTGCAAGAAATGCTTGTAAATGTGAAGTGTGCTCTGCAGTCAACTAGCTTGAGTTTGGCCATACATCATCTGTGACAACATTATGACTCCACTGCTAATGATGACTTTGGGATACACCTTTCTGCCCACAGACAAATGGAGAAGGATAACAAATGGTTTCTTGCCAATTGCCTTCATCTATACAAAACAGCAAAGCATTCAAAAGATAAATCAACAGGTAAAATTGTGGACTGTATAGCAATGATTTTGACTTCTTTTGTCTGGAATTGCAAGTTTCAAAACTACTGAAGTTCCTAAATTTGGTATGTCTGAAGCAGTGAGGAAGTATAGCCTGCATCATGGATCCTTCCATGTCTAGTGATTGACAAAATATTAAAAAGTTTTTATGTTAAGAGGAGTTCCTACAGAATGGTGGGGATTTCTACCTTGAAACTTTTAAAATATTTTAAAATATATTATTTTAAAATAATATATTTTGGGAAGAAGCAGACATATTTTTGGTGGCTTTTATTTCTCTCAAAAACTCAATACTTCTTACAACCCTTCAGAAATTTGAATACTCTATATATGATGAAGTGTATGGACTCATAGAAAAGTAAAATGTAATAGAAAAAAATCAGGTTTGTTGGTCAAGAATGCCATTCCTATTTAAAAGCATGAACACGACAAAGTAGGTAAAAGAGGAAGTGCGACATTATTTAGAGACATAAAATACATATAAATTTCTCTTTCAATTGAGGAACAGTAGTACATTATCTTAATCTATTACCTTTCTTAAAATAATACAATTACTTTTTAAGGAAGACATAAAGATTCCTGAAAGGTTGAAACTTGACAAAAAAGCTAGATCATAGAAATATGTATGTGTGAAAAAAAATTGTGTACTGAAAAATTCAGTAGGAGATTTATACAGATTTCAGGAATTTTACATTAGAAAATAGGTTATATTCAACCATAAAATCTTGTTTTGGTTTATTAAACCATATGGGTTAAGAACTACTTTATTATGTCCAGCTTAAGCTATACCCAGACTAGTTCTTCCAATTTTGAGGGGATTATTTCAGTGAGCAGGTTTCTTTCTTGTTTTTAGCTATCCATTCCATAAAGCTGTCTGCTCTACTCTGTTCTTCATTTTTACCATCAGTAAATGTTTCACTAAGATATTTTCTCAACCAGAAACATTGTCATCAACAACTTGTTAAAGAAATCCCATTTATTTACTTCTCTATGTAATCTATCCATGTTAGCTTTTCATTGCATATGGAGAAAATGAAGAACTTTTGTGGTGACAGATTCTATGCAATGAACTTGGACAGTTAATGGAATGTGAAACATGTGGGTATAAAAGCAAACAAAATAAACACACTGATTTTGCTAGCATGTTTATTTTTCTAGCATGTGGTTTGAGAAAATGTGTGTTCATTCAAAGTGCAAAAATTCATGTGGTTTTGTGCAACAAGTTTTAATCCTTGTTTACAGGTATGCAGCTTTACATTTGTCAGAAACACTACAGTATAATTACTGTTGACACTGTATTGCTGACACACAGCTGCAGCAAGGAGAGAATAAAGGAGTGACATTTGTTGTAGAAAATAAAAACACCAAATAGGATAATTCTTGCTGTCTCCCTTCCTCTGCTTACTTTTCCTTTCATATGTGTTAGCACATTTCTTGTATATAAAAATAAAGACAAATCTATATATTTCTTTGAAATAAAAATAAATAAATGAAAGATCCTGAACTTGGAGATAAAATTTCTTTTCCTCCAAAGGTGTTTGCAAACTCCACTTATGAAAAAGTTCCATCTCTGACTACTCAGGACAGAGCCCAGTGCTATGTGACAGATGCAAGGAGCACAGTCAGGTTGGTGTGGGGAGGCTTTTCAGATGCTACAGGACTCTAGCAAGAACAGATACTCCCTGTTTTCATCCTTTATGAGTGACCTAACTTGATGGCAGACACATGGCAACAGATTTTCCATCATGCCTTTTATGCAGCAAAACAGCTCTGGTACTAAAACTCTTCTTACAGCTGTGCTTAACTTCGTGAGAACTCTCACAGGGAGCAAAATTGCCCTATTTGACAGGGCAAGATCCCCAAGGAGAACTTGAGTACATGCATGGAGGGAAGTGATTACAACTCTTATTTCAAAGTTCTTTACATAAGGAATGAGGGATTCTCTATTTGTAGTTGTATGTTGTTTTTTTTCTTTTCCTCCCCACAGAAAAGAAAATGTGAAATACATTCCCAAAGCCTGGCAGTAACTACATTTCGAACTTACTCAGGTTTACAGAGAAGCAAGTAGTAGATCTGTGACTTCACTTCAAGCTAAGGCCAAGTTCTCTCTAATGTTTTCCTGTGCAGCAGTGATTTGGAAAAACAATACCTCCCACGACTTGCAATGCAAGTTGTTGTTCCCTGAGCATGTTCACTGAGATTAATTTGAACAGAATTAGTGGTTTTATCTAAAGGTTTCTATCTAATTGTACCCCAAACTTATCACATTATAATTTAGGAAGTGCTGCTCAGCTGAAGAACAATTAATAGATAGGATGAAGGGTGACAAACAGTCAGGGGAGTGACAGTGTAGGTTAAGAGATTGAAGCAGGTGTGTGAAGCCAAGTTAGCATCCAACGACAGAAAAAAACCCTATTCTTGGCCTCACACTCAAAATAAAAAATGAAGAGTTCTTGCAACAGTGTGATTTACCATTCTCTAATCGAGACAAAAGAGAGAAAAAGGAATATAAAAGTCGGCAGAGGAAAAGCAGCTGCTGAGGTAAGCACTCCCAGCCTCAAAGGAAAAACTGGAAAAATCATAAAAGTGGTCAGAGCAAAGAACCTGTGACATCAGGACCAGAAAGCTGAATGCACACACAGCCTGTGGCTTGGTACTCATGTACCCCTTGGCACTCTATGTACCCCAAATACCCCCAGCTCCCTGGACAAGAGAGAACTCAGGTGATATTAGAAAGGAATGCTTATCACTGCTTGGTTTTGTGCAATTTTGTTTGTTCCCAGTAAGCTTCTCCATTAGGTTTGTCCTATTTCTACCTTCACTACTAACTGTTTGATTACTTGCTGACTGGGTTTATCCCTTCAACAACAGCCATGGCAGTGAAGCAGAGAAAAAAAGGGTGCGGGACCAGAAGAGGAACAACTTAGGTAAGGGCAGAGTTTCTTTCTAAAAGGAAAAGTTGCAGGTGAGAAATAGTAATTGTAAGAAAATGTTCAGTCAGTGGAGTGTAGTTTTAAGTGCAAATTAAAGCTCAGAGGAAAGTCTAACTCTGAAAGTGAAGTTGATGCCAATTAAATAGAACTGCAGCCTGAAACTCTCTGCAGAAGAAACAACAGTTCCACAGCTCTGTCACTAAAGTCTACTTCCTTCTCTAGACGATGCCTTTCCCATTAAAAAAAAGCCACACTGCCTTGTTCTCATCTCAAAATAACTCAAATTTTCTTCCTTTGGTTATGACTGTTCAGTTCCTTGTCATGGCAGGAAACTGAGTTAAACTGAGTTGCTGTTGTAATTTTCTGGAGTCAATTTGAGGTTTGTGCAAGTTTTATTGGGGAGAAATATATAGAGCTCCATGGGGTATTAGCATGGACTCTGTGTGTAATATCCCCTCTTCTCCACACCTATCCTGAAATAGTGCCAGAAACAAGCCAAGAACACTACCAGTACTTACTACTATTGAACTTTTAACTTTGATTTCTCGAGTAATTTACAGATGATTGAAATGCTGTTAACAGCTCCAAAATCCAGCCTCCAAAATTATTGCTGCCATTTTTGACCATATGTGTTCTAAATATAACTTGTTTTCTTCTATGAAAACTATGATTAGAAGACTCAGTGAGCCCTATATTTTTTAAATTACACCATAATTATTTCCCTCAGTTCACTGCTTTGCAGCTCTTACTGTTTCCTGTGGCACAAATCTCCATTCCCTATCAAAGGACTTTGTTATAGCTTTGCCTTTTAAGACCCTAACTGGAGATTGCACCAGGATATACTGCCAGGTAGAACCAGGGAGCAGCTTGTAAACAGACCAGTTTTTGGTCTGTTTATCACTCTGTCACTGACTTTGTTAACAAAGCAAGGATATTACAGGAAAAAAAATAATATTGGGAGGTTATAGTAGGTTAGAAAGTGACTATGAATCAAGAACATGCTGCAAGAAACTTCAATCCAATTTTGTGATGTACAGAGGCTTCATAAGTGGCAAAGGATGGATTTTTTTCTGTCCCACACAGCACTGTTGAGAACCTGTCTGGAGTACAAATTTGTAAAATATGATGATCACAGAAGAAAGTAACTCTGTTTCTGAGAGCTTTAGAAAACAGAGTGATGAGAAATTATTTTCAAAATTTTGTTGCTTCTATCCAGAAGAGAGAGACTTAAAGAAAAAATGAAACAGAAGTCAAATGTTTTCCACATCTTCCAAAATAAAGAGTTTTCATAAAGGACTGTGACCAATGGTTTCATTTTGCACTGGGCATGGAATGGAAGGTTCTTTGCCACAGAAGATAAATAATCAAATATAAGAGAAAAACACCTTCCAAATTTAGTGATATGGTGAAACACGGATACCTGGAATATATGGCACTTTCAAAGCAGGGCCAAGAACATGCACTTAATCTTCCCCAGAGAAGGGAGATGGCTAAAATGACTTCTTCAAGACCCTTATGTGATTAATATTTTCTTTGGTTTGTGCACAACTTAAATTCTACACACCCAGCTTTCAGAGTATACCACCAAGCTGCCCACAGCCAGTTGAAAAATGTTACTGTCATCACCAGAAGCTACTAGAGAGATTTTACTCATCAAATGTCTGTTGGTATTAGCTGCCAAGTAGACAGCTGTCCTAGTAGTGAAGTCCTCCCTTTCATGGGTCTTCTTCTTTTGCTGGTAATGTTTCATGCTAGTCTAGTACATATTGCATATCTCTTTTTTCTCCTCATTTCTGCTTATAGAAATTTGTTGTCATCATATAAATCAAGCACCTTTTGTTTTATTTTATACTGTATATAATATAAATATATTATCTTTATAAACCATATGTTAAGCTGACTTTTACAATGGAACAGTTGCCTTGGGTTTGGTGGGATGGTTCAGAGAGCTCTCAAGGGCATTTACTCTAAAATCACTGGAGCAGGTTTATATTCCTCTGACAGAGACCACGGTGAACGTGCAGCAAGCACATACCTACTCATGATGTGATATGAACCAGATGTTAAGAGGAAAATGGGGAGGTGTTTCAGTGGCTGATATGGAAAAAAAAATATATTTTTAAGCAGGAAGTGTTGATTGCTGCTTCAGTCCCAGGCTAGATTTTAACAAAATTGTGTCATATGCACAGTATGCATGCCTTAGCCTTCTGACTGAAAAGAGGACCAAACAAAAAAAATAATGTGTAATGGACTCCTAATGATTTGTCCTGTAAAACTGGTACCCAAACTCAGCTGAGATTTACAGTCACCATTTTAAACCCCTTATCACCTATAGTGTTCACACACAAATGATATTCCCTCCAATCTCATAAATTCTAATTAGCTTTAACTCTGAGATCTTAGAATCTCACTTTGCTACAGGATCCCTCAAGAAGAAAAGTAGAACATTGGAATGATAGTCTGATATAATGTTAATAACCAACAAGCATTATGTTCAGATCTCATATCCTTAATTAAAAAAAATACAGTTGTCCCATTTGGAATTTGCTAAAAAATAATAGGACAGATAAAAGTAAAACATTTACAAAATGTTTTGATTACTACCCTTAAGAAAAATTCGTATCACAAATGTATTTTGTACTAGTGTAGTTCACCATAAAGAAATTCAGAAGCTGGTATCTGAATTACACCCTTACTGGTTTTAACTGGAAAAGTGCTGAAGGGTTTACTTCATTGCTGGTATGACATGTTGCCTGAAATCTGGGGAACCCACTTTTCCTTGAGTTACTATGTGGTCTTCCTTTATCCAATGCTGCCTTTAAAGATACAAAAGCCAATTGCTTCTCACATTTTACAGTTTATGTCATTAAAGACAATGATCTGGCATACTTTGTGCTTTCTTCCCTCCTGTTCTAGGCTTGACCTTATTATCCCCAGCCTTTATGGCATGGGGATAAAAAGGACTTGGCATTTCCTGCTGGTAAACCCTTGTGCTTTCTTTTTCACCCATGCAGACTTACTCTGTTCCTCAGACAGGCTTTTTGAGTGCTACCTTGGAAATACAATTTGAATTCCGCTGGGCTAAACTCAGTTTCACTTTGACTGTATACTCCCAAATATCTTTTGCAGCATTACAGCACTCTGACTATCTTCTTTGCTCAAAGAGAGACCTGTCCTGTGTCAACAACAATAACATCTATTTCTACTGCTGTAACTTAAAGCTAGGCTGCTGCACTGATGCAAACTCTCCAGAATGATTTCCTGTTCTTGCAGACATGTAGTGTGTTATATGCACAAATAATGATGTGAACATGTTAAGCTGGTTTTAAAAGTATCCTTTCTATAGGAAGTGTTGACCAAAAATTAAAGAACAATATCTTTTGCCTTATATAAAGCAAAACCTATAATGTATGTATGGATTCTTTGCAATCACCTTTCTCACTTACTTGTTTTTCTTCACTTCCTCTTTCTTTCTGCTGGAAAAAAGTAAGGAAAAGAATGAATAGGAAGTAGTGGACTGAATGGGGCAATTTCTCAAATTTTCCTTCTTCTAAAGAGTCTTATTCACTGTTTTCTTGCTCTTCCTTCCTCTGTCTATCACAAGCACAGTTTTAAAATAGAAAGGAAGAAAGCACAAGAAGTCGTGAATATTTTCTTTTAAATTTTCCCTCTCCTTTACCACTAAGAAGGGGAATAAACCAATGAGATGCACAAAAGAATGAAGGGATCTTCCATATTTTCGAGACAATCTACTCCAAAATCTTCCCAAATTAAATCAGCTTATTCAATTCTGATCATAGATATCTGTCTGTAAGGTGACAAGATACAAGTGATTTTCTTTTAATCAAAATGAGCAAATTGAGATGTTCTTTTACGCCTGAAGTTTGACTTTGATATTCATTAAAGATCTTCCCCTTCCAAAGGTGACAGAGAAACAGCAGCTGTGGACAGTTTAGTTACAGCTGAATCTGCAGTAATCCTTCCACAGGAATCCCCTTGTATTAAATATTCATGGAGTTTTTACCCTCTGTCTGTCTCTCTTCTCAAATTTAATTTGCCCTCAGCCCTTTGCACACGACACATCTTCCCAAGGAATTCACCCCTGTATTTCAGAGGGATATTTGGCTTCCCTGCATGCACAGAAATTGCATCTCCTCTGCTGAATCAGAAGATGATCAGACCTGTGTGTGAACTGGATTTGTTGTGCATTAAGTGGTTGCTCTGTGAAAGCTTCCTAAGCTATGGAAGAGCAAGGATCAACAAAGAGTCCATCTTTAGGAGAGCAGGGCAGAAATTCAACCCCATTGCTCTCTGGGTGGCTGGATGGGTGGCTAACACAGGTACCTACATCACAAAGCAGGGAATATTCTGGCAATGGGCTCCACACAGCTCCTGCCATCCTTTTCTCTGTGGAACCTGCACCTATGTCAGACACCCACAACACCCGACGAGCACATGATGTAGACATGCAGCTCAAAACCTCTGAGCAATGAGCTCTGGATGTTTATGGTCTACACTGATGCAGCATCTCCAGCGTTGGGCAGTGCAGGTGTCAGGCACAACACACAGCTGAGTGGGTGAGAGAGGGAGGTTTGTGCTGTCAGACTAAAGGCAAAAATACAGTTTGGGGTTACATCTGTACTTGCCCCAAGACATCCCACAGGATGGCATCTGCTATCTCCCTGCCAAAACATAGGCATATGTTCTGTTAGCCAGTGTCAGCAAACTGCATGGTGATGGCCACATTTCTCCTTACAGAAGGACTTTATCACAGTAAATGACTACAGTACTAAAGTAAATGTCATGAATTGGTTAAACCCCTCTGAAGAATTAGATCTGAGTTTCTACTTGTCCTCCTTCTTGGAGAAAAAATTTGAAAATTAATGCTATTTCTTTAGCTGCAACAGAAAACAGAACTGAGAAAATTATTCCAGAAATTGAGAGGTTTTTATTTCTTATAACATTATAGCACACTTTCTCAAACTGAAAATGTTACAGTGAAAATGCAATGTACTTCTGCTTGCTCTGCTATAAGGAGCAGTAATTCGTCCCAGGAGAGGACAACAGCACTCCAAGAACTTTTGCTGTCCTAGATACAGTTTCAGCTATCCCCTGGAAGCAGTGATATATTCAGGAATCTTTGTGAGAAGGTAGAAAAAAAGAGCAAACACCTACAACTCCCATGAGATGCTCTTGACACACGTTGCAAGGAATTAATAAGAAACTATTTGATCCCACAACTTCTATGCTTCAGTTGAGTAGTCTGTGGTTTCCAAGAACTAGTGGGACTGCATGTCTGGAGGGTCGATTTTTTCTTTACATTTATTTTCAAGTTTATAAGTCTCAAGAATTATTTCAACAACCTGCCCTAGAACCCTACCAAGGGGAATATCTTCTGCTCGATAAATATGATTGTGTTCCAGCTACCAGGACACAAGACTAGGGCCTAAGGCTGAGTAGGTCAGAGAGGAACAGCCACCCACAAACCCCAACACTAGTCAGCATTTCTTGGGAGTGGAGCAGCACCAGGCAAGTCTGATGTGTCCTGGGCCTGGTGACAGTCAGAGAAATGGTTGTTATTACCTGCCAGCTCTTCCAAGCTGCCTCTCACACAGCTTTGAGCATCACCTGGATCTGTGATCTGACCATTCAGTGAGTGAATTCACTTCTTCATGAGTCAGAATTGATCAACTGCTGACAGAAGCAGGTATAGGTATCTTTCAGCTGAGCTCTGAAGTAAAAATTGCAATCACAGAAATGGAGATTTCATAGCATCTTCCTAAGTGTCCTGGTATTGATCAATGTCTGCATACTGCATCTCTGGTAGTTTCCTTTCACATGCATGAATTCCTAACTTAACTATCTCATAGGATGCAAGATTGGGGTCTTGTCATTTTATGGTCTCTGAGGACAGAAGACTACTTCATTTCCACAGGCAAAGGAAGAAATCCTTTACAAAGAAAGGGTAGAAAGTTCCCCAAGTCACTAATTCCAAAGTCTGGCACTGAGAAATATTTTTCATATATGCATTTATGCAGTATGTGCAAACATATTATACACAGGATGTAATAAGAAGTAGGGTACTAATTTGGTATGCAACCAGGAAATATCAAATTACGTTTCCAAAACATCATCATGTTCAATGTTTGAAGAGACTTGACTTACTCATTGATTAAAATCTGGTCCAGCCGGTTTGTTAGACTTCAGTTACCAGTCTTCTTTAAGCAAAACGTACTCAGTGATTAGACAAAGAAGTGTTTCTTTTGTTTTCATTGCAATTTCTCAGCTTTATCAAAACTGTCTGCCCTTAGATACTTCTCTCAGTCATATTCTACATACCTACAAAGGTTATTCTGTAAAACTCATTCAACAAAGAAGTACTCCCTCTATAAAAATATAAAATAAAATAGGTAAATCCCAAGCCATGTCAGCTCAACCTCCCTTACACCCTTTGCTTTCATCAATAAAACACCAGTACCTTGGTTGTGACCTTTGCTCTGACTCTGTGTATGATTCAGAGTATTCAGAACAGCCCAGCTGGTGCGTAAACAACTTCTAAAAGTTAATGTAGCAAAAACTATGGAAGGATTATATGCTGCACAGTAAGTGTGCTCTTAACTTTAAGGGACATTGCAATTGCTCAGCATTATGCAAACTGTGAATCTGCATAAAATAGGTAAGAATTATTTTTGTTTTCACCAAGACTTGAAGCTCTAAATTATGTTGAGTGCAGCTAATTATAGGATAGTTCTTTGCAAAGGGAACAACTTATTGTTGCAGAGGAGTGCCCATATTTATTATCATCTCTTGACAGAGGTTTAAAAAGCCTGCTTATAAAATATTTTCTAGTTTTCCATTAAAAAAAGTTGTCCTTGTTTCTTATCAGTATATTCCATTTCTCTCCGGCAAAAACAATATTTATTTTCCCCAAGCTGTGTCTGTTTTACCCATCATAATAATCAGAAAGCTATTTCCCTGTCTTTATCCTGATCTATGAGATTTTCCACACAATTTTCTCTCCCAGCCCTTGTCAGGAGGGGGACAAATTGCACAGTTGGACTTGGGGAACTTGACATGTTGCCAGCAGAACGTCTGCTGGAAAGACTCTGCCCGCTCTCAGAAGTGAAATGATTATCACCCTACACCTGCTCAGAAGCAATTAATCCCTGGAGGTGATGACCAAGGTGATCATGCAAGTACTTGCAAGTATAGATGAGCCCATCAAGGAACTACATGGAAATAGCCAAGTTTAGCATTTATT
The DNA here is from genome assembly GCF_009819885.2 of Catharus ustulatus. Lineage (NCBI taxonomy): Eukaryota > Metazoa > Chordata > Aves > Passeriformes > Turdidae > Catharus > Catharus ustulatus. Next base: position 59,447,746 of record NC_046222.1, read on the forward strand.
CTGAGCTGAGCATTCAATTCCCAGCTTACCTCAAAGGCAGAAACTCTGTTTCAGTTCACCCTTTATTCAATAAAAGTTATTTTGCTTTTCTATCAAGTGCGGCAAATTATTTAAGCCTCAACTTTAGTGGAAGGGCAATTTAATTAATTCACAGAGTTATTCTTTTAATTGGATTTGGGTGAATCAACTTTTCTGAAACTCAGAAAAGGAGGTTATTGGCTTGACTTTACAGATGCTATTCTTACATTTCAGCTAGCACCAGAAGCAAGGTTATTTCTCTCTGAGGATGTCAGTCTGAGACAGTTGCATCCACTGCATTTTTATTATCTTACTAATATAAAAATTCAAGAAAATTGAATGTTAAAATCAAACTCTCTCCTTCTGGATGCATTTTTTAATTATGTAAATATTAATTAGACTGACACAAAATTGATCAACAGGCTATCCTAACTGTCAAGAAAAAAAAAGTCAATTAAAGGGGAAAATATTCACATTTTAGTAAGGAAATATTCTCGTCAACTTCATCATGCAACTGTGGTGATTGATCCACCTGAGTTGAGCTTGGTAGATGACACCAGTGATGTCCACAGAGCTTTTATCAGTTGCCTTTTCTGTATTAAGTAAAGCGAATTCAGTAAAACAATGAAGAACAACCAGACTGGTTTACATTAAAATAACAGAGGGTTCTTCCTGTATTCTGGCAGGACTAGGTAGCTGAGGCCATACTACAAAACTAGGACTGAAGCAAATAAAAAATTCTCAATAACAACCTTCTAACCTAAATCTTGAGATGCAAGACATGCAAGAGATGCACTTTATCAACAAGATATGCCAAGGGAAAGATTTTTCATTTTCTCTTTTTGTAGCAGTGAATTCTTGAGTCATTGGGAAGCACAGATCTATTATAGTCTCATTTCCAAATATTAGGAGCTTCTGGATGGTGCTGTAATATAAAAAATGCTTCTGCTTTCACTACCCTTTCCTTCCCTTCCCAGCGCACAAACAGGAGTAGGCAGCCTGTTTGTGTTTACTTGCCATGTAAAAGCCTCATCTGAGTCTGGGACTGAGCACATGGTTCCTGATGGCCCCAGGGATGGTATGAAATGAGAATAGGACACAGTTCTTTCCTCCAGAAAGATGATAAAACAAGAGTCTTATAAGAAAAGTTTGATAAGACAAGAAATACTGTGAAAAGAAAGAGAATGCAAAGGGGGTGAAATAATGTCACCTCGCTATCCACTGCCAGAGCTGGAACTCTGCTTCTCTTAAAACCATGCAAGATAATTTGCACCTGCTTCTATAGGATCAGCAGTGAACAGTGTCAAGAGAAAGTCCCTCACAAGGGGAACATTCAGTCAAAGAGATTGTGTATCTGAACAATAACATAAAGTTCTTCTAACAGTAATATAAAGACAAAACTGGAATTCAGGTAAGGCAATGGATTCGCATATTGTGGCTGCACTTGTAAACACCAAGGTAGATGTTGACATTTAATTTTCTCACATTTATACTCCTAAGAGGAATTATACATTCAGTTTACATAAATTTATTGCCTTAATTTCTTAGCAGTTCTTGGTATAACATTTAAAAGGTAAAAAAAAGTTTTTTAATACATATTGTGAGGTCTTGAGTCCCCATGAATTACAATTATAAAGCCTTCCCTCTAAAACAAAGAGCAGTCTAGATGTGAGTGTGCACAAATGAAATGGCTTCAGAGATGGGAGGAAGAGGTAAGTGCTGTTTTGGGACATGTGCACAAAAACACATTTATGGAGGTAAATGCTGTCTTCTCTGGGAGTAGAAATATGGGTGCACAGTTGCATCTGAAGTCTTCAGGTGTGAACTTCTCATTGCCTTTTCTAAGCAAAGACCCCATAAGGAAAGGGAACTTGTGGTTCTGTTCCTATGGAAGTCTGATAAGACCATCCACTTCCAAACACCAGGACTCAACTAATGTTTTCCATTCATACTTTGTAGTGACGGGAAAATTAGAGGGGTTTATTAAACAAAACTTTTTTTCAGAAAGCTTTGCTCTCCTTCAAATGTTTTCAGATTAGGAGGGAAAAGCCCTTTCTTTTTCTTAATCAAGTATATATTCCTTTTTCCCCCAATGAAATGCTAGTATTTTTTAAAGAACATTTATTTTCCAAACAGTTCTAGTGGATATCTTATGCCAATGACTAATTATGTAACTGACGATCATTTAGAGGTTATTATATGATCTTGTGTAGTGCAGGTTAGCTCTGCTGAAGTCCAACAAGCCACAGTCAGGCAGCGAATTTCCCAAGATACGGTGAAGTCTGTAGAACTGCACCACTCTATCTATCCCCTCTGTGTTGATGCCAGCCTCTTAACCTGCAGTGATTAATGCACTGAGTCTTACTCATCTCCTTCCCCTTTCAGATCAGGGCTGCATGCACACTGGCCATGTGAGCATGGGCAGGAGTGTATTCCTTCCTCTAAATTCCTTTGCACATTTCCCACTTGCAAAAGGCCTGAACAGCTTATGAGCTGCCCACTGTGGCTAGAGAGGAAATTGCTTCAATCAAACAATTTCCCACTCTGCGATGATAATATGTACTGTGACATCTCTGCAGGACTCCTGCTGCTAATTTAGCTTAACATCAACGTGCAACATAACAAAATCATTTGGCAATGGCAGTGTTAGGATTCCAACCAGTGCAGTTGCCATGACATGAAGGGGAGTTTAATCTTCTAAACCAGGAAATGATGTTTTAGCTGGAAATGACTGTGAAGATTTTAATCTGAAAATAAGGATATGGAGTTTTCCAAACTACGGCATGTACATTACCAAACCTGTGTATGACATTACACTGACAGTACTGTAGTTTTTACAAATCCTGCCTTAATACCATAATCAGTACCTTTATTTTGAATTCAGGTTTTCATCTGATTTTGATGGGAAAAAAAATTGGTATTCTCTGTGCTTCCTCAGACCAATATTGCTCTGAAAAAAAATTCCCTCTGACTGTACAAGTAGAAAACACAGCAGCATTTAAGATTTTGTTTTCTCCTTCTAGACTATCACATTAGAGTTGGACGCTAGAAGTTAGAAAAAACTCTCCAGACAGTGAATCTAATTCAAAGCAAAACACTTGTTGTCATCTGTTTGCTTTCTAAAATCCTCGTTCACAAAGGTCTCTGAACTAGATTTCCCCAGAAAGGGGAGGGGATAAGATGACAAAAGGAAATTGTCTCTTTGCTTCAACCTGTTTTCACTCTACCCTTTTCTGCGCTTAGACTCTGCTATTTTCATTTATTCTGCAGACAGTTCTACAAATACTTCATGCTTCTGTTGCCCCTTCTTGTATATCTTCACTAACAGTCCAATAAATTGAATCTTTCCTGTTAAGCCCCTAAACTTGTTGGGGTTTGTTTGAGACCTGGTATGTTCTGTTTCCATTCTACAGTAATACTAAATTGTGTGTGTCTGTAGAGGCAGACCCCATCCTCGATCCACAGAACTTTACCAGGCAGGAATGAAAACCAAACAGGACACTCCAACCAAATCTGGGTGAAAAAACTCTGCCAGTCCTCAAATCTATATATCATTCCAACCTGCCTTCATTTTCACTGAGGCAACTTTGGGGCACCAGCCTTCTACACACGTGAAATTTAAAGTTCTGTCTAGGAGTTTAATTCCCAACTACTCTATGCTAGATTCACTTAGGAATAAAAAAGTCTCACTGTACATTTGCATCAAATATTCAGTAATGATAAAGTAGTCAGCACCTCTCCACTCACAGTAGGTCCTCCTCAGATTGCATCCACTCAACCTGTCCTCTTTCAGGGTGTGTTTAATGCTTTATCACTGCTATCTCTCAGTGCCTCATATCCTCCACATTCCTTCAACATCAGCACTGCCATCCCTGTGTGGCTTCCAGAGTGGGCCACTGCTTGGCCAACAACAGTGTGAGAGGATCAGGTGGTATCTCTCTTTCCAAAAACACTACAGCCAAAGCAGGTCACAGTTGAAGGCCTTGCCTTTTCCTAGCCTGGCTTCTGTCTGCTCTTCTACCATCCTTCAGATCAGACTAGGTAGAGCAAAGAGACCAGGAATTGTAAATCCTTTAGCAGATCATCTAAAGTGATAACCTTCCCTTTAAGGCAAGCATTCGCTTTCATTATGAGAGCTCTGTAGCTTGGCCAGTTGCTGCTGCAGACAAGATTTATTCATGTGAAGTAAGGAAAGAGACTTGCTTTTCAGACCAAAAGAGGATTTTTAAAATTTTATTTAAGACAAAGCTTAAACTATTAAACTGTTCTAGTGTGGACGTAAAATATAGCACCAGATCCAGTACAATATTTCGTAAATAAATCTGAGAAGCAGAGACATGGGACTCCTTGCAGTTTCAGACCAGTTTTTGAAAGCAGTTTCTCAAGGCACTTCTGCGGCAGAGAGCACATGCCCTCAGAAAAGCAGCATGGAGTGAACAAAGGAGTCAAAGCTAGGGTAGCCAAATGTACAGACTTCTGCAATGAAAACATATTTGGTAACCCATAAAACATACTGATAGGGCTGAAATCAGCAGGTGCAACAAATACAGATAACAACATTCCACAGGCCAGGCACCCAAGGGCATAATCTGCCCTGTAAGCCTGCCCAAGCACAGGTTCTTCTTTTTTTCCTTCCCCAGGAGTAAAGAACAATTCAACATTTCTTGAGGTTCTGGGACATAAACAATCTGTCAGAATTACACTTGGGGGCAGTCCTACTTTGTTTTGTTCATTTATTTTTATGTGTAGGACAGGGTAAGCACTTACAAATATTTTCCTGCCTGGAGCAGGAAGGGGGATGGTTGCTGGCTCAGCAGCTTGAATTGCTTCACACAAAGGAACTGCCCTTGCTCCTGTGCTCAAGCAGTCATGCAGTTGACACTTATGCAAATGCCTGTCCATATACCATGGAACCTCCAGCTGGCTCCTATGCAAAATAAGATTGCTTGCAGTGTCCAAAACCCTGCCCAAGCACACGCAGCTGGAACAGGGGATGGCGACACCATTATGACTAATGCAGGCTATCAATTAATCAAGGAACTTCCGACTTCAGATGCGTTTGGGAAACCCTACCGCTGCGCTATTCACTTTTTGTCCTGGATGCTTATGGGTGTGGCGGTGCCTAAGACTTAAAACGGGAAGGATTGAGTTTGCTTAGCCCTTAAATACTCGTTTGCTGGAAACTGTTTCCAGCAGGAAAATCTGCATTGCACATTTAAAGAGAAAAAACCCAAAAAACAAAACAAAACAAACAAAACAGAAATGTAGCTAAATCCTATGAGTAATAGAGCAGCTTAAGAAATGTGTAAAATCTGCTCAGAAGCAGAACAGAACAAAACAAAACAATTATTATTTTTGCACTTTAGTCTGTTCCTAGTGGGTTGTTTGCAAACCCCAGCAGGTTTCTTGATGCTTCCTGCTGTTACCTCCTGGGATGTTCCTGTGACCATTCAGCATCACAGAGCTAAAACCAAAACCAGCTGGCATTTAAGGCTTCCTTATGCTAACTGCAACAGCGAGTAGTTTTCAGAATATCTGTCATCCTGGAGGAACAGGCAGGATCCATGAAAATGAGGTGGCTTGTGACTTTATCCAAATATTGTAGATCCAACTGCATTCCATGCACACTCCTGGGCTTCTCTTCCAGAGGCTTGTTTCTGTTATATCACAATGCTCCCCTTCTAGAGCTATAAACTGAAAGAGGAACCCTTGAATAGAGATTCCCCTCAGAGGTTGGAGTTCCCTAGCTCCCCCGAGGGGAATTCTTTTAAACTCATTAATGCTCATACCTCTGGCAATCTTTTTTGTAACAATGCTTTGTAAAGTTATACCAAGCACAGGCTAGCAGAAGACCTTAATCTGTTCACTCTGCTCCATCTTACCATCCACATCAAGCCATAGTCTCGGTACAGAAGAATTTCCCAGATCATTAACTGTCTTTCAAGTTACAAATCCAGCTTTCCCATGCTCTCTGCTGCACAAGGAGGATTGCTTTTCTCATCCTTCACACCCAGCAGGTCAGTTGACAGTGGTGCAGAACCTTTTCTATTTCTCCCACTGTCCCTTAGCTGCCACTGATGCATCACTTCCTGCTGCCTACTGCCTACTTGGCCTCCCCAGTTCAGCCTTCCAGTGTACAGTAAATTCACGAATACAAGCCGCACTGACTATAAGCCGCATCTCTGGGTGTTGGCAAATATTTCGGTTTTTGTCCATAGATAAGCCGCACCCGAATACAAGCCGCTCTGTCGTTCGCAGCGAGGACCCGCGTGCAATTAGTAACAGAACCGCGGGAGGGCGGGGTTTACTGGCTGAGCTAAGGCTGTGCAGGCTCGGCCCGCTAGGGGCCGCTGACGGGGCCAGGTGGCCCAGCCCGGTGCTGCCGCTCGGGGCCACCCGCCACTGCCACTGGGCTCGGTCACCCCGGGTCAGCGCTGCCCCGCGGTGGCAGGCAGGGACGGAGCTTCCCCCGCTCCTACGGCAGCAGCGGCGGGCGGGGACGGAGCTTTCCCGCGCCCGTGGCGCCGGCGGCGGGCGCGGACAAAGCACCCCGCCTCCTCCCCGAGCCGCGGCAATGGCGGCGCCCCCCGCCCCGCCCCCCCCCCCCCCCCCCCCCCCCCCCCCCCCCCCCCCCCCCACCTCTCCTCCCCGGGCCGCGGCAATGGCGGCACCCCCCCTACCTCCTCACCTGGGCTGCGGTAGAGGAGGGAAGAAGAGAGCTCTCCCGCCTCTCTCCCCGCCCCCCGTGCTGCCTGCAGGGAGCCAGGGCAACACGGTAACACTGTAACAATTGCGAAATGCCGGCTTTTACTGGCCGGTCCTTGGCTCGGCACTCTGGCTGGCACGTCTGGGGTTGTAAATGTCAGAAAATTATTAATATATTAGCCGCACCCGACTATTAGCCGCACTTCCGGGTTTCCACCAAAATTTTTGTCAAATTGCTGCGGCTTGTATTCGTGAAATTACTGTAATCATTGCTATACCTTCTTCAGCTACCCTGCTCAAAAGCATCTATTTCCCACCAATGTCCAGTCGTCCAAAGCATTTGTCTTGCTTTACCCCCTTCATCTGTCTCTATCTCCTCTCATGCCTTACTTTTCCCAAACCTTTTTAACACAGATAAAGTTAATCATGAAATGAAACAGTTGAAGAATGGGAAGGGCAAAAGCTTCTCATTCACTTCTTTTTTTTTCTCTCCTGTTTCTAAGGGAAAAAATCCAAACACAATTTAAAGGACTGAATATGACTGAAATTACACTGGAGGGGACAATCTGTTCCAGCTCAGAAGGTGGTGGGAAGAGAGTCCAAGCAAAAGCAAATTGTCTATTTCCTATTGTAAAATGGTAGAACAATAGTATTAATTGTCTTCCATTCTATATGCAAGGGTTTGGCAAACCTGTCCTGGCTGTTGTAATACCATCAAAGCTGAAATGCTAAGACGTATGCCCAGTGAGATATTGTAAAAACAGAGCAGCAAAAAGGATGCGGGGGCTGCATGAAAAGCTAGCTATGAATACAACTGGGCTTAAACACATCTGCAAAAGAAAAGGGACAGAGATTTTCTTAACCATTTTTGAAGGGTCGGCACACCAAGGGGAGTTACCTCCTGCAGGAGAAAGGATGCAATTAGGAACAGTGGATGAAATCATGAGGTGAATTTAAACTGCCCATTGTGAAGGGGAAAAAACAAAACCTCTTTACAAAGAAAGATATTTTAGGAAGCAGGCATCCCATTGATTGGAGTGTGGAGTACTGATCAGACAGAAGCACATTGCTTGCCTCAGTCCTACACTGCCGGGGGTACACAGTAGCTGATCTAATGGGGTTTTTACATCTGTTCACTCCATGTTCTGAATTAAATGATTGCAAACTCAGTATTTGTATGTATTTATTAAAATAGTTTATGATTGTACTCTCAAGACAGAGTTGGGATTGTTCAGCCTGGAAAGGAGACTTTATAACACCTTCCAGTACCTAAAGGGGGCTGCAGGAGAACTGCAGAGAGACTTTTTACATGGATATATAGCAATAGGACAAAAGGAAAAAGCTTGAAACTGAAAGAGGGTGGCTTTAGATTAGCTATTAGGAAGAAATTATTTCCTGTGAGTGTGTTGAGGCACTGGAGGAGGAGATTGTGGATGCCCCATCCCAGGCACTGTTAAAGGCCAGGATGGATGAGGCACTGAGCAACCAAGCTTAACAGAAAGTGTCCCTGCCCATGGTTGTCAGTACACAATCTTTAAGGCTCCTTCCAACCTAGACCATTCTAGGGGCCTATGGCTGACTCTCTGCTCCATGTCCCATAGCTTGGCATTATTTCATTTTCCTCTGTTGCCAGCTCAAGTGCTGCTTCAATTATTAACGAAGGAGTGGGTTTTTTTGAACCTCTTCTTATCCCAATGTATTAAATCTGTCTTGGAGTTGTACTACTGTGTAATTAAATTTAATGCATTTGAGTTGGAGGCACAAATAAGGAGGATGCTGCAGTAGCAGTGTAATGATGGGATTTTTTCTCCAGCTGATGACACACAACGGCACGTTTCCAATTTTCAAATTCTGACTCTAATGGTTCATTCCTTTCTTTGGCAGGGGGCATGTGTGAGACAGAGACACAGGGTGCAAGCACTGAGCTGTTTGTTTTGCAAAAGTCAGTAGCCACACAGAGTACGTGAACCCAGAACAATAGTTCATCCCACAAATTGGGTGAGGGGACATTCAGAAAGCAGATTTCAGGTGGTAATTTGCTACTTAGTCTGGACAGTACAGAGCTTACAGATTTCCCTTGTCAGTGCACACGGACGTTATGGGAACTTGGAACAACATATCTAAACATCTAAAGAGCTGCAGGAGGATGGGAAAGTTAGGAGCCCTGTCCTAGACAGCTGCAGACAGGAGGTTCACCATGCTTCAGCTTCATGTTTGCATTTTTCTGCAGCTCAGGAAATTTCCATTCTGAACAGTTAGGTGGGTAGCACTGACTTACTTATTTTGGAGAACCACCTACAAGTCCCAGTAAGTAATGTACCCCCCTGCCAGGAAGCATTGAAGTGTGCAGCCCATAAAATAGGATCTGGATCACATCTTTTTAGCTTCACTGAGATAGTTCATGCATTTTGACACAGGAATATCTGCCCCACATTTTCCAAATTATATTTTGTGGGAGCTCAGTTCTCCATTAACTTCACATTAGTGAGAACATTAATGGACAATCACTGAATTCACTGAGGAAAAAGAAGTTCTTGCTGTTACAGAGTCTTCCTTTATTTGTCTTGGATGACTCCATTTTCTTTGTTCACATATCACCAGCACAAGATCAGTCAAGCCGGATGCACCATTTCAGCAGCCTAATATTTAAGCACATATTTACAGGAAAAAGGTATTCCCTGAGCAGCTCTTGACTCAGGACTCAGGTCCAGACTGGCAGGGCCCAGGCGTTTTAGCCACTATACAGAGCCACAATACAAGGCTCGCTCCTGTCAAGCATTTGGGTGGATGCCTGATTTATTTTCAGAGGCAAATTTTTGGCTTGAATCTTGCATTTTAATGCTATGCATTAAATTAAACACTACACATAGAACATCAAGGAAGCAATTCAGCTCTCTTGCGATGTACTGATTTCACCTACCATGTGCCAGGTATGTCTCATTGCCTTGAAATTTTCCAACAGCACAGAACATTTTGATTTCTGTTCCCCTCATGGTGGGCTTCTTGGGCACAAGGTACAAAGCACAAATAGCAGAAGTGAGAATTGTCCTCCTTACAGCAAAAGTGCCTCTTCAAAGTCAACATGCTTTTGACACTTGTCATTTTCACTCCCAAAATGCCCTTCACAGAACTTCTGACTTGAGTAAACAGTGTGTTGCTAAGAAGTGAGTTGTGTTCATAATAACTCCGTGAGGCAACCAGGAAAGGAGATACATTTTTCCCACTGCCTTTTCTCCCTTGGATTGTGCAATCCCAAAATGCCCTATAAATAAAACCAGACACATATAAACATACAGGCTCCAACCTCTGCCAAGCAACTCGTGATGAGGCTTCCAGTGGCACCCACACTCGGTCACCTCAACCCAAGGATCACAAATCCCTGTTCTCAATTTGCTCCTCGTTATAACCAGTGCAACTGATTATGATTTCTTGCCCACACAGTGAAAGCACACATGTCCATCCCAAGCCTCCGTTTATAAAGACAGGTTCTTCACTGTTTTCTCTCATCTGACTGTCATGGGATTTCCATTGTTCCAGGTATTAAAAGTCAGTCTCAGTCGGCAGAGTACACTGGAACAGTGCCTCAGGAAATGGCAGTAAGAAGATCACTAAGGCCCAGATTCTGGATCTGGCAAAGACAAGCTGTTTTCCTCCTGGAAACACGTTAAGAGTGAAAGCAGGAGATTTTCCATTTACATTGATTTACTAGGGGTTTGAAGGACACTATGCTCCCTTGCCAAGTTCTCCTTTTCTTAGTACAAAGAGGGATGCGAGTCTAAGTTACTTGGAGCAGTTTTTCTTTTACAGGATGCCTGACAATCACATGGAAAGAAACAGTCTAAGAAATACTGAAGAATAAATGGGCATTAAAATTAATACTTGATAGTGTATGAAAGAGCACATTAAAATTTCAAAGAGAACCATGGACCATGAAGACTCTTCTGGAGTTTTGTTTTTCACAAGTTTTTTTTGCACTTGAAGCAACAAACGGATGTGGGAAAGGGTCGTTCCTGGGCTTAGAAAGGAGTTTTTGTCAAAGACTCATCTGACTCTGCATGCCTGATACCTGACTCATGAATCTCGACATCAGGTCATGATAGATCTTCCTTCCTTTCCTTTTCTTTCCTTCATCCAACAAACACCAAACCCTTCTCTAGCTTCCTATACACCCCTCACTTTCTGTTCTGCAGGTCTTGCCAATTTGCAGCAGTCCTTGCTCCTTGTATCTCTTCACCTTATCAAACTGAATGTCTACTTTCACATATGCTTTTGAAGTGCCACCCTTTTTGCCCATGACTCGTCACCATGTGAGAGCTGTGGCACAGGTCCCAGTTAGTCACTGCCCTCATGTCCCAGGAATTGCCGTCTGGGCTTTCCAGGCTGCCTCCCACCCTTCCTGTGGGCAGCCCAAGGGTGCTCATGCATCCTCCCTGCCCTTGCAGACATGGAACTGGCAACCTTAATGAAGACTTTCCTTGCTGGTATCTCACAAGGGATAGCTGCCAGGGCTACACAATATGCTATCAGCCATGCTCATGAGGAACATGCATGTTTTGGGAAGTGTTCTGATTCATGTGAGTCCTAGTGCTGTGCCCAGACACACATAGCTTCCTTGCAATGGGTTGTGCCAGCACATCTCATAGGACTTTCTCACAGATCACCAGGGCAGAGCAGCAGCTAACTGGGATTTATTGGTGTGCATTAGCTCAGTGACCCTGCATGTACCACAGAAAGCTGCGATGCCCTGTAATGTATTAGCAGACACTATAAAAACTTGTGGCTGGAACAGAGTGGATAGCTTCCACCGTTCAGCATTTTCATGCTCCTAATGCTAATGACTGTTCCCTCGTTCCTTTCTCTCATCAGCAGCCCTCAAAGAAGCATCATTAAGACAGCATATTCCCACACCAGAAAGACATCAGGCTCAGTTCATTTAAAAGACATATTTCAATAAAGTTAATATAACATTCAGATCGGAGATGTCTTTAGGGATTCTTGTGCCTGCCCTGCATAACTCATAGCTCACTCAGCTGTAGCCCAGGTTTGCACAATATGGGTGTGTAAGAGCTGGAGATGCTGGGTTTTCCTAAAATACTCTTAATCTTAGTCAGCCTTTTATTGCACTCCACACCAGTGGTGTTCTGACATGTGTTAGAATGATATAAATAAAATTACAGTAATTTCACGAATACAAGCCGCACCAATTTGACTAAGATTTTGCTCCTAAACCGGAAATGCGGCTAATAATCAGGAGCGGCTAATACAACCTCAGAAGTGCCTGCCAGAGTGCTGAGCCGAGCAGCTGCAAAGTCGGCATTTTGCGATTGTTACAAATCGCTACTCTGTTGCACCGCGGGTGGAGCCTGGCTCCCCGCAGGCAGCACGGGGGGCGGGGAGAGAGGCGGGAGAGCTCTCTTTCCTCCTCTGCCACAGCCCAGGGGAGAGACGGGGGGGGGGGGCACCGCCATTGCCGCGGCCCGGGGAGGAGAGGGGGGACCCGGGCCGCCCCTACCGCGGCCCGGGGAGGAGGGGGGAAGCCCGCGCCGCCATTGCTGCGGCCCGGGGAGGGGGGGGAGAAGCCCGCGCCGCCATTGCTGCAGCCCGGGGAGGGGGGGGAGAAGCCCGCGCCGCCATTGCTGCGGCTCGGGGAGCCGACAGGAGCCCCGCGCAAGCCATTGCTGTGGCCCGGGGAGCCGACGGGAGCCCCGCGCAGCCATTGCCGCGGCTCGGGGAGCCGACGGGGTGCTTTGTCCCCGCCCGCCGCCGCCGCGGCAGGAGCGGGGAAACTCCGTCCCTGCCCGCCGCCGGCGCCACGGGCGCGGGAAAGCTCCGTCCCCGCCCGCCGCCGCTGCCGTAGGAGCAGGGGAAGCTCCGTCCCTGCCTGCCACCGCGGGGCAGCTCCGACCCGGGGTGACCAAGCCCAGTGGCAGCGGCGGCCGGCCCCGAGCGGCAGCACCGTGCTGGGCCACCTGGCCCCGTCAGCGACCCCTAGCAGGCCGAGCCTGCACAGCCTTAGCTCAGCCAGTAAACCCCGCCCTCCCGCGGTTCTGTTACTAATTGCACGCGGGTCCTCACTGCGAACGACAGAGCGGCTTATATTCGGGTGCGGCTTATCTATGGACAAAAACCAAAATATTTGCCAAGACCCAGAGATGCGGCTTATAATCAGTGCGGCTTGTATTCGTGAATTTACTGTACATTAAAAAATCAGTCCTTCACTTGTAGTCCAATTTACAGTACTTGCTTCTTAGGTGGAAATTGATATTTGGATCCTCAGCGGACTCAAAACTGAGTAGGGAGAAAATTATATCTAAAATGTTTACAGAGATATCAAACTTCACTGGAAAAATATTTGCTATTGTAGTAGTATTTCACTTGTTTCTTTAAGCGATTCAGTGATTTAAGTAAATACTTTTGATTGCCTTCATTGTTCTAAAGGAAAACATTTGGATTCCAGTAATATTTAGGAAACAGAACACAGAGCAGTGTCTATTAAACTGGGTAAGTAATAAAAGCTCCTTTCTCCTTTTACAAAACAAGCTGTTGGGCTTTGTGATTTCTCTAGAACCTTAGCAGAAAAATTCTGCAGGCTTTGAAGAGAGTACTTGTTTAGAAATGGTATCTAAAAAATAAGTTGGCGATTAATTCCATCACTAAGTGAAAAGGACACTACATTTCCCCAGAACACCTTAAATTATAGTAAAGCAATTCTGTGAGAAACACAGTATTTAAAATACTGGAAGTTACAGCAAAATATCAGCACAGTTGTTTGAGTCAACTAGTTCAGACAGCAGTGTCTAGATGTAAAAGACAATTTACACAGCTGGAGGTAACATCATTCTTTTGTTGTATTTTGTGGATCTGTCTTGGCTTCCACTGTTTTAAGAACCAGACCCTGCTACGAAGATACAATCAGTAGCTGGACATGTGAATCGCCACCTTACATGAAATGAGTAGAGGGTGGGATCCAGCTCAGCAGCCCACTGAAAGACTGGCCCTAAACTCACTGCCTCAGCATCAGTGGAAATAAACACTTTTCCATGCAGGGAGCTGTTTCTTTATGCACCTAAAATTAAGATGCACATCTATCTTACACAGGCAAACTGGATCCCAGCATGTAATGGCAACCAACACTCCTGGCAAGCCACAGTCACAATATCATGACTGATATTTAAGGGTTCCATCAGCCAATGTGTCTGTATTACTTGTTTGCACTTCCTTGCCAGTCCACATTGCCCAAACAACTTTGATTTAATGCTGGACTATTATGCATGAAGAAAACAATTTTACCTGTTTCACACAAAATCGGACCTACTGGGGAATGTCTTTTACAGAGCTCTTGCTGACATCCATTAAAGCTTTTCTAATCAGTTAAATATAACTAAACAATACCTGATAGCAAAAATCTTAAGTTTGCCAATGAGGAATAATTGCATATTTCTAGAAATACAGCACATATTCAATAACAGACATTCATGCTAATTCATGCACTGCATAATGTTTTCCACTTTGATGGTTATAAATTACTGTAACTTAATAACTTGGAAAAATGTCCTATCCCAGGAATAACAGAGGACATATATTTTTATATATGCAAAACTTCAGGGCTGCAGCTGTTTGATTCTGCCAAATGTACGGAAAGTAAAAATATTTTAATCATCACTCTTGTGGTGCTCACCTATTTGACAGCTCTGTGGTACTGACTAACATACACTGGTGAACCCATGAGCTTCTGGAAAGTACAAATATTTGAGTTAATCCCTGCCACAACCCAATGTTGCAAATCCAGAAGAGATGATCCACATCTTTGAATTCAAAATTGATTCCTCTTTCTCTTAAATGCTTCTCTATCCATCAATGTCGAAGCATAAATGTGGGAAAGTCCTTATGTATTCATTTTGTTCTTGTGTTTCTGTTTGCGTGCTACCAGAGAAATAAGAGTAAAAAAGTAACCCAGAGAATTATGGCCAAATCATAGACTGGAACACGCTCAAAAAAAATGAAATTGCTTTTGTCTTCCTTTTGTTTTCCCTTTCCTTTGTACTGACCATCAAAGTGATGGAAGTTTTTTGAAGAGGGGAAAGAAAGAAAGGATGGAGTGCCCCCACCATCTTCTGCAGCGCCTATCACCTGATAAAAGGCTTTTAAGCTGTGAGGTTCTCCAGACATGATGCTGTCTTGGCAGACAGTTCCCACAGCCAAAGGCCCCTTTGCAATATAGTGCATTGGTTTTGATCACCCCACTAAAAAGAAGCTATTCCACTGGGTAACAGATGGGGGGAGACAGGCTTTGGATGATGACCAATGTTAACTGTGGGCAGGAAGTGCATCTTTGAGCAGCAAGCTGAATCAAGTGTAAAAGGCTCACTACTGCTTGAAAGTTTAAACTGAGGAAAAAGATAGTGAAAGAGATTCGTGTATTAATGCATGGAATATGGAGCTTTATATGATGGAATTTACAGTGATGTGTGTCAGGATGCAATAAAATTTTACCTACAGAAAAACTGGCCAAACTGTAACACAGCTGACCATAATATAACATAATATTGTCTCAGAGCAAGCCAACCTATCAGCTAGCAGAGCTGAAATGAGAATATTCAAAGCAACACAAGTTTTAGTAAATCAAATGTCTGCATATACCTCTTGTGGTATGAAAGGTTATTCTCAGGTACATAAATAGTTAATATTTACAGCTGAGAGCAAGACATGGAGAAGAACCTTTCCCTTCAGGTTTCACTGAAATAAAGCATAGATTTTTAGACAGGTTTCTAAATAAGGCTGCAGGGTTCCTCCTTAAAGCATCAGAGGCTTTTGACTGCTTCAGCACAAAAGCTTAGGGACACTCCCCAACAGTTAAACCTCTGGTGGTAAATAAAATTTCCATGAAATCAACTTTCTGTTCAAGGAAAAAATCAAATCAATTTTACCCAAAGCAGTCAGGTTTCCTCTGGGAAAATCAAAACAAAATATTTTTTTCACTATGGGTTTGACCCAAACCAAATGTTTCAGTTTATTTTTTAGCTGAACAAGAATATTCTATTTCAACTCAGTTCAACTTGAAACTGCCTCTGGGTGTGCTGTCTTGGTGGTTATAAATTGCCCAGGAGAATCTGGGAATAAGACAATTTGCATCCCAGCCGGTTAGCTGGCTCATAAGAAAATATTATTAATTCAACAATATTAAAGCATCATATTTAGAACAACAAGACTGAAGCAATATATTTGGATACTTTCAAACCAAAATCCTTCATAACTTTGCCTCCCAATAAAAATTTTTGATACAGAGAAAGAAATGTTTAAACAGGTAAAATTGCACATGAGAAAAAAAATTAATTCTGACTCTAATTTCCAGCCAACTAATTATTCTGTCATTTTTATGCCACAGTAATTCCATTGAGCTCCACTGGAATGACACAACCTAAAGGGGCTGAAGGTACAGTATTACCAACCTGACCTCAGAGCTTGGGTTTAGGCAGATAAAAGATGTGCCTTAAGGTGCTCTGGGCTCTCACTCACATTTAACTTCCACGTGGCACTGTATGTATGCACAGGAACTTGTAGATCCTGAAATAATAGCATGGTTAGAAAGGATGACACCCTACAAATCCTCAGGAATATGGCACATCTTTCCAAAATTCATGGATGAATGAGACAGTCAGGTTTTCAAAAGCAAGCTATGAATTCAGCTTCAGCTGGGACTGAACAGAGATTGAAACTAGCATTAGTGTGTGGGATAGACAAGAAAATTTAGAGCGCTTCAGCTATATATATATGTATATTTTCTTATTACTTAGAAATACTAGTTAAACTGAGTTATTCCAGCTTTTCCCTTCTACCTCAGCTTTTAATATTCAGTTGTCATTCAAAAGCAATACAGAGCAAATTATTATTACAGACATCCAGTTTCACAGCAAAGACCCCTACAATATCACACCAGTTACTCACCTCAGGTTTGCAGTCACCAGGACACAGGGCTCTGGTGCTGCAACACCCAGCTTGCTCAGGATCATCAACTATGAACAGCAAGGTTAGAGGATGCTATTCCAGCATGGTTTTCAGAAGGCTCATGTTGAGCTATTCTCACCTCACTGCAATGACACAGGTCTAGAAGGCTGAGAGGTCCAGAATGAGCTCAACTGTATCAAAAAGAGAGGAGTGTTTTTAGTTATTAGTTCTGGTTTGTAATAGCTAGCCTCTGATTCACATCCAGCAGTCCCTGATGAATGCAAACAGAGACACCAATCTGTGGTAGTCTCGACCACAACACAAATTATTCACATTCCACTTTAGATATCAGAGTGATTGATTAACATCTGCAGTTACTATTACATTTACTGATTACAAAATCTATTCAGAATACCAGAGAGCAATGGCAAACTCAGAAACTGGGGATTTTTACACCTTAAACAATACTGAGAACACCAAATTTGAATTATGTAAACTAGGTTTTTAACTTCTCATTTTCAGATGAAAATTATTGAAAAGCAGCATTTCTAGGAAGTGTTTATGTGCACCAAGCATAAAAACTCTGTCCAAGAGAACAGAATAATGTCCTACAAAAAATTTCCAAGCAGAGCTAGGGAACAGGGAAGGGGCTGTCATGAATTTGTTACATTGGTGCCTTCCAGAAATTAAAAAGCAATATGCAGTCTGTTCCCATGCCAGCTGTTTTTCTAGAGACTGTTTTCTGTCTACCGCAGACCACATTATTGCCATTTTAAGCTAAGATTTCACTTAATTTACATAGGCTGGGACAGACCGCAGTTGCCTGCTCTTAGCGCAGACACGCTGCCTGGGACTGCAGGTCGCAGCGTGTGAGGCTCTGCTGCTATCTTGTTTGAAATGGAAAATCATGGGACCTGCAGCTGTCCAGAGATTTCCACCTTTAGGAAAAGCAATGATCAAGGCTGGCTGGGACATGACTGATCACCTAGGGGTTGTACCAAATTGAATTCTCAAGGTAGAGCTCATGCTTGGTTTTGCAGATGGGTAAGGGCCCTGGTCCCCTCTTTTTGTTGGGCTCTGCAAATGAAGATTGGACACCTCTTTTGCTTGATACCTGCCGTGATACTATGTGGAAGGAAAAAAAAAATCAAATTCTTGGGAAGAGGTGAGATGAGAGATTTTTGCGGTCAAAATAAAATAAAAATCTTGAGAAAAATAATACGATAAACTCATGATCAGTTGCACATCCAACACACTTTACTAGAAGACATAAGATCACAGATTTGATTCTGATACATCAACCTACACAAAACTGGTTTCTGATTTATCCATGCTTCATCTGCAAACCTTAAAAAAAATTTAATATGCATGTGCCTCAGTTTCACATATGTCAAATTGTTTTCTGTGAGGACAGCTAAGTTTTCAGAAGGCACTCAGACCTTGTGGTAGATACTCATGTGTTTAAAGCTATACTAGAGTAAACAGTGCAGTCCTTAAATGAAGAGCTTATGACTGTAGCTGCAAAGGTCTTAGGTAAGGCAACATTCAGCTGACTTGCACTTCACTTTTGTGTTCTTGACGTCCAGAGTAGAGCTGCAGTTTTAAATGAGTCATTGTACACCCCCAACCATAGTGTTTGTCAAGGTCCAACTTAGGCCAAGTTTGGAAGAAATTAACTTCTTTAATTGGTATGCAAATATGACTAAGTCAATTAAGTTACTTCATAAATAGTGAACAGCCAGGGCTCATTGATCTCTCCTGCACGACCCTGACACTTTGCCAGGGTCTTTGCTTTGAGTAGTAGATCTCAAGGTTACTCCTCAGAGTTGAGAGATTCCTTGACTCAAGAGATTCTCAGCAAGTGATTAATAGCATGCTAAACTCTGAAATCTTAGCTAAGTGACACAAAGGATTGATTGTGCATGTATAATCCTTGAGACATAAACCATTGCCTAAGTCTGGGACTAAGTTTGGAATTAGGCACACATAAACTCCCTTCTGAGAAGGAGCTTAGAACACAAGGAGGTATTTTCTGAATCTCATGACTCAACAGGAGAGTCTCTCTCCCTTCCTATTTTGTCTGATCCTGTCCTCTATGCCATAAATAATCAAGTGCACCTTGTCATCAGTTCTTATTAAACCCTTCTCACATTTACTGTGAAACTTGGCAAAATCACTGGGTTATGTCAATAGGCATATTGTTATTTCTTTCTTAGGAGTGACATCCATGACTGCTATGCTATAGCTGTCAGAGCCCAGAGCCAGCCTTCTAAGAAAACAACAGGACACCTGGGCTCCTCACAAAGGTGTATGTAGCCCCAGCCAAGGAGTCCTGTGCCCTGTTCTATACAGTAGCTGCATTCAGCAAAACTGGAGCCCACCCTCTGCAATCAGATATGCACCCTCATGTGCATGGAGATGGCTGCCAAACCCTCTGGTGCATGGGTACCAAATTCACTTGATGAACACAGTAACCCATTTGGTTCTTGTTTAAAAAAAAGAGAGAGGAAAGTTCCTCTTTTAGCTTCTGGGGGAGACTGCCAGGGCTGAAAAATTTCTGGCTAAACTCAGCATTACCACCTTTTTAAACCAGTCTGTGTTATCTGATAGTCTTCTGGCTTCACCTATGGGATTGGGAAACTTTAGTCCTGTGATGACATGTTTCCAAATCCCACATGGGCACCAGTGGAAGCTACTGCCTTGTATGCCCAGTCTTACTGGGTTCATCTGAGTAAAGCTGTCTCCAATGAACTTTACTGTGAAAGGCTTTCTCTGACTGTGCCCCACTGATCTAAACGAGCTTCAGTGAGTGCTCTGAGGCTCACTTTGGCAAGGTTTGGGTCCGTGAAGAGAATCACATGTCAGCTGAGTGTAGTAACGTTCCATGTTTCTGGAGCTCCCTAGGATCTGCAGCAGGGTGATCAGTGCTGCACACAGAGCTGAGCTGTGGGAGCAACCTGTGGCTCCCAAGGGCCTGCCAGGACCCACAGGTGCTCTATGCTCTGACACCTCTCTGAGCTCCCACTGTAAACTGCCTGAGCCTGCCTCTTTTAAGCCACTGCTCTCAGTGTGAGTGAAGTCTGCAATATATGTCAGGATGCACAGGTGAGCAGCAGACCCACTCAGCCAAAATTTTGACAGCTGTAAGTCTCAGAAAGTCTGGGGAGCTGGTTTTATTCAGGTGGCAAATTGAAGAGTTGGCTATTTCTTCATGTGCGTCCTGGCAGCAGAGGTACACGACAGAAGCAGTGTGAGGCTGTTTTGTTTCCCCTTTGCTCCATACACACTTTGCTTTACAGAACTGCTTCATTTGGGATGCCTGCTTGGGACAGGCTGCTGGAGTTAGGTGTTACATCCATCTCCTGACAAATGAGTATGACATCAGAGTGACTTCAATTTTTTATAAATATCTATTGCCAATTTGATTCACATGTCAGCACAGACCTCAACTTAAAACTGAAGGAGATTGAATATTATGCCTGCCTTTTAAGGCTGGTGGAATGTCCCCTCTACGGAAAAAACTTCTCACTTACGTATTTCACTAGTATCTACCATTGCAATCCTTAGATTTTGTCTCACTCAAGCCTGCATCCTGTAAATCCCTGTAATTGCATGCAGCTGTTTGTGAGCCATCCGCTGCAAATTGAAAGCGTGCATTGAAAAAGCCCCCAAGCAGAGAACTCTGAAATGAGCACTGAAAAAGCTGCTGGTTTACCAAAAGGACCCTCTCAGCTCTGCCCTCCCCTGCCCTCCTCTGCTGTCGCTACCTTGTGGTTTATGACATCCAGAGAGTGGGAGGTCTGACAATCCGAACAAGGCAGCAAGGAAGAAATTCCATTCCTGTTGCAATCAGTAATTCCTCCGTGGAGGCTGCTTTCTCGTGAGTGTGTGCGCGCGCTTTCTTTTGTGTCACTTCAAGAAGGGCTCTGATATTATTATTACTTTAAATATAGCTTGCCCTGGGGCGGGGAAATGCACAAGGAAAGAGCCGGCAAGCAGCCTATCTCTCAGAAGAAAAGAGCAAGCCTCGCAGCACAGGAACTGGCTTCACTCAAGTGTGCAGTTTAGAAGTCAAGAAACTATTTGAAATACCACCATTGTGGAGGAGGCTGAAGAAAAAAAGACACGGAACTGGATAAACACAGTGAAGAAAATGGTAAACCAGGGTGCAAAGTGCATCTATGTGCAGTTTGAAAGTGGGCTCTGAAGTGCAATGTAAGTCTTCCTTAAATTCTATTCTTTTATAACAGTATCTAGTTGTTTAATTTCCATTCTGAAGCCATGCTGGGCCGAAAGGTACAATTAGCTACAAAAATCAGCATGGAGCAGAATGTGTAGTCTCTGATAGAAGGCAGAAAATGATTCTGAAATACAGCAGAAGACAGAGACTATCAGCTCTATTATGAAAGATACACTATAAATAAGAGCATATTTAATTATTTCAAGAGAAAGATGCTGGATGGAATCACTAATCAACTTCCTTAATAGAGAAGCAAGAGCTTTGCTGTTTGATACAGCAAGCTATTTTAATACTGCTGTGTTTAAAATTGTGTGATTACAGTTACCAATAGCAATAAGATGTAGCTCCAGAGGGGAGTCCTCGTGGTTGCAAAAGTTTTATGTCTTTTATTTCTCCAACATTTTTGCTCTCTGAAGCCTCAAGTCCACATTCTGTATCCTACAGCCCAGTTTTACTTTTCAGCTGGATTTTCAATATATGCCAACACTGGACTTCCTATGGAACTGTAAACGAAACATTTCAGCCTTCAGAGTAATTCTGGTATGTTTTTCTACATCATCCTAAAATACAGAATACTGGCAAAAATAAGGTCGACGAAAGATTGTGCTCCCTCAACTTCTGGCATGGAAAGCTGAGGAATATAATGCCCAATGGTGACAAAGGGTGATAATTTCCTGTTTTTCACAATTTGTCTCTGTGGTTTTGGACTTAGCAATGGATATTCTTTGTGATGGAGAGAGCTCTGTGAACCCAACTGCAAACTCCTTCATACAAATAAATCATGAGAGAAGATTCTACAGAAACGTTTATGGGGCTGGAGAAATTAATATATCGCATCTCTGCAACTTGACTGTGAACTCTGACAACCTAACCAACCTTTCATGTGAAGGTAACATGAGCCCACCGTGCTGCCCTACACAGAAAAACTGGCCAGCTCTGCTGACAGTGATAGTGATTGTTTTAACCATTGCTGGAAATATTCTTGTCATCATGGCTGTTTCACTGGAGAAAAAACTACAGAATGCCACTAACTATTTTCTAATGTCACTTGCAATAGCTGATATGCTGCTGGGTTTCCTTGTCATGCCTGTATCCATGTTAACCATACTGTATGGTGAGTATTAGCTGTGTAACCTACTGCATGTATTGACAAGCCTTAAACATTGCATGCAATAACATCTTGTTATTATGATTTCATTCTCTTACCACAGAAAATTGTTATCACTCCATATAAGTGTCACTGGTTAATGGATGGAACAGGTGAAGTACTTGAATCTTTTCCTACTTTATATTTCCAGCTACCTGAACACAGTACATAATGTTAGTTTATTACTCAGTTGTCAGTTGAGTTGTTTCAAAATATATATGAAGATGCTTTGTTCTTTCTATTGCTTTCAGGTTTTTTCCCCAGCTCATAATTTTCATATTCCCTATGAGAATGTAGGGTCCTGCCAGGGTCCTTTGCTCTGCAAATGTGTACCAAAACACTAATGACTACTTTTAGATTCAAAGTAGGCAGCCCCCTCAATTTTTACTGAAGTAATACAAATGTAAATAATTTTCTTATCACCAATACTCTGCTTAGATATCTGACTTAC